>NC_065590.1:6128750-6482500 GCF_024542745.1 Macaca thibetana thibetana
CAGACCCCTTAAAAAATTCTATGCCCTTGCTACTATTAACTTTACATTTTTTCACTTCCCCAGGGGAGTATGGGGAAACCAAAGATGAAACCAAGGTCTATCCAGCACAGAAGGCCCCCTTGTTCATAGATTATTAATCAACATTGATGAAATGGTTTTAACTGCACTGGACAGGCTCTTGTCCACTTTTTTGTTATTTAGTCTGTGACAGTAAAAAGGAGAAATACTTTGGGATGAAGACTGTTATTTCCTGATCATGTTTTGTGGCAGTGGTTTGGTCGTCAACATCTCTTGAGTCTGGAACATTTTGGAGGATGACACGCATTCACCAACAGCCATAAAACTTGGAGAGCAACGTCTTCTAAGAGTCCAGTAAGAATTTTTAGAATCAAGTAAGAAGTTGTACTTCTTGTTTTCATTTTCAGATGGAAAGCTCTATGATGCTTATGTTATCTACCCACGGAACTACACATCCAGTACAGATGGGGCCAGTCGTGTAGAGTACTTTGTCCACCAGATTCTGCCCGATGTTCTTGAAAATAAATGTGGCTATACCTTATGCATTTATGGGAGAGATATGCTACCTGGAGAAGGTAAAGCTATGGACATACATTAGGGACGGAAATTCATGCTTATTAGAGGCTGTGAACTAGGTGGCCTTATCCCTGCGGAATTGCATTTACTACCTCAGACCTTAAGACCAAAACTTTAAATATTTATCCAGGAGCAGACACTTATCCTTCACTCTTCCCTCTCCCATCATTGTCCCGGTGATGAGATCTTCACAGTAATGTCGGTGGTGTGAATTCAGAGTTAGAAGTCCTGTGCTTCAAGGACTTAGTAAACCATCATCCCTACTTTATTTCCTTGGTCCCCCACCAGGATAACTCTGCCACTTCTTAATTCTGTCCATAAGATTTGAAAGAGGACTTAAACATTGAAGAATTTTGTTCTGGTAGCCATAGGCACTAGCTGAAATACCTTAAAAGGACTCAGAGAGTCTTCATGACTTTCTTTATGTTGGTGAAACATTTGCAAATTTATATTCTCACCAGAGCACATAGAATTGTAGCTTCTGTTCCTTAATATTCTTACCCAATTTTATATATTTTTGACAGTTTTATCACAACTCCTGTGATTTCAGTAGCTATTTTTCCCTTCCCTTCATACATTTATGTCCAGTACCTATGGACCCTCCTTGTGAACTCTTCTCTAATTTCTCACAGATCAGGAAGGGTTTGGAATATAAATGGGGCTCAGATATCAAGGGCCTAAGCCTAATAAAGTAAACATTCAGTTTTACATTTTAAACTCATCTTACTAAGAAGAGGAATTCACCTGCCTATAGATGTAAAGGTATGAACAACAGGTGAATTTGGTTTACCCTGGAATATCTGGGAATGCTCATAGCCTCAATAATGGCTCAAGAGACTGGTGAAAGGTACAGTTCAGGAGAATATAATGCACTTATTCTCTCGAGGCTCTCTTCTTCTCCCATTTTCCCACTGGCCACCCAGGCAGATAGAAGTAATGAGTAATGCTCTCAAACACTCCTTTCGTACTCAAGGACCTGCAGGGACTCCTGTTGTTTGTGAGCTCAACAGTGTGCCACATCTGGCCACAAGCTCTTCACCTCTTCTTTCTCAGTCCATCCACCTAAGTTCTAGTTACACTTCTCCCCAGCTAAACCCAGATGCTAGCTCTCTCACACTCAAGCTTGTGCTGCCTTCAATGTGTGACAACATACTAATCTGGAATGGTTTTCTACTTCCCTCCATCAGTGCATGTCCTCTGACCTTTCCTCAACCAAAATAAAATGAAACCCAATAAAACAACACCAAACTTCACTCTTTGCTTAGGAAAGTTCATGACTGACTAAGGTGCTATCTTTATTCTCATGAGACTGATCTTGCATTTGCCCCACCAAAATCCTCTCTGCATCACCACTCCATCCAGTGGCCCTGGGTGGCTGATCATCATGGAAGCCATTGCACCCTTGTCCTCTGCTCCAGGCTGGGTTTAGCCAATGGGAGGCACTGGCAGGAGGTCAGAGGGTGGTCATGTACCTGACCCTCCAGGTGGGACTTCCGCAGCAGCTGTGCTCCTGCCTCTGGGAGCACCTCTTCTCAGCTGGCCTGCCTCATGCATCTGCAATTCCTCAGACACCAGTCTATCAGAATATCATGGGTTGTTTTATTCATGGTTGTGCTTTCTTCTGTTGCAGTGAGGACTGGGTATTTCATGTTCTTTCTAAGTCTACCCAGAGTGAATTGGAATCACCATGGAGTCTATGCTCTATAAACACCAAAAGGGAAAGGGGATCTATTGTCCCTTAAGATTTTTCTAGTCTGGATCAAATCCATTTCTACAACAGAGATTAATGGGGGGTGAAGTGAAGTCAGGACTTACTTTCCTAGAGATTTGGGTCAATTTTGAGGGGCAGAGCTTCCTGAGTTTGTGCTTTTAAATATGTGAGTTAAATTTTTAAGCCATTTTAAAACATATAAGCAAATATTCTAAGAAGATAATATATATCTAATGAATCAGAATTCTAAGTCTCTAATGCAATAGTAGACTAAATATCTTTACATTCCCATTTACCTAGAAGGACTCTATTTTAGTTAAGACTAAGCTACCTGGGAAATAAAAAGAGGACATTGGGGCTGATATTCTCTCAAATGAAAGGAGCACAAAGAAAAAAATGGGTTCTCTATCCACGTATATTTCCACTTCTATGAATAAGTGACTTGATTGATGTCAGAGAATCTCACACCAGATTATAACAATAAGACTTTTACATGTTCAGGATGTTTATGTTTCAAGCATTAGACTGATAGGAAATCTTATCTATTTCTTGTATGACTAGATGTAGTCACTGCAGTGGAAACCAACATACGAAAGAGCAGGCGGCACATTTTCATCCTGACCCCTCAGATCACGCACAGCGAGGAGTTTGCCTACGAGCAGGAAGTTGCCCTGCATAGTGCCCTCATCCAGAACGACTCCAAGGTGATTCTTATTGAGATGGAGGCTCTGAGCGAGCTGGACATGCTGCAGGCTGAAGCGCTTCAGGACTCTCTCAGGCATCTCATGGAAGTGCAGGGCACCATCAAGTGGAGGGAGGACCACGTTGCCAATAAACGGTCCCTGAATTCCAAATTCTGGAAGCACGTGAGGTACCAAATGCCTGTGCCAAGCAAAATGCCCAGAAAGGCCTCCAGTTTGACTTCCTTGGCAGCCCAGAAGCAATAGTGCCTGCTGTGATGTGCAAAGGCATCTGAGTTTGAAGCTCTCCTAACTTCTCCTAGCTGGCCCATGCCCCTGCACTGAAGTGTGAGGAGTAGGAATGTCAAAGGGCTCCGGCCTCAGGTTTTATCTGGTAACTTTGCTTCCATTTCCCTGATTCTGGGTGGATGCAAAATGCCCAGAATTTTTTCTCCTCAATCCTCCCCCATTCTCCAGCCACCATTCCCTTCCCTTTCCCTTTTTGCTTGACTCTCTTCACTGTGGTGTGGGATGTTTTCACTACTCTCTTTTCCTCTCTCTCTGTCTTGCTTTGTTGCTCCTGATTCTTTGTCAATAATCTGAAGAGCAAACTAATCATTCGACAGTGGATTTTCACATCATCTTGAAGAACATTCTGATTCCCTCAGGCTGAATGTCAGTCATAAATCTTGTTCCCAACATGCCAGAATTTATATATATATATATCTCTCTCAAAGGTGCATGCTACCTTTTTTACTCCTGGCTAATTTTTGGGGTATTTCTTTTTAAAAAATTTTTTTTATTTTTAGTAGAGATGGAGCTTCACAATGTTGGTCAGGCTGGTCTGAAGCTCCTGACCTCAAGTGATCCACCCGCCTCGGCCTCCCAAAGTGCTGGGATTACAGGCATGAGCCACCGCACCCACCTATTATATTTTATTTGAGTGGATACTCAGTCTCATCATCTCAATATTGTTAATTTTGTTGGAATACCTTATCCCCATTGCCATTATGATCAAGCTTTTTTTCAATTCTAAAATTTCTTTCATATACTTTTATTCTATTTAGAAATATTTTCTCCCTATAAAAGGGCTAGAAGGATATTATGGAAGAAAAGAAAATATAAAAGAAGAAAATAATAAGAATCACTCATAAATCCATCATTTTAAGATTTAAATTTTCTTTTAAAAAAAAAAAACTTTATGGCTGGTTGCGGTGGCTCATGCCTGTAATCCCAGCAGTTTGGGAGGCCAAGGCAGGTGAATCACCGGAGGTCAGGAGTTGAGACTAGCCTGGCCAATATGGTGAAACCCTGTCTCTACTAAAAAATACAAAAATCAGCCTGGTATGGTGGCACGTGCCTGCAATCCCAGCTACTTGGGAGGCTGAAGTAGGAGAATCAATTGAACCCAGGAAGCGGAGGTTGCAGTGAGCCGAGATCATGCCACTGCACTACAGCCTGGGCAACAGAGTGACAGCCCTCTCAAAAACAAACAAACAAACAAACAAAAATTTGTTTTACACATATCATTTTTATAGCTGAGATGATACCATGTGGAGTTTTGCAAACATCATAATAAAAACGTGGCATGTCACTGAAACGTTTTAAAACATTTAAAAATATTCATAGTGTTCCATCTCCCAGTTGTACTACACAGATGCAACTTAAATATCTACCCTGGTAAATTCTGCAACAATCCTATTTTTAAAATGTTTCTCAAATTTGAGACCATTTTGTTGTAACATTTCTATGAAGGTAATAGGGCATTTTGAGAAAACCGTTTTGGCAAAATAGAGTTAATTTACAGTCAGGGCCACTTTACTCAGAGCACTGAAGGAAAGCACACACCATTGGGGGTTGCAGGACTGGATCCAGAGCTACTGCGAGTGTCCCCTCAGATAGGAATCCTATTGGTACTTCAAATTTTGTAAGTGGATGGAGCGCTTATCTCAGTTGAACTGCTTAATAATGTATATGATTCTGTATTTCACTGGCAAAAGAAAACTGAACTCTGGACTGTTGACAGAGAACATCATCTTGAACTCATTGTCATTCAATACCTTTCAGAATCCGTACTAAGAGAAATCATATCTCTAGAAGATTCCTTATGGTTACTCATTTGTCTAGGTACCTATACCTTTAAATCTGTATCCCCAGATTGAGTTGCCAGATAATATACAGGAAATCTGTATTAAAATATCAGGACACGCCTGTAATCCCAGCACTTTGGGAGGCCGAGGCGGGCGAATCACGAGGTCAGGAGATCGAGACCATCCTGGCTAACTCGGTGAAACCCCGTCTCTGCTAAAAATACAAAAAAAAAAAATTAGCCGGGTGTGGTGGCGGGCGCCTGTAGTCCCAGTTACTCGGGAGGCTGAGGCAGGAGAATGGCGTGAACCCGGGAGGTGGAGCTTGCAGTAAGCAGAGATTGCGCCATTGCCCTCCAGCCTGGGCGACAGAGCGAGACTCCGTCCAAAAAAAAAAAAAAACAAACAAACAAATATCAGGACACCTGTTGAGGTTGAATTCAGACAATGAACTTTCATCTGAAGACCTCAAACTCAGTTTTGGCTGGGGATCTTGTAGTTTTATTTGCTAAATCTGGCTACCTTACTTCTGTAGATTACCATTTGGTTTTGTTGAATTACTAAAATATTGGTCAATGAAAAGGGTATTGTATGGCTAACTATCATAGTATTTGGAATCAACAAGCCATCCTCTGTAGGCCTAGCAGCTGTGTGATCTTCAGCAAAGTACTGAACTTCTCCAAAGCTTAGTTTCCGTAGGTAAAATAACTATGATAATATAAAACCCTTTGGATTTCTGTGCTAATCAAATGTTTAAAAAATATGTAGGCCAGAGTAAGAATTCAATAAATGGCAATAGTTATTATCACAAAACTTTACTGTATTTCTTTTCATATTAATTCTATTCTCCGACTTCTCTCAATGAGGACCACTAAAGAATAGATTCTCCCCAGTCTCTCTCTCGGGAATGGATGTGTCTTTACTCTCGCATCCACCTAGAATGACAAGTGTGCTTTTGATTTATGGACCCAGGAAATTTTGGAATTGATTTGTTTTCCTCTTCACATTAGCTACTTGAAAACACAGAGTTAAATTTGAGATTTTTCTACAGCAGGCATATAGGACATCATTACACGGATTTTGTAACGATCTCTTTCTTGGCTCCCTAATACCTTTGTTTTTAGTTTGCCCCCATATTTCTTATTTTAAAATATGATTTAACCATCTATATTATAAGCTCCTTTGCAAGTATTCAACGTTTACATTTTCTGAATGTGTGCTGAGTGCCTCTCTAGGAGGGATGAGAAGGAAGGTGTGATGGGAGCCATGTATATAGCCCAGGAAGGCACACTCCTTGCTAACCCTGATGGGGTGTAGAGGAATTGTGAAAATGCGCAGGGAAGAGAGAAGCACTCCAGAGACCTCAGATAGGGCTGGCCTGGGGAAAACTCTGAAGTTGCTGAGTTCTTTTCTCCACTGTCCTTTTCCTGAACTTACACACCACTTCCCAAGTCACCTGAGCTCCCTGGGGCTCAGTTTCTGCAACTGAAAAATAGGAGGATGGAGAAGGTGAACCCCAAGGGTTTTCTCAGCGGCGGTGGCTCATGATTCAGGGTGTGCACTCATAATGAGGTCAGGAAACTGCCAGAAGACCTGGATTCTCACACCAGCACCACCACTGACCTCTCTTATTTCCTCCTCTGTACCGTGACGGTAATACATACTTCTGCCATACAAGCTAGTGTGAATAAAACAAATGTAGCCAAAACTTGTTCAATGTCTGCCACACAATCATGGTGAAAATGACTGTGATTGTAAGAAAAAAAATCTTACAATCTGCCACACAATCATGGTGAAAATGACTGTGATTGTAAGAAAAAAAATCAGTTATTTTGAATTGAATCAAGTTTGCATAGCATACAATAAAACGTTGATCCTAAGTGTTCAGTTTGATGATTTCTGACTGTTGAACATACCTGTGTAATTATCACCCCAGATATATTTCCATCACCCCAGAAAGTTCCACCGTGCTACCAGGCAAGCACTGTTTTGATTTCTAACTCCACGGATTCGTTTTGTCGTATCTTTATATTCGTATCAGTAAAGTCATATTTCTTTGGGTCTGGCTACTTCTACTCAACAATACTTTTAAGAGTCATCCATGTTTTGCATGATTCGGTAGTTTGTTCCTTTGTATTTCCTGTTGATGAATATGTGAACTGTTTCCTGTTTATTGCTATTATGAATATGGCTCCTATGAATATACTTGTGGACTTATGTTTCTATTTCTTTTTGGTTGACCCTTAAGGGTGGTCATTTGGTAGGTGCATATTTAAGTTTCAGGGAAACTTATACATTGTTTTGCAAACTAATTGTACTACTTTACATTCCCACCAGTTGTGTATGAGAGCTCTGTTGCTTCATTGTCTCATCAATAACTGGTGTTGTCAAGTTTCTTTATATTTTAATAATTTTCACAGGTGTTAGATGAATATCACCATGGTCTTAACTTGAAGTTCCCCGACTAATGATGATGAGCCCTTTCCATGTTTTCATTGGCTATTCGTATATCTTTTTTAATGAAGGCAAAATCTTTTGCCTTATTTAAATTGTATTTCTTTTTATATTGTTGATGTGTAGGAATTATTTATGTATTGTTCTTTGCCAGATAGATGTAAAGTGAGAATATTTCCAGGGTTATGTATTCATTTTTAAGTGATGTCATTGCTTAGTAGACATTTTTAATTTTGGTGATATCCAATTAATCAATTTGTCCCAAATGGCTATTGTTTTTTTGTGTCCTAGCTAAGAATTTTTTTTTTTTGCCTGTCCAAGGGTCTTCTCTGTATTTTTATGAAATATTTACGGTTTTAGCTTTTATGTTTAGGTCCATGGTCTATGGTGAATTAATACTTGTATATAGAACAAGGTAAGGATGAGGTTCTTTTTTCTGCTGCTGCTTCTTCTGTAGAGGTACCCAGCTGTTCCAGCAACATTTGTGAAAGACTGTTTTTTCCCATTGAATTGACATGGCGCATTGTTAAAAAATCAATTGACTAGGTATGTGTGGGTCTATTAGTCTACTTTCTATTTTGCATTGTATGTTTCTGCGAATATCACATTGTCATAATTACTATTGCCTAATTATAAACCCTCAAGTCAGTATAAGTCTCTCGATTTGTTTTTGTCAAGATTATCCGGACAGGCCGGGCGCGTGACTCACGCCTGTAATTTCAACACTTTAGGAGGCCGAGACGGGCAGATCACCTGAGGTAGGGAGTTCAAGACCAGCCTGACCAACATGGAGAAACCCCGTCTCTACTAAAAATACAAAAGTAAGCGGACGTGGCGGTGCATGCCTGTAATCCCAGCTCCTTGGGAGGCTGAGGCAGGAGAATCACTTGAACCCGGGAGGTGGAGGTTGCAGTGAGCCAAGATTGTGTCATTGCACTTACTCCAGCCTGGGCAACAAGAGTGAAACTCTGTCTCTGTCCAGACAATCCTAGATTATTTGCATTTTCATATAAATTTTAGAAAGAGCTTCTTAGTTTCTTTGAAAAATTTTCCAGGGATTTGGATTGGATTGCATTAAGTATATGGACTCTGTAATATAGAGAGTCTAAAAATATACGGTGTGGAGAATAGATGTCTTAAGTCTTCCAATCCATAAACGTGGCATATCCCTCTATTACTTAGATGTTTCATCTCTGTTAGCAATATTTTGTAGTTTTCACAGAAGATATCTCATACGTTATCCAATGAATTTATACTTTGGTATTTTGATTTTTAAATGTTATGGTAAATGGCATTTTTAACAAACTTCACTTTTCAAGTTTCCATCTCTAATATATAGAATTACTATGATTTTTTTTTATATTCCATGATCTTGATAAACTCAGTATTTCCAGTAGTTTCTTTTGTAAATTTCAAAGGTTGGTCTACATATAATTATGCTCTCTGTTAAAACCAGTAGTTTTAATTCTTTCTTCTCAGTCTTTATGCCTTCTAATTTTATCTTTATTTCTCCACTTGTTGCAAAGCAGTTGTCCCAGGTGGGAGCCAAAATCATTATCTCATCACTAATCTTAGGAAAACGCAAAATGTTTCACTATTATGTGAAGTTACCTGTAGGTTTCTTATAGATGTTCTTTATCAGATTAAGAAAGGTCATTTCTACTCTCGGTTTTCTAATCGTTATTAATTCAAAAAGGGTGTTGAATTTTGTCAGATGCTTTTATTTGCATTTATTGAGATAACTACATATTTTTGTTTATTCTTTGGTGAATTATCTTGATTGGGTAAAAAGAATTAAAATCATTGTCTCATTAAACCTTTTGCCTGTCGGCTATGGGTTTTCCTTTTCCTTTTGTTTAATAACAGCTCTGCCACAAAGTAAAAATCTAGAAACACACATTCCCCTTTGGCCTCCCTCCTCGGATCCTCTGCTGTGAACGCCGGCCTGCAGGGTGCGTGCGAGCGGCCCGGGCGCGCCACCTTCCGACCCTGCAGGTCACCCGGCTGCCGCCCTGATTTTCCCGGGACCCGCGCCGCGCGGCTGGGGAGGAAGAGCCAGACGTCTGGGGCCCACGCCGTCCGAGGGGAAAGGGCGAGGCGCTGGGTTTTCCAGCTGCGCCCTTTGGACCCCGCGATCCAGTAGCTCCGGTAACTCCACGCGGGGCGCCTGGGTGGAGGAGGCGGTCCTGGAGCATCGCTGCGAGGAGCACCCCGACCGGAGGGCCCCCAGACCGGGACCCCCAAGTCAGGGAGGACTCTACGCCCGGGAGCGCACCAGACTGAGAGCGCCCCAGACTGCGACACGCCGGGACCCGGAGCTTTGCCCGACCGCGGGCATCGCCCACCTGCAGCCTCCACTGGCCGGGTTTAGCAACCAGGAGCTGCCAAACCCCTGACATTCTTCTTTCTGTTCCTACTTCTTTCCTTCTTCTTCTTTTTTGGTTTTTGTTTTTGTAACCCTCTCTGGGTGCCTTATCTTTTTAATCACACCTCTCTTTCACTTTCCACGGTAGTCAGGAGGCGGGGATCGCTGCTTCTCACCTACTTTCCGAACTTGGCCTCCGCAGTCACGACCTGGTGTGAAGGAGGAGCTGCCGCCCCCGCCCCAGCCTCGGGGACGCCCCTCTGAAGGTAAGGGTGGGCCCTGTTGCCACCTACACCCCCTCCCCACTCCCCCAGGGGAAGGGAAGACCACCATCCGGGGAGGGATTCTCAAAACAAGGTCAATTAAGAGAGAGAGAGAGAGATTGTGTGTGTGTGAATATGTGTGAATAATTGATGAGACAGCATGCCGTCTTTCTCTGAAAGTACAGTTTTAGACATTAAGACGTTCCCAATTGTTTTCTGGAGAGGTGAGAACAACTGAAATAAATGATAACAATAGTTGTCATTTTTTAAGTGCTTACTGCATGCCTGACACTGTAGAAAATTTTTAGATATCTTATTTTCACTTAATCCTCCTAAGGGCCACATGAAATAGGAACTATCATTATGCTTTTAAAAAGGGAGGAGGAATTCCATCATTTATCCAAGAGTACCCAGCTACTAAGTAGTAGATCCCAGACTCACACCTACTGTTTTTCTGATTCCAGAGCCTTTGTCTTTTTTCTGCCCAGCCTTGGGAAGTTAAAAAGCCCAGCAGGTTGCATTGCAGTTATCAGACAAATTAATGAGGTGTCAATTGCAGCCAGATATTGAGATCCAAGATTATTGTGTTTATTTCACTGACTTCCCTTGCTTCATTCTCAAGACCCTTTGCAAGTACCGATTTTGTGTCATACACAGTGCTGCTATTGGGAGCACACCTCTCAACCTCAGGGCCTTGGATGGGCTAGGAGGGGTAAATTTGGGGAATCGGGTTTGGGGACAGTGTGTTCCCTCTCCCTGCACAAATACACATCCAAAGGCTAAGAACTAAGGCTAAAGTCTAGGAATGTGGATTGAAAAGTCAGGGTCTATAATCCCAGCACTTTGGGAGGCTGAGGTGGGCGGATCATGAGGTCAGGAGATTGAGACCATCCTGGCTAACAAGGTGAAAGCCCGTCTCTACTAAAAATACAGAAAATTAGCCAGGCGCGGTGGCGGGCATCTGTAATCCCAGCTACTCGGGAGGCTGAGGCAGGAAAATAGCTTGAACCTGGGAGGCAGAGGTTGCAGTGAGCAGAGATTGTGCCCCTGCACTCCAGCCTGGGCGACAGAGCGAGACCCTATCTCAAAAAAAAAAAAAAAAAAAAGAAAAGAAAACGCAGGGTCTCTGCCCTCATGGACCTCACCAGAGAGTGGGAGCTAGTCCAGGAGTGATGGAGACACCTGCGGAATGATGGAGACGGGCTTGGACAAAGGCATGCACCATTTGGGGCTGTTGCAGTTGGAGAGCTTCCTTGAGAAGGCAAATATTGAGCCAAGTTGCAAGGACTCTAGGGACCTGGCAGCTGGGAGAAGTGGGGAGGGTAGCCCAGGTGGCACAGGCATAGGCAGATTTGCCCACGATTTGCCGACACTAGGTTGGGGGAAGGATAAGGCTAACAACAGACACTTGTGTGACAAGGACTATGAGGTGGCCTTGATTTTCTTGGCCTTACAGATGAGAAGCCAAATTCCACACAAATTATTTTGTTTGTTAGAGTTTAAGCGTGTGTATGTTATGCCCCAAGGTCGTTTTCTCCTCTTTGCGTTTGGTTGTTTTATCATCTTGCAGGCTGAGTAAAACGACTATGCATGGAACACTGTAGAAGAAAAATTACATTTTTAGAAAACTGGTGTTAAGATTTTCATCCAGGCACTTTGTGTCAGGAGGTGCTCGATTGTATGTGTTGCTAATGAGTGATTTATATTACAGCATCTACATTGATTCATGTGTGTCCTTGTGAAAAGCTGTAATCTGAGGCTCACCAATTCACTTCCTCAAATCTCAGGTTCCTCATTAGAAAGAGTTTGAAGTGGCTCTTTCCCTGTGCATTATGTGTTTCTGTGAATTACATTTAGAGAAAGGTCAGTTTCTCAGGGTGGGGCCCATAAACAAGGGCAACTGGGCAGAGCCAGGGGTTCAGGTGACTGTTTGGACCCTCTGGAAGGGCTTTTTACTGTGCTGCCTTGGGAGACAGAGTGGTCAGCTTGGATCTGACCTTAAGCCTAGGTCACCCCATTTTTGGAAGGAAACTGTTTCTTTTCTTCGTTTAGAGAAAACTTCACGCCTTTGGGTGATTTAGATAAGTTTGTGACTATTCGTTATGTGTGTGTACACGTACGTACATATGTACGTGTACAAATATTTAATATGTCTTAGACACATCAAATATATGCATTTAAGGTGTATTAAATTTACTTTCCTAAGAATACAAATAAATGCCCTAGGTCGGCAGCTCTCCACCTGACTGTACATCAGAGTCACCTGCGGAGTTCTGAGGAATCAGGATGCCCAGTCTGGCCTCCAGACCGCTGGGTGGAGCCCAGCCATCATGATTTTTTTCCAAACTTGAGTGAGAGTTGGTGGCCTAGACTTCACATTAGTTGCTAAAACATACTTTCCAAGATATCATGCTTTAAAAAGCATTTTAAAAGTAGATGATGCAGATGTGCCAGTGGATCAGATGATCACCTAGATTCAAAATTATATATAGTTTATGGATTTAAGTCATTCAATAATTCAGCAAATAACAAACAAGCAGACATAAAGTGAAAATATGACAGTGATGAGTGCTATGAATAGAAAAACTAAAGGTGGGAGGGTAGAGGCACATTGGTGTGTGTGAGCGTGTGTGTGTGTGTGTGTGCATGTGTGTGTTTGCACTTGGGCAAGCATGCTGTGTTAGACTTTCAGTAGAGTGCTCAGGGAGGACTTATACATGACAACGTAGTGTTGGCAAACCGTAGGGGAAATACGGAATTATTTAATTAACAGTAGAGAAGTAATTAGTAGCTATTTGAGGCAAGTAGGTTTAGTTACTCCCTATCTTCATGTCAAACAAGAAAGTTAATTGTTGGTGGATGAAAAAAGCTAAACATAAAAACAAAACAACACAATACCGAGTCATAAAAATGAAGACACTACGTAAGCATCTATGTGACCCCTGACAGGAAAGGATATCCTACACTCAAAAGTAATGAAAACATCACAAAGCAAAAGAGTGATCAGTGTGACTACATCAATCTAAAATTTGTCATATATTAGCATAACAAAAGACAGAAAGTAAACAACAAGTTAGACAAATATCTGAGAACTGGACAAAAGCCGTAAAGAGATGGTTCATAAACATGAAAATAAAATGGCTGATAATATGTGATTAATATTTGCCTCATTTATACCCAAAGAAATGCAAATTCAGAAAACAATGAGATATAATTTTTCCATTTTGGCTGTCTAATTACATTTTAAAAGTAAAGCTGCTCAGTGCTCTCCTGGGTGTGGTCCATAGATACTGTCTTGTGCTATTGAGTGAGAGAATATGAATTATTGCAACATTTCTGGAATGCAGTTTGGCAGCATGCATCTGTCAGGTTTAAATGTAGTCTTCAACTCAATCACTGTACTGCCATGGAGTAACATCTAGGAAATAACAAGAAATGTAGACAAATAATAATAACTAACATTTAAGTGGTATTACCATTCACCAGACACTTGGAATAGTAACTCATTTAACCTTCACATTAGCTCTGGGAGATGGTATGATGATCCCCTTCTATGGATAAGAAAATTGAGGCATAGAACAGGTAAGTCAATTGCCCACAGTCGGTTAGCTGGTAGAGGGTAGAATGGAGATTCAAATCTACCCAGGCTGGCACCTGAGCCCATGCTGCAAAAAAACGGAGCCGTCCTGCCTTACCCATGAAGATGGTCATGTGATTATCACATAATACATCTGGTAAATGATAATATATCCACATGAAGTAATATTAGGTAGCAATTAGAATGGTTTTAACAAAGAGTTTTGTGACACAGGAAAAATGCTCATTATGTAATATTAAGTGGAAATGCAGGATATGCAATCATTTAAACATCTTTTTTTTTTTTTTTTTTTGAGACGGAGTCTCCCTCTGTCACCCAGGCTGGAGTGCAGTGGCACGATCTTGGCTCACTACAAGCTCCGCCTCCCGGGTTCACGCCATTCTCCTGCCTCAGCCTCCTGAGCAGCTGGGACTACAGGTGCTCGCCAACACACCTGGCTAATTTTTTGTATTTTTAGTAGAGACGGGGTTTCACCATGTTAGCCAGGATGGTCTCGATCTCCTGACCTCATGGTCCTCCTGTCTTGGCCTCCCAAAGGGCTGGGATTACAGGCATGAGCCACCATGCCTGGCCAAACATCTTAATTATGTGACAACATTTATAAAAAGTACAGGAAAACATGCTAAAAATTATACTTGTTGAGATTATTTTCTTCTTTCAGTCTTCCTTTTGTAAATGTCCTACATTGAATGTAAATTGCTTTAGAAATCAGAAAAACTTTTTAAAAAGAAAGAAACTTAAGAGTGATAGAAAAGCAAAAATATTGGTATTAAACATTACAATTAAAAAATCTTAAAATTCTTACATGTAAGACTTAATATTTATATTCTTCACCTATTTTATTAACACTTGCTAGAGTATCTGTTACATTTATCAGAATAGCTCTTTTTCTGGAAATGAATTCATTATTTAATATAACCTTAATCTCTTAAATTCACACATAAAACTAAAGTACGTTAAAAATTTTACATACACACATCCAGATTTGCAGAATGCTGTGCAAATACCAACTAATTTTTGTATACTAAGATCTTAATATATTTCATATTGAAACTCAGAGTTAACTTGTCAGTTTGCTGAATCATCTCCTAATAACTTTGTCTCTTGGTAGATATTGAATATTTTTTACAAAAGTGATGCTTTTTATAAGGTTATGTCAGCCTTAATCAGAGTAGTGACATAAAGGAAATAACATTTTTTATTCTTTCTAAGATGAAAGAATAGGCAGAGTTAATGACGAAATGTGTGTGGAGGTATCGGGGGAGGTTTCTAACCATAGAACTGGTCTAATTTGATTATGCATAGTTGGTACTTTCCATTCATACTTGTTTCTTTGGCCTTTACGTTATTGATTATTATCTCTTGGAAATTCCACCAAATATTTGGTGATTTTTCCATAAGGATGGATGTGAATGGTTTGGCAGCTTAGTCATTAAGCTTTATCTTGGATTCAGGCATTGACAACCCTATTTTTAGGATGGAGGATGAGTAGTTGTTGGTGAGAGGGGAATTATTCTGGGCTGAGAAGCTGCTACTAAGCCTTAGAAGGTTTAATCACTCAATAATTCCAGAGGCAGGCCTTCTTACCATTTCCATTTGGTAATGAGAAAACAGGCTCTAAGACTTGCTCAAGTTTTGCACAGCTTGTCAGTATTCAAACTGGAGTGGCAACCCAGGTTGGTGTGTTTCTGAAACCAGACTCTGCCATTAGCCTGTCCTTCCTGCACTCAGGATGGTAAACAAGGGACATGGTATTATTTATGCAGTATTTAGACTCTGAATGGTCTCCACTGTGGGGGGATTCTTCCTCCACTGGGCACTTAAAGTTGTAATCAGAAGTGTGAATGCTAGGTTGTAGTAGGATCAAAGTTCAACGCAGATCTTAGTTCCACTGGGTCACAGTCAATGTAAAGGAGGGGTCTGGAGTTAGGAGACTGTCACTTCATCTCTCCATTTCCCTAAAGTAAACTCATATGGGCAGCCACAGACACACGCAAACACATACACACACCTATGCCTCAGTGACACATGTTAGTGAGTGCTGGCCATGTGCTAGGCTTCGTGCTGGGTTTTAGTGATACAGTGAAGAGCAAAAGAGCAAAACAGACTTAGTGCCTAGAACTATGAAACCTACGTTCTGAAGGAGGAAGATGGATTTTTAAAAGTTCAACCCCTAAATGAAGATCTCATTACAATTCAGGAGCATTCTGATGTGAAAACACACACTGTCATGTGTGTCCGTGTGAAGAGACCACCAAACAGGCTTTGTGTGAGCAATAAAGCTTTTTAATCACCTGGGTGCAGGCGGGCTGAGTCCGAAAAGAGAGTCAACGAAGGGAGATAAGGGCGGGGCCGTTTTATAGGATTCGGGTAGATAAAGGAAAATTCCAGTCAAAGGGGGGTTGTTCTCTGGCGGGCAGGAGTGGGAGTCACAAGGTGCTCAGTGGGGGAACTTTTTGAGCCAGGATGAGCCCGGAAAAGGACTTTCACAAAGTAATGTCATCACTTAAGGCAAGGACCGGCCATTTTCACTTCTTTTGTGGTGCAATGTCATTGGTTAGGCAGGGCAGGGCATTTTCACTTCTTTTGTGATTCTTCAGTTACTTCAGGCCATCTGGGCATATACCTGCAAGTCACACGGGATGCGATGGCTTGGCTTGGGCTCAGAGGCCTGACACACACACACTCTCTTACATGGGCAGAACTGTCATACATAGCTCAGCATATCACAGATTGTTTATTCACAGAATGGTAATATTTGTAGCAGTACTATTGTTTTCAACTTTGACCTTGGAAGCAGGATTTAGTAGACCAGGCCTTTTTCCAGAAGCAAAACTTCATTGCCTTGAAATTTTATTATTATTATTTTCGAGATGGAGTCTTGCTCTGTCTCTCAGGTTGGAGTGCAGTGGTGCCATCTCGGCTCACTGCAAGCTCCGCCTCCCAGGTTCACGCCATTCTCCTGCCTCAGCCTCCTGAGTAGTTGAGACTACAGGCACCCGCCACCACGCCCGGCTAATTTTTTGTATTTTTCACTGGAGATGGGGTTTCACCATGTTAGCCAGGATGGTCTCGATCTCCTGACCTCGTGATCCGCCTGCCTCGGCCTCCCAAAGTGCTGGGATTACAGGCGTGGGCCCCCATGCCTAGCCTAATTTTATTAATTTTATATGGCTGAAAGTTCTGAGAATTGGTTACTAGATTAAGGAATATAAAAATCTTCTAGGTTGGTTTTTAGAAAATCTGTGTGCCAGAAGATTTTTAAACCTTCATAAGATAGGTATGCTTTTGTTTGAAAGCTTTGACTGGATCTGTTTTATTCTGTTTTCCAGAGAAGCCGTTTGAAGCAGAATCCAAACCATGAATTGTAGAGAATTACCCTTGACTCTTTGGGTGCTTATATTTGTAAGCACTGCAGGTAAGTGATTATACATATTCACAAACGTATTTCATTAGTAATCGAGGAAGAATGTAAAAGTTTTTTTTTTATATGGTGGCTACTGAAGATGCTGAATTTATTCAGAAAAGAAAATATTCTGCAGTCTGAGTCTATGTAGTGAGAGCAGAGTGAACAACTTACATCTTGAAATAAATTACGTTTGTCTGAGGTGGAAATTTATTTCATGTTGTTTGAAACTGAGGAGGTGGCAGCCATCTTTATTATTGGGTTTTAGGAAGTTTGAAACACACTGTCTCCTTCGTGAGAGGGAGGCAAAGATTCATCTCATTATTTAGGTAATAATGAGAAAAATAAATGACAAATACATTAGACAGGTTTCAAAAATTAGAGTGAGACGAAATATACAAAAAGAGACTGGCTAGACCAGGGAGCTCGAGTAGGCTTCATAGTAGATGTCAAATACCAATTTTAATTTGTTAGCAGTGATTGCCTAGAGTTTTTTTTTTTTAAATTGAGAAGGGTTCTGAGACTCCAATTTATTAGCAGTGATTGCCTAGAGTTTTTTTGTTTTGTTTTGTTTTAATTGAGAAGGGTTCTGAGACTCAATCCATGATTGATTAGCAAGGCATTCCTTAGACTTTGGGGAAGAAAGTGGGAGCACAAATATTAATTTGCCTTGATCTATTACCTAGGAGAGGGAAACACATGGGCCCATATTCTCTGCTTTGATAATTTCTGCTGAAGAGAGAGCAGAATTAAGCTTTTGGTACTTTCAAATAACACAGGTCCAATCTCAGGGTATATTTACTTATGTGGATCCATTTATTATTGAGATCCCTGCAATACAACCCTACCCAGATGGTAAAAGAATGAGGTAGATCTTTGTGTGGTTTTTTTTTTTTTTATGTAATGATGTGTCAGAAACAAGTCAGAGGAAAAACAAGGTGCAGGAAAATGTGTCATGAGGCCCATGTCCTGTGGACACACACTAATAGCCTTGCTCCTCATTATAACGAGAGCATGTTTCAGGCACAGAAACGGTCATGCAGCCAGTTGTGCAAAGTTGCCAAGCTCCCAGCTGCCTGCCCTGGAGAGCGCTTCTCATGAATGTTTTACTCTAGGGAGACATGACAATGTTCTACATAGAGGATTCACTGAACCTAGTTGAGTTTAAGTGACAAAATCCTACAATTGTCCAAAACCAAGACAGTTTCAAACACAGACTTTATTCCAAATGGCATTGGTTGTTGGCCCTGCTGGGTTCTTATACTGTGTTTATGGAACAATAGGAGTGCCTGTTTTGGCACTTGGAACTCTACACACCTTGAACTCCACTTATTTATCCCATCAAGGACCATTTCCAACAAGTATTATGGTAATCAACAAAGCCTCTAATGGTAAACCATGATTAGATATCCAAAGCTTCTAGCTGCCTGAGGAGGGGGATGGTGTGGACTTTCAACTGTCAACTTCCCACCTCTGGAGAGTGTGTAGTTCACATTAAGTTTCTTCAAATGATAATACTTCCAGAGAGCACATGTCCATCCAAACACAGTCATATGATGTGTTTATAGAAGCTTTTTAAGACAAGCGAAAACCTGGAAACCTGGAAATAACCCAATATCCAACAGACATTTGTTTAATAAACCAAATCCCCAACATGTATCCCTTTATAAAATGGATAAATTGCCAAATGGTAACACAATTAGGTACTATATTACAATGAGAAAAGAACACATCACTGTTATAGCATGAATGCATTTGTAACATAATCATGTCAAAATAACCCAGGCATAAAGGAGCACATATTATATGGTCTATGCACTTTATTATATTAACTCTAAAACAGGAAAATAAATGAACTGTTAATGACTCACCAGGGTTTTACATGTAAATTGAAGCTGACACCCATATGTACACATGTATCACACCTTCTATGTTGAAGTATTAGTATAAAATAGAGATTGTATTACAACCGGAAAACATGAAGTTGGGGCTCCTTAACTCTTGTGTTTTGAGGTAGATTTTACATCCATGTTTTCAAAGAATGTGTATTAGTCCATTCTCATGCTGCTGATAAAGGCATACCTGAGACTGGGTAATTTATAAAGGAAAGAGGTTTTATTGATTCACCGTTCTGTATGGCTGGGGAGGCCTCAGGAAACTTACAATCATAGTGGAAGGGAAAGAAAGCATGTCCTTCTTCACTTAGTGGCATCAAGGAGAAGGCTGAGCAAAAAGGGGAAAAGCCCCTTATAATAACATCAGATCTTATGAGAACTCACTCCCGGGAGAACAACATGAGGGTAATCACCCCCATGATTAAATTACCTTCCACCAGGTCCCTCCTATGACACATGGAGCTTATGGGAACTACAACTCAGGATGATCTGGATGGGAATACAGCCAAATCACATCATTCTACCCCTGGCCTCTCCCAAATCTTATGTCCTCACATTTCAAAACAAAATAATGCCCTTCCAGCAGTCCCCCAAAGTCTTCACTCATTCCAGCATTAACTCAAAAATCCAAGTCCAAAGTCTCATCTGAGTCAAGGCAAGTCCCTTCCTCCTATGAGTCAGTAAAATCAAGAGCAATTTAGTTGCTTCCTAGATACAATGGTAGTACAGGCATTGAGTAAATACACCCCTTCCAAATGGGAGAAATTGACTAAAACAAAGGGGCTACTAGCCCCATGAAAGTTCTAAATTTAATAGGGCAGTCATTAAATCTTAAAGTTCCAAAATAATCTCCTTCAACTCCATGTCTCACATCCAGGTCATTCTGCTGCAAGAGGTAGGATCCCATGGCTTTTGGCAGCTTTGCTCCTGTGACTTTGCAGGGTACATCTCCCCTCCTGGCTTCTTTCATGGGCTGGTGTTGAGTTTCTGGGCTTTTTCAAGTGCATGGTGCAAGCTGTCAGTGAATCTATCATCCTGGGACCTGGAGGATGGTGGCCCTCTTCTCTTAACTCTACTAGCTGTAGAGCACCCCAATGGGGACTCTGTATGGGAGCCCCAACACCACATTTCCCTTCCACACTACCATGGCAAAGGTTCTCCATCAAGGTTCCACCCCTGCAGCAAACTTTTGCCTGGACATCCAGCGCTTCCATACGTCCTCTGATATCTAGGTGTAGGTTCTCAAACCTCAATTCTTGACTTCTGTGCACCTGCAGGCTCAACACCATGTGGAAGCTGCCAAGGTTTGGGGTTTGCATCCACTGGAGCCACAGCCTGACCTGGTACCTTGGCCTGTTTTAGCAATGGCTGGAAGGCTAGGATGCAGGGCACCAAGTACATAGTCTGCACACAGAAGAGGGCCCTGGGCCCATCCCAGGAAACCATTTTTTCCTATTAGGCCTCTGGGCCTGTGATGGGAGGGGCTGCCGTGAAGATCTCTGACATGCCCTAGAGGCATTTTCCCCATTGTCTTGGCAATTAACATTTGGGTCCTAACTTCTTATGCAAATTTCTGCAACCGGCTTTAATTGCTCCCCAGAACATGGGTTTTTCTCTCCTACTACATCCTCAGGCTGTGAATTTTCCAAACTCTTATGCTCTGTCACGTCGTGAATGCTATGCTCTTTAGAAATTTCTTCTCCCAGGTCATCATCTCTCAAGTTCAAGGTTCCACATATCTCCAGGACAAGGGCAAAATGCAACTAATCTCTTTGCTAAAACATAACAAGAGTCACCTTTGCTCCAGCTCCCAAAAAGTTCCTCATCTCCATCTGAGACCACCTCAGCCTGGATTTTATTGTCCATAACATTATCAACATTTTGGTCAAAGCCATTTAACAAGTCTCTAGGAAGTTCCAAACTTTTCCATATTTTCATCTTCTTCTGAACCCTTGAAACTGTTCCAACCTCTGTCTGTATGCAGTTCCAAAGTCACTTCCACATTTTGGGTATCTTTACAGCAGCACCCCACTCCTGGTACCAATTTACTGTATGAGTCCATTCTCACACTGCTAATAAAGGCATACCTGAGACCGGGTGATTTATAAAGGAGAGAGCTTTAATGGACTCAGTTTTGTAGGTCTGGGGAGGCCTCAGAAGACTTACAAAAGGGGGAAAAGCCCCTTGTAAAGCCATCAGATCTCATGAGAACTCCCTCACTATCATGAGCACGGCATGCAGGAGACTGCCCCCATGATTAAATTCAAGATGAGGTTTGGGTGGGGACACAGCCAAACCATATCAGAACACTTCTATCACATCACTTCCTCTTTATGTTGTAGTTAACAATTTTGAGTTAAAACCAGACTGCTGCTTTGAGAAACAAACCCTATAGTCAGGGCATATAGAGAGGGCATTCTGTCCATGTCCTAAGGGAAATGTTTCATTCAATTTAAATATTCTCATCCTCAAAATGTGATAAAAGTGCATCCAAGAGTCACGGGAGGATAGATTATGAGAAAGACCGATTAATGCTGACCTTGAAGTACGAGAAGTGCAGAAAGAGGGAAAGGAACACCTATCCTGTGTAGATGAGGGTCAGATATATTTCCAAAGCCAGAGAATCTGGGTCAATTGAGAAGGAGGGAATGTGACAGATATGCAAATTTGGATTGATATTATATTAATGAATTCTTGATTATCCACATGGTGACCTACAGCAATAATAAATGTACACACACTGTAAGTTACATAGGCACATCTTTAACCATCTCCACACTTGCCAGGGAATGTTAGATAGGCAGGGTGAATGCACAGTGAGTGAGATTTCTGATGGTGCAGAGGAAGAATGCCAAGGTTGCTAAGTTTTTGTTTCTTTTCCACTGAGACTCCTCAGCTGGGTATGTTTTGGGGTAGGTATGGCAGCACTGTGACTTCTGTGGCTTTCCTTTGAAGAAGTTGTAATGTGTAATATTTTCTTCTAAGAGATGACACAATTATCAGTCTTCTAGCTACGGTTGGCTAAGTTCTGATACCTTCCTGTTGGGGAGAAACTGTCAGAAGTTGTGTTTTCATCTATATTCTGAAAGTGCCTCATCCTTTCTAGTGTTGAAAAGATTGATGCAAAAATAAAGGAACCCACAGGAAAGTGACACTGAGATTTCTCAGGACTTTCTTACTAATCTTGCTTTTTCACCTAATGCATGAGAAGACAAAAAAGTTACCTTTGTCATTTTGGTTTTTGTTTTTATTTCTTTTACTTTACTAATCTTTTGAAGAATCTTGTACTTCACGTCCCCACATTACTGTGGTTGAAGGGGAACCTTTCTATCTGAAATATTGTTCGTGTTCACCTGCACATGAGATTGAAACAATCACCAAAAGCTGGTACAAAAGCAGTGGATCACAGGAACGTGTGGAGCTGAATCCAAGGAGTTCATCGAGAATTGCTTTGCATGGTTGTGTTTTGGAGTTTTGGCCAGTTGAGTTGAATGACACAGGATCTTACTCTTTCCAAATGGAGTGAGTAACCCTTTCTTTTTAAAATGTATTTTATAGCCCTCTTGTCCTTTGTTCAGCAACTCAAATATGCACTCATCTTAAAGGTCAGATAATCAGCACATCTTTTTCTTTTCTACTCTTCCTACAACATGAAATACGTTGTTCATTACAGAACAAAATACATTTATTTCTCTCTGCTTATTTTCTTAGTGACCTTAAAGAAAGGAGATTACCTTAATAGGGTTTCCTTTTAGGGGATTCTTACCAATGGTAAGTAATGATTGCATGAAAGTCAGTTTTAAAATTCAGCCGCTCCTGTTGTCTACATGCCCCCAATCAAATGAAATCAGCGGTTCGGACTTCACGATAATATTAATGTGTTGTGAAGGGGGCAGTGTCAGCTTCCTGGGTGGCATCCTTGGTGGGGAGCAGGGATGGGGTTGATGCAGACACACACTAGTCCAGTCTGCAGGGGCTCATGGGGAACCAGGTGGCAGTGCTAGTGGAGGATGTGTGTTTCCAGCAGCCAATTGCAACCCACAGCTGGGGGCAGTGAGAAAGGGCAACACAGAAGGGCTTTGCATTTTACTCATGCGGTGGCCCTAGATTGTGCCAGGATACTCATAATTATGTTGGATAACTTCCATTAAATGAGCATAGCCAACTGGAAGCATCACCCACACTTACTGAACATGTTTCTTTTTAGATGTACTTACTTACCTACCTACATGTGTAGGTATTTTTATAGAGACTTGAGACTGACCTGTAGGAAATAGCTCAGGGCCAGCTGAAGGTGATGGTGTGCAGATTTCATATGTAGCAGATTTCTTTTGGAGGCACTTCTAGAGTGAGTCCTGATCATTATCAACCGTGCTGTTGAGAGCAGAGTGAGCTATCACTGTGAAACTGTGGTAGTGCTCCTGTGGTTTTGCACCAAATTAGGTCACTTTTGTTTGTTTTTATACATAGGAACTCCCAGGCATCAGAAAAAAATTAAGTAACTCTTTTGATAAAAACCAATACATCTTTAGGTGACCTTTAAAGAGGGATAATTACAGAAATGGGTCACAACTGAGATTTTTCATAACAAGCTAAGAAAGAATGAATACTCACAAATGGGGTAAAGGAAACAGATGAACAAACACTGCCCCCCACAAACTTCTGACTCCTGATTGAATGAAGGCATGATTTAAAGGAATAAAGTATTCTGGACAGGGCTGAGAGAACATGTTGAGAGGAACAGCCAGGCATCCATGATCATCAGTTGGAGATAACAGAAGCAAATGGCATTGGCCATCTTTCTGATATGGGGAGTAGAGAATACAGCCTGGCTTAGGAAGCAACAATGGAAGCAAAAGATCGAGGCAGGACATCAGAGACATGTGGAGAGACAGGGTAGCAGACAGGAGATGCTAAGAAAAACGAAGTGTCGGCCGGGCGCGGTGGCTCAAGCCTGTAATCCCAGCACTTTGGGAGGCTGAGACGGGCGGATCACAAGGTCAGGAAATCGAGACCATCCTGGCTAACATGGTGAAACCCCGTCTCTACTAAAAATACAAAAAACTAGCCGGGCGAGGTAGCGGGCGCCTGTAGTCCCAGCTACTCGGGAGGCTGAGGCAGGAGAATGGCGTGAACCCGGGAGGCGGAGCTTGCAGTGAGCTGAGATCCGGCCACTGCACTCCAGCCTGGGCGACAGAGCGAGACTCCATCTCAAAAAAAAAAAAAAAAAAAAAAAAAAAAAAGAAAAACGAAGTGTCCCAGAGTGGATATTGGAGACTGATCACTATGAGAGTAAAGTGATGAGGAGAGAAGCAGCTTTGACAATGGCCTTGAAAATAAATGGGATTCTACATGGAAGCAAGTTGTTTTAGACACCCAGGAGCATGAAAGATATAGACATCTTCAAATATAGCATAATTAGTAAGCAGTATTTACTGCAGATTGTGTGTGTCTGCACACACATATGTGTTGTAACTTAGGTGTGTAAGCCTTTGTAGTTTGATGTGGGATCTATCAGTGAACAGACTTTACACCTGAAATTTTACCATTAGAACAGTAATTCTTTAGTTTTTAGGAGTCCATTGCTAATAATCAAATGCCACTGAGGACTGATCATTTAATCCTGCACTGAAAATCACTTTATCCCACCAAATTTTAAGAAAGAAATCAACTAAGAAGGAAGGGGATACAAAAGGGAGCGTTTTTCAGTGATAGAGATGAAGAAATGAAGGTAGAGAGAAATGTACACATGGAAATCTAATAAACCAATCCTAGACTGACTGACAGTGAGTTCAGCTTGGTGAGCAGCCTCAGAAGTGGGGACTGGTGCTTATCCCCTGGTGTGTGTGGACAAAAATGAGTGGTTTTCATAACCAGGATGGGCTGGGCCTGTAGCAGGAAAGTGTGGTCACAGCTTTGGGTCAGTGGGCCTCCGTGTTAACACCAGCCTTGGAGCTCCTGGATGGCAGGTGCAATGTGTTGGTGATTGTGTTCGCAGCGCAGCGTCCTGCACATGGAGTGTCATCAGTCCTCTCACATTTGTTGAGTGTTAGGAATTGAGGATTACAGAGGTAGAGAACAATGTATTCTGAACAAATGGGGATATTCCTTTTAAGCAACAAGTCAGAGAGATCTAGAAATCTCTATCTCTCCAGTTCATTGAGGCCGAAGCTGGGGAGACGTTACAAAAACACACTTGAGAAAAGGTGCTGCCAATGGGATTCTGAATCCATTTCAAGGGCCAGGTAGCTCTATCATGTCCCATGGCCACGGACGCACTGCCTGTAACCATGACAACAGCCTACCACATTCTCTAGTCATGGCCAATCTTTTATAAATTCATGCCCAAAGTGAAGGGGCCAGATTCATTGGATTGTGAAAGCATAGAATTGTGCAAAGCACTTCTGGCCTTTGGGGTCAAATAGATATGCATTTGCATCCTGGCCCCGTCTTGTAGCAAGTGTGTGACCTGAGTGAGTTGTTTAACCTGTCTGAGATTTAGCATTCTCATCTGAGCCTAAGGAAAACAGTCATTCTCCCTTGCACATACATAGTCTGATACCTGGAACTCAGTAAGTGCTAGTCTTTTCTTCCTTCTATCCTATTGTAGACCTAAAGGGGAACTGGAAGAGCCTAAGGTGGGCACAAATGTGTCAGGCATAGAAGATAACTTAACAACACGTGTCTGCTGTATTTAGCAAATGAATCTATACATCACAGGTGCAGTGGAAGAAACATCAAATTTGAAACATTTTCTCTTTAAAAACTTCATTTAAAAAATACTGTATTTTTTTCCAATTCTAAATCACCAATTTTTTTTTTTTTTTGAGATGGAATTTCACTCTTGTTACTCCGGCTGGAGTGCAATGGCGTGATCTCCACTCACTGCAACCTCCACCTCCTGCCTCAGCCTCCCAAGTAGCTGGGATTACAGGCACCCGCCACCACACCCAGCTAATTTTTGTATTTTTAGTAGAGACGGGCTACACGTTGGCCAGGCTGGTCTCAAACTCCTGACTCAGGTGATCCACCTGCCTTGGCCTCCCAAAGTGCTGGGATTACAGGTGTGAGCCACTGCACCTGGTCTAGTGATACTCCTGATCATTAATTTCTGATGAGGAGTAACAACTACTATAAAATCTATTCATACTCACCTTTGGTCAGTAAGGCATTTAAAGAGCTAATTCAATTACACTGAGGGCAACAACTCCAGACTTTGCTTTATTCAACACTAAGAGAATGGGACGGGAACAAATTGCCTTGAGAAACATAAAACCTAATGCATATACACACACATTTAGAAAACAACATCAGGAATTTATAGACCTTTTGAAACCAAAGCCACTCTCCCATCCTGGACCAAGACTCTCTGAACTTATCCATCAGCGAAGATCACTGACGTTGTAAAGATCTGCTTTTCTGACATCCATAATATATTGTCTGCAGTAGGATATGTGCATGTGTGTGTGCATGTGTGTGTCTGTGTGTGTGTAGACTGCTCAGATTTTCATTTTTTACCCCCTGCTCCCATGACAGTTGATAAAGTTCTTGCTCCTTTGAATCAAGAGGAGGCAGAGCAGGATTTGCACATCAATGAATCAATCTCTTTAATAAAAATAAAGGAAAAATATCATAACATTGGTTACTAAAGAGAAGATGGGTGATATTTGCAAAGTTTCGGTAGCATTATAAAATACCTTTACACTTTTGTTCCATAGAAATTATACTCAGAAATGGAAATTAAATGTCATCAGAAGAAATAAACACAGCTGTTTCACTGAAAGACAAGTAACTAGTAAAACTGTGGAAGTTAAGAAATTTTTGCAGATAACCTGTGAAAACAGTTACTATCAAACACTGGTCAACAGCACATCATTGTATAAGGTAATGCTTTTATGTTATTTTAACTTTAAGACTTAATGGAAAAGATAAAATTCCCAAAAGAGGGACTGAGGGCTACCATTTGGTCTCATAGCAAGCTGCCTGATCCCACATGACTCACTTGCCCTGTTTGAGCCGAGTATCCTCACTGGCTTGTTGTCAACAGCTGATACATAGTATTAAAATATGTTCCACAGTAGTTTCCCTGGATTTGGTGTTCAATAAATGATCACAGCTGCCTCTCTCACACTCTTCCTTCATTTTCCTTCTCTTTCAATAAGTTACTTTTTAGGAATGCTAGTTCAAGGATTTCCCTTTTCTCCCGTCACATGTACTTAACATGTAAAACTCAATTGTATATGTTTTTCTGAATACATTAGTTCATTTTATAATATTGAAAATGGTAATGCTTTTATAATATTTTAACTTTGAAACTGAAAAATGAAGAAAGCAAAAAGCACTCATAAATCCATCAATTAGAGACTTCGTGCCTTTTTTTTTTCTGTGAAGCATTTGCTTTTTAAAAGTGGTATATTTTATTTTATTGTGTTTTTTCCTCTAAGAATTATGTTGTGACTATCCCTTCACATCTTTAAATGATCTTCTAAACATGGGCTTTCCGTTTTTATGTGCCTGATTTCATCTAACTAATCCCATTGTTATTGGACATTTGTGAATTGCCTATTTTTCACTATTATTTAAAGGTTGAAATGAATACCACTTCCACAGATCCTTGGGTGTTTATATAATTTGTCCTTCAACCAAATCCCTAAATGTAGAATTACCGAATCGAAGGCTGTGAGCATGTTTATGTCTTTTTCTTCACACTATCAAACTCGTCTCCAGGGAGCTCTGCCAATTTTACCCCACACTTGAAAAAAGAATCCCAATTTTCTGTCACCTCCACAACACTGGGAAATAATGCTCCTAGAATGGTTCAAATTGGATGTGAATAATTTCTAAAACTCCTAGTGGTTTTTTCACTTTTCTTAGTAATAAATTAATCTTTTGTGTCTATTTATTGCATCTTACTGCAATCAGGCAATTTTGTGGGTTGCCTGTTTATTTTCTCTGTCTTCTTCAGTTGGCATACCTTTTACTTGTTGAATTTTAAAAGCTCTTATACACCATGGAATACTATGCTGCCATAAAAAAGGATGAGTTCATGTCCTTTGTAGGGGCATGGATGAAGCTGGAAACCATCATTCTCAGAAAACTAACACAGGAATAGAAAACCAAACACTGCATGTTCTCACTCATAAGTGGGAGGCGAACATCACACACCAGGTCCTGTTGCAGGGTGGCAGGTAGGGGATGGATAGCATTAGGAGAAATACCTAAGGTAGATGACAGATTGATGGGTTCAGCAAACCACCATGGCACATGTATACCTACGTAACAAACCTGCACATTCTGCACACATAACCCAGAACTTAAAGGATAATTAAAAAAAAAAAAAAACTCTTTTAGACCACACTATAGGAATTAAGTATACACATACATAGTGTGTGTGAGTATAGAGTATGTGTATGCATAAAAAACGTACACACTCCCATCCACACACAAACACAAATTGTGTAGTTCACGGGTCCCCAATCCCCGGGCCACTCCCCCTCACTCACATTACCACCTCCTGTGAGATCAGCAGCGGCATCAGACTCTCACAGGAGCAAGAACCCTATTGTGAACGGCGCATGCGAGGAATCTAAGTTGCACGCTCCTTATGAGAATCTAATGCCTGATGATCTGTCACTGTCTCCCATCACCCCCAGATAGGACCACCTAGTTGCAGGAAAACAAGCTCAGGGCTCCACTGATTCTACATTATGGTGAGTTGTATAATTATTTCATTATATATTACAGTGTAATAATAATAGAAATAAAGTGCACAATAAATATAATGCACTTGAATCATCCCCAAACAAACCATTCCCCACTCAACCCCTACCCACCATGGTCCATGGAAAAATTGTCATTCATGAAATCAGTCTCTGTGTCAAAACGGTTGGGGACAGCTGATGCAGTTTATATGGAATAACAAATCTGAATAATGTGACTCTGTCATGGAAACTTTTTTTTTTTTTTTTTTTTTTTTTGAGACGGAGTCTTGCTCTGTGCCCCAGGCTAGAGTGCAGTGGCGCGATCTCGGCTCACTGCAAGCTCCGCCTCCCGGGTTCACGCCATTCTCCTGCCTCAGCCTCCCGAGTAGCTGGGACTACAGGCGCCCGCCACCTCGCCCGGCTAATTTTCTTGTATTTTTAGTAGAGACGGGGTTTCACCGTGTTAGCCAGGATGGTCTCGATCTCCTGACCTCGTGATCCGCCCGTCTCAGCCTCCCAAAGTGCTGGGATTACAGGCTTGAGCCACCGCGCCCGGCCCATGGAAACTTTAAAGACCTATAAGAGAGAGTGGTCTGAACAGAACTTGGGAAAGCTAAAGCAAGTGATGATGACATCCTTGAAACTTTTGTTTGTGCCTTATGCTTGAACACTGTTTACTTGTGATTTCCAAAGACAGCTCTTATCTGAAATGTTTTCTAAACATTTGAGTCAGTCCTGAGTTGACTTCACTCTATTTCCCATCAATGTACAAATGTGTTACAGTACATGTAAATTAGTGAGGCATGGTGTGCTGAGTTTTAAGATATTCTGACCGGGCGTGGTGGCTCACGCCTGTAATCCTAGCACTTTGGGAGGCCGAGGCAGGCAGATCACGAGGTCAGGAGATCGAGACCATCCTGGCTAATATGGTGAAACCCTGTCTCTACTAAAAATAGAAAAAAATAGCCGGGCGTGGTGGTGGGTGCCTGTAGTCCCAGCTACTCAGGAGGCTGAGGAAGGAGAATCATTTTAACCCAGAAGGCAGAGGTTGCAGTGAACCGAGATCAAGCCACTGCACTCCAGCCTTGGAGACAGAGTGAGACTCCGTCTCAAAAAAAAAAAAAAAAAAAAAAAAATTCCAAAATGCAGATATTTAAATTAAGAGCATTGATGCACCAAGGATGTTTAGCTAAACAATTGACCGCAGGGCTGAGTATGCTAAGCCTGTTGACTGATCATGACTTCACCCGAGAGCAAGGAGTCTAAATCAGTAGACAATTGAGTAGACAATTTAGTAGACAATTGATTGGAAAGGAAAAATGAAGAGTCTCTGATCTTTTCTGTAGCTTGAAAAAATTAGTTTGGCTTTATAAAATTTTGACTTATACATAAATAATTTACTGATGTGAGGTACACATGTGGGTGCTTCACGGGCACATTCTGTGCAAAATGGGTCTAACCCCAGTGGCTGCCAGCTCTGAGGGAGAAGTCTGCGGGCAGTAGGTTCTTCTTGCTTGGTGTTTGCAGAAACAGTGTCCAATCATCAAGGATGGCCATTCAGCCCCCAGCCTTCCCATGTGGTCCCTGCATGGCTCTGGGACCTACCTCTGGGTGTCAGATGTGCTGGATTGAAGAAAGTGGCTTTATTACAGTTAGTATTAATTCCTGTGACATGTATGGAAATGTGTGTGTGAGAGAGAAATGTTTGAGTATACCTATGGATTTGAATATTGTTGATGCATTTCTAATCAGCTCGCTGGCTTCTGGTGGAGAGTGTCAAAGGTGTGGGTGGTCTGCTAGCTACTTGGTTCTCTGAGTAATTCTCCACCCACCCCACTACCCATCGCTGGGATGCATAGTCCAGAATACACAAAACTGGACTGAACATGTATGAAAGAGTTGTGACTCAAACAAGGATTTGTGTTGTAGTGTTCTCTCTCTCTCTGTCTCTCTCTCCCTGTTTCTCTCTCTCTGCAGGTGTGTGAAAGAGAGATGAAAGAATATTGATGAAAGCAGCTACAGTGCTCATGCTGCCCCATGCGCTGCTTCCCAGCATGTATTAATAATGATAATCATACCAACAGCAATGGGACTGCATTTAATTGTTTCAGTAAAAGCAGTACCAAGTCATTGGGACATGTATCCAGGAATTGCTACTTTCCATTCTGTTTTCCTTTTGCTCTAAAGTTATTTAACTCAAAAATTTGGATCATTGTAATTCAATTCGGTTTTTACTTAAAGTATTTTAACTTGCTTTCTTAAAAACAGAACTGTAAAAAGCTGCTGGAGAACAATAAAAACCCAACGATAAAGAAGAATGCCGAGTTGGAAGACCAGGGGTATTACTCCTGCGTGCATTTCCTTCATCATAATGGAAAACTATTTAACATCACCAAAACCTTCAATATAACAATAGTGGAAGGTAAGGGAAATCTTAGAATTGGGAAGAAACAGATGTATTTTAGTAAAATGGAATTTTTCCATTCTTCAAAACTGTGTAGGAATTGAGAGTCCACGTAGTTGGGGTTGTGACCACACCACTAGTTCAAATATAAGGGTCAAAATCTTCCTTTTGATGCTCCTCTACTTGGCTAAATAAACCTTTCTTTTTGGCAGGAAATGAAAATCTATATGAATAAACCTCACATGAGTCAGCTGTCTCTTATATATGGAATTTGAGTAAATTGTGGAATCTTTTGTTGTTGAATTTACATTTTCACTCCACAAGTATTTATTGACGATATCTATACTCAATAAACTGTACTTAGCACAGGGAGGCTGGGAAGCAAGGAAATATGAGATGAAGTGAGCACTGTGCTATTCTCAAGGGATTTGATTATAATCAGGAGAAGTAATAACCTAATGCCACCGTATGAAACAGCATTATCTGTGAGGCTGCAAGAGTGCAGGGGGAAGTTGGAGGAAGGACAGATGCAGGAGGCTCCCTTTGACCTGCGTCTTGGAGGGGGAGCCTCATGAAGCAGTGGCCTCTGGGGAAAGGGATCTTGACTGGGAAAGTTAAGGAACATTGATGTGTTGGTGGGAGGGGAGGGATGCTGGACCCAGGCTGTGTGTGATGGAAGAACAGTATCATGGGACATTAAAGGTATTTAATTAAACCTCACCCAGTGAAGATATTTGTCATAAGGCACAGCTGTTAATTGATCATCCAGTCCCTTCTTGGGAGCTACCAAGGAAATGACCAAATCACACAGCAGTATAGTCCAGATTTTAATATCTGATTGTTGAAGTCTCTTTTTTCCATTGAGTCCAAATATCCCTTCTCGTAGCTTCCAACCACTGCTTTTGATTTGCCTTCAAGAATTTCACAGATTAAATCTGGCGCCTTCTTAAAATGACAGCTCCTTTCCTGATTTGAAGACAGGTGACTTATCCAGTCTAGACTTTTTTCCCCCCATCATCCTGAGAAACTGGAAACTGTAACACTTGTGTGGGTGGCTCAACAAAATCTGTGGGCTCACATTTGCTGCAGCCTTCGCTTTAGCAACGTCTTTCCTTTTCACTACAAGCATATAGCTATACACACCCATGTATTGCCACAGTAACAAATTACCCCAAGTTTAGGGTCTTCAGTAAAATCAAGATTTTGGCAGAATGAATCACTTTACTTCCAGAGGCTGTAGGGGAAAACGTGTTTCTTTTTCTTCTTCTTTTTTTTTTTTTTTTTTTTTTTTTTGAGGCGGAGTCTAGCTCTGTCGCCCAGGCTGGAGTGCAGTGGTGCAATTTCTGCTCACTGCAAGCTCCGCCTCCTGGGTTCACGCCATTCTCCTGCCTCAGCCTCCTGAGTAGCTGGGACTACAGGCACCTGCCACCATGCCCAGCTAATTTTTGTGTTTTTTTAGTAGAGGCGAGGTTTCACCGTGTTAGCCAGGATGGTCTCAATCTCCTGACCTCATGATCTGCCTGCCTCAGCCTCCCAAAGTGCTGAGATTATAGGGGTGAGCCACCACGCCCAGCTGGAAAATGCATTTCTTTGCCTTTGCTTTCTCCAACTTCTAGAAGCCACCTGCATTTCTTGGCTTGTGCCACTTCATTTCAGAGCCAAACACATTCGCTTCCCTCACCCCATCTCCTTTTTGACTCTGACCTTTCTGTCTCCCTCTGACGAGGACCTTGAGACGACATTGTGCCCACCTAGATAATCCAGGGTGATCCCCCTATCTCAAGATCCTTAATTTAATCACATCTAGAGGTTCCTTTTGCCATGTAACATATCATATTCACAGGAACTCGGGAGTAGGATGTGGGAAACTTTGGGGTCTATTATTCTGCCTGCCACAGTCCAGAACCGGGGAAACCCATAACTGAATTTTTAAACTCAAAAACTTAAATTCTATGTATAATCATCTACCCTAAACTCTCCAAATTTTCTTTCCTGTATTTTTAATATCGTATAAATCTCTTTTCCTTTGATACTTTCAGAACCTGCACCCTCTCTCCCACCATCTTTGCTTTCCGCCCATCAGCAGCTCTTTCCTTCCTTCTTTGATGAAGCTGTAGGAATATCCATTATTAAAAGGGTACTTGCTATGGGCCAGGGATTGTGCCAAGTACTGGAGTTGAATCATGTCATATAATCCTCACAACAGCTCTGTGAGGCTGTGGCCTTGGGTGAGTTCATTTCTTAGTTCCTCTCTGCCTCAGACTCCTCACTGTGAAATGGGACAGTAATGGTTCATCCCTCATAGGGTTGGCTGAAGATGACTGAGTGAGTGTGTGTTCAGCTCTAGGATGGCTCCAGGGACAGCAAGAGTTCCGCTGTAATGACCATCTCCCATTGCTGGGTTCCCAAACCTCACCTGCAGCACAAGCTGTTCTTCTCCCATAATTGTCCATCTTATTTTCCTTGTCTTCTTGGAGAATGTCAACTGAGTCTCTCAGGACTCCACTCAAATGTCCCTCCTCCTCCATGCCCCCATGGTCTCTTGTTTGCTTTTCTGATTGCTGTCAGAATTGTATTACATATGTGCCTCTGTCAATAACTTGAAAAGTTTCTGGGAAGGTTTGCCCTGAGTTCTGTTCCTCATCTTTGCATCTTGAATACCTACGATTGACACTTGGCACATAAAGGTGCTCATTACATGCCTGTTGTGTGCATCATTGAGACGGCAACAACTCCTTTGATGCCACATGCAGCAAGAAGTCTAGACACTTCACCATCCTGGCTATTTTTATTTGGATTTGGCGAAGTTTGCCACGAGTCTACAGAAATTAGAGCTTGGAGTTGGAGAGGACAGCCAGGAGGTGTTCTGACCTGTGTTGAGGACGGGGGGGCTCTGAGCTCCCACCTTCTCCATGTTGTGTCTTTATTACAGTCCCCTTGCCTTCGCAGATGGAGACCTCTCAGCTGCTACGTAGTGACTGCCGTAGTGATGGAAAGGTGTGACACCTCTCCTCCCCATCTTAAGTCCCATGACAATGCTCCCATAACAAAAAACAGATTAACAAGGGGCAAGCAAAACAGATTTATTTAATCAAAGTTTTATGTGACATGGGAGTCTTCAGAAAGGAAGACCCCAGGACCGGGCGTGGTGGCTCACGCCTGTAATCCTAGAACTTTTGGAGGCCGAGGGGGGCGGATCACCTGAGGCCAGGAGTTCAAGACAGGCCTGGCCAACATGGCGAAACCCCATCTCTACTAAAAATACAAAAATTAGCTGGGTTTGGTGGCGGGCACCTGTAATCCCAGCTACTTGGGAGGCTGAGGCAGGGAGAATTGCTTGAACCCAGGAGGTGGAGGTTGCAGTGAGCCGACATTGTGCCAGATGCACTCCAGCCTGGGTGACAGAGCGAGACTCGGTCGCAAAAGAAAAAAAAAAGGAAAGAAATGAATACCCCAAGACTCAGGAAAACCATTTTTTTCTTTTTAAATGCTTAGGTTCTAGAAACATGGACAGTCATGTAGAAATGTGATTGGACGAGAGGGTATGACCTAATGCTAATAGACTGCGTGGGGAAACTCGGCAAGACCTGTCCAGATTCTTCTTGACCTCTCTGTGATATTTCTTTTTCCTGGGTAGAGAGCAGAGGGTCTTAATACTTACTGTCAGACCAAAGAAGGCCAAAGAATTTATAGCCAGCTCCTAGACAGAAAGGCAGGAGAAGGTTAGAGTCATGCTCCTAGGTTCTACGGCTTACTTTGGGGAAAAGGATTCTAGTTTTTATGATCTGCCTTTGGGAAGAGGGAGTCTGGTTTCTAGGACTCGCTTTGGGGAGAATGGGGGCATGAAGCAGGAGGGCAGGAGAAGGTCAGAGAGATCTTGGTTTTGAGGCTGCTTTGAGGTCTTCAAATGTGCTTTAGTTTAAAGTACTCAGCCTGCCAAAACGCCGTACTTTGGGCACTGTTTTTGGAGCCCAGGAGTACCACTGCCTTCAGCTCGTGCTCGTGAATCACAGCCACCTGAATTCCCACCGGGCATCTGCCACTTTCCTGGTCTCATGCGCTGGCTGATCAGGTGGTGTCTCCTCCTACTGCTGATGACCTCTATGCCATGTTGACTCTGATAGCCTCCTAGGTAGACTGGTCATGTCAAGGGCATGAACTACGATGTTGTTTCCTTCTGTGACCTACATGGGACTGCACCCTTCACTTTACACCAGTTGTGCAAACTCAGGGCTGATCTAGGTTTCCAATGATATAATTTGAGTGTTAGTAGACAGCATCCTTTGCTAAAGATGTCCTTCACGCTGCCCCTTCTCAAGTCTCCCATGTAAGTTTCTGGGGGAAAAAATGGATCCAGAGAAAGGTAGTCAGTAGCAGTTTTCCCCCTCACACAGAAGTTGCCTCCTGCGGCCGGGCGCGGTGGCTCAAGCCTGTAATCCCAGCACTTTGGGAGGCCGAGACGGGCGGATCACGAGGTCAGGAGATCGAGACCATCCTGGCTGACACGGTGAAACCCCGTTTCTACTAAAAAAAAAATACAAAAAACTAGCCGGGCGAGGTGGCGGCGCCTGTAGTCCCAGCTACTCGGGAGGCTGAGGCAGGAGAATGGCGAGAACCCGGGAGGCGGAGCTTGCAGTGAGCTGAGATCTGGCCACTGCACTCCAGCCTGGGCGGCAGAGCGAGACTCCGTCTCAAAAAAAAAAAAAAGAAGTTGCCTCCTGCCCCTTTGTCTTTGAATTCAAGCCCATGTTGCTTCTTATTGTCAGACCCGAGAGTTGGTTCTTTCCCTGGATACATCTCAGCTCCTCCTGCCTGTCTACCAGCATTCCAGGCTTGCCCAGAGACTCCGAATCCCAGGAGAACCCAGTCCTGACTCTCAACCCCGGGGTCCACTGTGCTGGTTTCATTCTCCTATTCTTGCTCACGTATCTGCCCACTGCATTCTCCACTGCTCACTCTGGCACTGTACTTTCTGAGAGGGCTCAGGGAGGTGTGGGAGCTGCAGGAGGGCTCCTGAGTCTCACTGTACTCCACTCAACCAGGCATTCTGCTTGCTGAGCACCTGCAAGTCCCAGAGGGATGTTCTGGACCTTGCTTGGGAATGCCCCAAAGCAGCGGGGCTACTAGCAGAGAACAGTCCTGGTCATGAGGAAGGTTACCAATGCGGATATCAGGGCTAACGATAACTTAACTATGCACCAGTTTAAATCTGTGACCACAGCTGCTCTTAGGGTTTGCAGTTGCCAGCTGCCTTAGGCAAGAGCCTGCTGGGTGATGACTTACTTCCCAAGCATCACCAGATGGGGACTGAGGGAGCAGAATTTATGTGTGGTACTTCCAGTCAGGGTCAGAAGCCACTCAGGAGCAGAAGCAGACCTTGGGCTATAGGCGTGAACTTACCAGCAGGGCCAGGGCCCAGGTGAGGCTCCCAGGCACAATATTGAAGGGACACTGCTCTTAGCATCTTGCCAGGGAACGGTGGGCACCTAGAATGAGGAATTTGCTTTTCTCAACCTGTCTTGTCTCTGCACCCTGTAAATCCATCACTGGCCAGCTGAGGAAGACAGATGGAGGGAATGGAGACAGGGCAGAAAGGCTCTTCCCGGTGATATTGCATGGTCCAACTCTTGCATGTTTGATTGTCTGGGAGTCAGGCAGCAGTGGATGGGCATCTTCCTCTGCCTTTTAGTTAAAGTGAGCAGAAGCTGCAGATTTGAGTGAGAGAAAACCAGATGCAAGGTGCTTTCAACATCTCCGTCACCATGGAGTTGATGGAGAATGAAACAATAAACAATATGATCTGTGACCTTTAGTTAATGCAAATAGGAGTCAAGTGAATGTAAACCAGTAACTATTGGAATCTTTGTTACATGAAATGAGCATATTATCATAGATGCTTCTCTTAGAGAAGCTCAAGGCAACACTAATACATTTGTCTTTTCTTTTGTCACTTCTAGATCACAGTAATATAGTGCCAGTTCTTCTTGGACCAAAGCTTAACCATGTTGCAGTGGAATTAGGTATATTTCAATATATGTATATTCTGCATTTATAAGTGGGGGACATAATAGAGTCTTCCAAGGGTAAATACAATACATTATTGAATGACACCAGATACACATTTCATATTTGCTGACTAACATTACAAAACTAAAAAAAGGGTGCCATTTTTTGAATCTTGCCACTTTTAATCTGACACAGTGTCATTTCAACCTTTTGGAATTTGTAGTGACTTACTTAAGGCCCACAGTATGGTATATCTTGCTGAATGTTCCAAATGCATTTGAAACAAAGGTATATTCTATAGGTTTTGGTTTTACTATTCTTGAAGTGTCAATTTGGTTGAGTTCGTTAATGGTGCTGTTCAAAACATTTATATCCTTACTAGTCTTTTATCTGCTTGTTCTATGTGTTGCTGCAAGAGACGTGAATATCTCCAACTATTATGGTCAATATGTCTCTATCTCCTTTAGTTCTGTCAATTTTTGTTTTATATAGTTTGGAGCTATCTTATATGCATACACAGATTTATGCCTGTTGAATTAACACATTTACCATTATGAAATATCTCTCTTTATCTATCATAACACTTCCTCTCTCAATGTGTAGCTCTGCCATATGAAATAGTCACACCAGTTTTCTTTTGCTTGGAATTGGCATATTTGTCTTTTTTTTACATCCTTTTACTACTAACATTTTTTTTTTTTTTTTTGCTGTATACATAAGTGTCTCTCATAAACTGCACGTATTTGGATCTTTTTTGAAATCTGGTCAATATGGTGTTTAGTCCATTTGTATATTTAAAATTACTGTTACAGTTGGTATATCATATATGCATGATATAAAAATATTCAATTTATTCTTTTTAAAATAAATTACACTTTGTTGAAAATGACCAAATTTCCATCTACTTGCTTATCTTTTCCTCTGTTTTCTTTCAAACAGTTATTTAGAGTTTTTATCTGCTAAATTCAGCATCGGTAGGTCTGCTTCTATTATCTCTCTTTTCTATTGATTATCGTGCACATTTTCTGTGTCTTTGTATGTCTCTTAACTTTTTATTGTTGTTGATCTTTGTGTATCAATTAAAGTGAACGCAATTTGTGTAATTTTTTTCTTACAAGTAGGTAGCCTGAGAGATGAGTATCTCAGTTGACTCAGAATTGAGCTGGGGTAACTGAGATGTAGGTATGTTAGATCCTATCTGTCTTCATCTCTGATAGCTGGTTAGGGAGGGGGTGCTGCAGTCATGTGTTTGTTGCAGGCCTTTTCTCTAATGAGACTTGCTGTCCTGATTACCATGAGACTGCAAGTGATATCATGCAGCCTTTACATCCTCTTATGCTGTCCGAGCACTTAGCAGTAATTCTGCAAGCCTGTGCAGCTGCTGAGAGCTTCACTGAATTTTCTTGTCTCTATGAGACACTTTCTGTTTATTCCAAACCAAAGCAAAAAGGATCCTTCCTAAGTACACTTTTAGTTCAAAAATCTCTCTTTATTTTCTCTGCACTTTGATGTCTTTAATGTTTGCTTAATTTAATTTCTTGTGGTTTATCCATTTGGTTTATCTAGAAGTCTCAGTGAGAGTATCGTCCTGATGCTACCTACTAAATTGTGTACTGAAAAGAAAGTACACTGATCACCCTAAGTTTTAATAGTTGATTAAAAAATAAATGTTTAAAAAGAAGCCAAATCATGTTTTGGTGATGACTTGTAATTGCTACCTATTTCTTCAGCTTTATATTTTTTAAATTTAAAACAAGGCATATTTATTCTGTTTCTGGGATGGAGCACCATGTTTTGCTTTAGGTTAACATACGTTCATTATATTGTTTTGAAACTTTTGAGAAACTGAGTTTCAAAAATCAGAACTTTAGTTGCCAACTTTTACCAGGAAAAGATGTAAGGCTCAACTGCTCTGCTTTGCTGAATGAAGAGGATGTAGTTTATTGGATGTTCGGGGAAGAAAATGGATCGGATCCTAATATACATGAAGAGAAAGAAATAAGAATTATGTATGTATGTATATATACCATATAACAATCATATATATTATATATAACTGTATATTAAAAACACTGGGTGGCTGATGTGTATTTTGGGCTAGTTTAAATTATAATTATAAATTATAAATTATAAATATAATTATAAAAATAATTATAATTATAATGGGCATATTTTATAATTATAATGGCCATACCCTAGGTGGATGGATTATGCAGAAATGTATTGCCAAGATCTAAGCTGGAAAACAAGGTCCATGAGAAGGACATTGAGGGTATTTAGCATTACCTTATAAAGCAGCACTTGGTCAGTCAGGATCTGATGCGGATGGGGATTTTACCTAGCTTCTTAGAAAAGGGCAGTTGCCTAGGCCAAGCTTTTTTTATTTTGAAAAATTTGTTAAGTTGTTTATTTTTCTAATGTGCCAAAAAGGTTCCAAATGGCATGCGTATTGATGCTTAAATAAGCCTATATTCTTCCATTAAGGAATGGTCAGACTTATAAAAAGAAAAAGACTGAACATATAGTCAGTTAAGCTTTTCTGAATGACTTTGAGTCATACTATAATTATTCACTATTATACTGATACACTACTCAGGGTCTAGTGAGTGCTGAGCCTGAGTTGTCTAGCACCTTAGCAGCACTTGTTGAGTTTTTTCTTCTGCTTTTTACACATTTTTTTGGTATATTCTTTGTTACCATGTTGGCAGCTCTACATTCTTGCTGACACTTGTCTACAAGCTCTTTATACCATAAAGCCTGAATTCTTGCCCAGGAGCAGGCATGTGATTCATGCCCGCTACATGTTGAATTCAGTTGAACTTTGTGGATCTCCTGCCATCATATCTCATCCTCAGCCACTGACCTCCACTTGAGTTTTGTATTTCTCCCTTTGGATGCTCTCTTCCTAATTTTTAGAGGGATAGAAAACCACAATGAATTTCTTAGAAATGCAGCTTAAGCTACAAAAGCAGGGAGGTCTTCCTTTGTAGTTGGCTGCACACACCTTTGATGTCATCTGTTTTGTCCTCTCAGTGGCCTCCTGTGTTTTACTTCTGGATGTCATTGGTTTTAGATGGTTGTTATTTCTGGATGGGTGACTTAGGAACAGAATTACCTTCCAAAATGTACTTGAGGCAGTTGGAGGGTACAGTGGGGCTCTGTGTCTCAGGTCCTAGAGATACCTGTTGCTAGGAATGTGGGTACGTGGGGCCCATGTCTGGCTGTGTTGACTGGTGTAGCTATCACAGCCTGTCATTGGTGAGGGAAGTGGATGTCATGAGTGTTTACCTGGCGTCGACCACAGGACAACTTGAATCCTTTAAGGAAGAGAAAGAGAGCGTGCTGCCAGTGGCTGTCTCAAGTCATTTTCTGACACTCATGGAACAGCTTAACTGGCACTTCTCATGTGCCTGGGGGTGCCTGAGAACAGTGTTATGTTTTTTAATGCTGAACAAATTAAATCAGTTTATTAGATTCCACGGACAAATGTAATACAAATCTGTATCTATGCTAAACAACTTACAGCCTTGTCATAATTAGTGGGAACCACTCTGTGCAAAGAACTCAAGTTGTTAGGAAGAGAGAAGCAGAGAAAAATAATTGAGAGACAGAATATTTTCTCATATTTTCAACTTAGCATCATGATCTTGCAGCCATTTAAACTCTAGGTAGTTGACAGCACCATTCCCAAATAGCCTTAGGAGGGCTGTTTCTGTCCATTCTGATGCCCCACAGAGGAGGGGAAGTTTACTGTAGTCCATGCTTTAAAAGTACTGACCAGAAAGGGAAGAAATAATGCAGGCAACATCACAGCTGCCTTCAAGCATTTTAAACACATACATTCTCCTCTTATGGGTAATGAACAAAGCCTACTGCTAAGCTATTTTCCCCTCTTACAGGACTTCAGAAGGCAAATGGCATGCTTCAAAAGTATTGAGAATTGAAAATATTGGTGAAAACAATCTAAACGTTTTATATAATTGCACTGTGGCCAGCACGGGAGGCACAGACACCAAAAGCTTCATCTTGGTGAGAAAAGGTGAGAAAGATTTCTTTTTGGAAGTTTTGAAACTTAGCCCACTGCTACTGAGAGACATCTGAAAGATGGCCACTTTCTCATTTTCCACACCAGAACCCGGCTCATGTCACAGGCATTCAGTGGCGGAGCTGGTGTTCAGCTGTGCCGGGCCCCTCTGTCTCATGGTGCCAAGCAGAGAATGAAAACAGAACTCTTTCACTTGCTCTCACAGTCATATTCCACCCCAGTGGAAATCGGGGGGCCTGAGGCTTGGAGATACAGATGCTGAGAGCAAGGCTCATGGGGAGGCCATCAGGACAAGCCCTGCACCCAGCATGCACCCAGAGCAGCCAGAGGGGAGTTTGCAGATCCGTGTGGGGTGAGGCCGGTGCATACTTGGTGTGACTGCTGCTCCAGCCTGCCTCAGTAGGGCACCAGGCTCAGGGGCCTTGTGTGTGCTCATTCATTCGTTGCCCCGTGGACTTGGCAAGCAGGCCATTGACAGCCCTGATCCGCCGGCTCTTAGAGTTATTCAGTGCTCACCTGATGGAGGGCCCCAGGGTCGCCATCCCTCTCCTCCACCAAAGTAGCACAGCCCAGGGCCTTCAGCCCAGTAGCTGCTCAGAAATGGCTGTGACTGAAGCCAGAAAGCTGTGATTTCCAGTTGTCACTACTCATTCACTGTTCATTCCCAGGCTCCACCATCAACTCCCTGGTTATGTAGGGAAAGGTCAAGATCTGCAAGAGAGAGAGAAAGGGAGAGAGACGGAGACTAACACACCCAGAGACAGACAGAGAGAGGGAGAGACGGACACCAAGAGAAGAGAAAGAGAGATACATGAGATGGAGGGACAGAGACAGACAACTCTAGAGAGATGAAGACAGAAATAGAGAGAGAAAGAGAGACAGAGACTCAGAGAGACAGAGAAATGAGAGAGACAGGGAGAGACACAGAGACAGAGGAACAGAGAAAAGGGAGATAGAGAGGCAGAGACACGAAGGGATGCAAAGACAGAGAAATGAGAGCAAAACAGAAAGAGACAAAAGACAGAGTAAGGGAGAGATACCCACAGACACACACAAACATGCAGAGAGAGCCACACACACAGACTGGGCCTTGGCTTTGTGAGAAACGGAAGGAGTGGGACAGGAAGAGCACAAAGTCCGGAAACCCCCTCCAGCTGGGCTATCCTGGTGCCCAGGGGCAGCTCCCCCAGCACACATGTTTTAGAGCTGCCTCTACCATGTGCACTCATAACAACAGCTCACATTCCATACATGTTAATTACATGACAGGATCTGGGTGAAGCTCCTCCCATGATCTCATCCAGTCTTAACGACAAGCTTTATAGAGGTGAAGAAACGTGCCCAGGGTCACACGGCAGGTGAAGGTATTGAAACTCAGACCTGATTAAATCTGAAATCTGTGTTCTTACCTTCTGTAGGGCTTGTCGCCTGTGGTTTTCCGCCCCTGTGTGATTGCCTGCGCTGTGGTCCACGCACTTGCGTGGGAGCGGGGCTCAAATCTTGTTTTTGTTGGACCGTTGCCTGGCCAGGCTTTCCTGAGGCCTGCTCACCACCAGTCGCCTCTCCCTTCTTAGAACAGGGCAGGACTGTCCTATCCCTGCCCTAGACGCTTCTGCCCAGCCAATTCTCCTGCTGCTGCTCTCACAAATGTAGGCTTAGGAAGTGGGGCTCACAACCCCCCATTATCCCAAGAGGAATTGTGTGCCAGTGTGTGCGTGTCTGTGAAAATGTGTGGAACTGTTATAACTATGCAGTTCTTTCAAAGGTACAGGAGCCCCAGATCATTCAGAGTTCACTATTAAGCAACATTAGCTGCTTACCTGAATCCTAAAGATAGTGGAAAGATACGGAAAGATAATTTCTAAAAATTGCATCAAGATGGCAAAAGTTTTAAGTCTGTTTATACTTGTTGACCTAGAGATGCCCCCACCATTACAATGTATTTTAAGAAAAGAATTAGAAATATGGATAAATGTATATGCATTTGTGTATATGTATATACATATATGCATGTATATATACACATACATGTAAATGTATATGCACACATGTACATGCATATACATTTATATAAATATACACGTATACATTTATATTCTACATACAAAATGTACTGCAACTTTATGTCTACTTACTAAAAATTGCAATCGATCTAAACATTAGGTTATTATGAATTATAATTTTAATGACCTACTGAAATGCTCATAATATAATATTTGGAAATAACGAGTGATTACCATATGATCTCAGTTAAGTAAAAACTTTAAGAGACAAAAAAGAAAACCCAGAAGGAAATATTCTACCATGTCAACACAGCCTTCACCACATTGTGGTTGGTTGTTAAAAATTACTTTATTCTTTTATTCCTCTGTTATCTTAGATTGTCCATAATAAGCATAAACGGAATCAATCTAGAAAATATATTTTTTTCCAAATGGCACTTTTAGATAAAGAATTTGCTAAAATTCCAAGAGCTGTGTGCTGTATTAACTGCTTTGTGTGTAATATTTCATTTAATCTTCCCCAAAGGAGAAGCCTTGTAAGTGAAGAAGAAACTGTTAGATTCTCCTTTTTTCAGACTAAGGTACCAAGGTTTAGGGGCATTCTTGATTTTTCCTACAAAACAAAATAATTGATGGAGCCCGGCTTCTAACCCAGACAAATGTCAATCCAGCCCTCTCTCTCTTCTCTCAAAACTATGCACCTCCACCCGCTTGCTAAGGTTTCTGTGAGTCCCTATGTACTTCAGCCTAGTATCTCTTCACCCCAGAAATCTGATTTCCACAGGTATGGATAGGATACATTACTGTGTAATGTTTTCACTTCAGGTCTCTACATATCCTTGTACACATTTTTATTCTTTAAAAATTTGAGTAGAAATATCACTACGCCAGACTAAAGGCAGGAATGTGGAGTCACTCAGTGAATGTGTCAGCACTTGGGTTGGTAACTACTGCATTTGTGTTAACAGTAAAAATGGACAAGCATGTGATGATGCACAACACTGGTAAGATTTTTTGATTATTTCCTTTTCCTTTTTCTCTTTCTTTTCTAGCAGACATGGCTGATATCCCAGGCCACATCTTCACAAGAGGAATGATCATAGCTGTTTTGATCTTGGTGGCAGTAGTGTGCCTAGTGACTGTGTGCGTCATTTATAGAGTCGACCTGGTTCTATTTTATAGACATTTAATGAGAAGAGATGAAACATTAACAGGTAACACATATAATGCTGGGGTTTCTTACCTTATGTCTTCTTTAAGAAATCAAATAAATAGACGTTAATCTTCATTATTGTGATGATACTGTAGAATTAATCTGTGGGAGAGGTTTTCTATGGGAAATATTGTTCTGCCTGTACCATCCATTATGAATGTTGTTTGTGTCTTCTTTTCTTGTGCTTACTTATGTGTTGCCCAAAATTGTTCTGATTGTCTTGTGTATGTATGTCATAGCCTCCTAAATGCCCTGGGAGATGCTCGGGCCCAGGAACTGTATATCTGTGTGTCCTTGTGCATGCATCACCTAGGTATCTTTGTAGTACATACACTCAATAAAGTTGCTTTAAGTTGGATCGAATTGTCCTATCGCTTATTATTTCAGCCTGGCAAAGGAGGCTTACATAATGGATGTGTAAGAACCCCGAGCTGGCCAGGTGCAGTGGCTCAAGCCTGTAATCCCAGCACTTTGAGAGGCCGAGGCGGGCTGATCACAAGGTCAGGAGATCGAGACCATCCTGGTTATCTCAGTGAAACCCCATCTCTACTAAAAATACAAAAACATTAGCCAGACGTGGTGGCAGGCACCTGTAGTCCCAGCTACTCGGGAGGCTGAGGCAGGAGAATGGTGTGAACCTGGGAGGTGGAGTTTGGAGTGAGCCAAGGTGGTGCCACTGCACTCCAGCGTGGTCGACAAAGCAAGACTCTGTCTCAAAAAAAATAAAAATAAAAATAAAAATAAAAAGAACCCCAAGCTAGAAGCCAAATGATCTGGGTTCTGATCTCCTAGATCTGCCAGTTTTTATCTGCGACTATGTCGACCTGCTGGCTCCATCCCTCAGTTTCCTTATATGTAAAGGTGACTGGAAGTCCTCAAGTTTCCAGATAATTACTAATTTAAAGGAAGTCAGTCTAATTCATTGCACTTGATTTTGTTTTTGCGTATGCGTGTTTGCAGGAAAAAAACCTTCACACAGTTCAAAACCCAAAATGTCTATTAAATTATACTTCAGAAGCCCCCCTTCCAGCCTAGTCCTGGATCTATGATTCCCAACCCTCATTGATGGCGCATCTGATCAAATATAAATATAGATTCTTATTACACTCCTCCTTTTAAAGAGAACAAATCTTGGCTTGATATGCACACCCTTTTCAACTTTGCTCTCTTATACCTTAGACACACCTGCATGTAACTTTATACAGAAGTCCCTCATTTTTTAGGGCCTCACAGTATTTTATTTGTGTAGAGCTACAACTGTTTATTTAGTCTCCTTTTGATGGACATTTGGCTTGTTTCCAATCTTTTGTTATTACAAAAATGCTGCAATGGACAGCTTTATACATTCATCGTTTCATATGTATGCAGTATGTCTGAAAGAAAAATTCTCCAAAATAGAGTTTCTAGAATACAAGATGGAGACACGGCCATTATTTTGCTAGATACTGTCAATTCACCCTCCCTACTGCCTTCAGAGGATGACAGCAACTTTTTTCCCATAACCTTACCCACAACCATTTGGAGTTGTGCCAATCTGATAGGTGAAAAGTTGTATCTAAGTGACATTTTAATTTGCATTTCCCTTACTATGCAAGAGTATCAGCAACTTTTCATTTGCATAAGGCTCAGTTGTATTTCCTTTTTCAACATACCCATTCATATCTTTTGACTATTGTTCCATGAGGTGATGGCTTTATTTTGCATATTTATTTCTAGGAGCTATTTATATTTTAGGGAGTTTAGCCTATTATCTATAATATGAAATGCAAGTATTTCCAGGCTGTAATTTGTCTTTTGACTTTGCTTATAGTGGTGTGCTATATAAAAGACTTTTTGGAAAACATACTCAAATATATCTTTTATGCTTTCTGGATTTGGGGTCATAAGTAAAACAGCCTTCCTAACCTCAAGTTATACAGAAATTATATAGTTCCTCTGAGATTTTTATAGGTTTAGTTTTTACATTTAGAACTTTAAGTTGAACAATATAAAGTTAGCAAGGTTAGTGAATTTAGCTTTGAGCCTGCCTGTGCACGTATGATTTTGCTATGGGGAGAGATGGTGCCACAACAAATGGGGAAATCTGTATTTGATATTTTCTGAATGGTCTCTGTTTGCATACACCAGTGTTTGTCTTCAAATAGACATTGACGAGCTCCTCTCTTTCTGACTTTCTGGAGCTAAGATTTCTTTTCTTCTTCTCCAGTTGTGTTTGACATGATTTTCAGGTAATTTGTTTAATTCACACTTCTTAACTGTCAATATGGCAGTGCACAGAGACATTTAGAGACATGCTCTAAATAACTTCCATTAAATTATAGTCCACGAACAAATGCAGTCCATGAAAAAGACAGAAATGGAGATATAATTATGAAAATAAAAACTTTTTTCACAATTTAATACTGCTGCAATATCTAAGAAAGTGTTCAGTATTGGTTTGTGAAGGATTGGAAATGAAACTAATCAATCAACAACGACAGAAGAAGGCAAATTTAAATTAAAACATGGTCATTCACCAAGCATAGTTTGAGGAACATTTGTTTAACTTACTCCTTGAAGTCCCAAATATCCATTTGAATTATAATTTCCTTTATAATTTTCATTTATGTTTGAACATAGAGAATAAAAAAATTACCATTAGCTTTCAAATTCCTTTTTTTGTACACTTTACTTTGTCAGTTCTCAAATCCACTAAACCTTTTACTACCTGGATTTAAAATAAATTTTAATAAAATTAGCAGATTTATATTAAAAGAATTGCTTAAAATAAGGAATTTGAAAGCAATTAACATTTGAAAAGCTAATTTTTCATAGGTAAGAGCAAAGCTATATTGCATATAATATAAACCCATATTTGATGAAATTGTCTTCCCAGTTTATTGCAATCCATTACATCATAAGAAAATTATGCCTTTTAAAAAAGTGTGCTCATTTAATTGTCTTACACATTGGTGTCTGTTTTGTCACTGACACGGTAACAATCCTAGTGGAAGCACTACCTCTTACTTAACTAGTAGGTAGTTATATTTGATAGCAGTTTAAGAAAAGTATGTGGGGGACCTACTTACTGATTAATAACTGGTTTTTATTTTTACCAACATTTCATACCTTTGATATTTATGTAAGCCTGAAATTTTTACCAACATTTTTCCTCTTTCAATGCATGCAACTCTGCAAAGCAATTGCTTTAAATGAACAATAGGTTCTAACCCAAACTGCTGAACAGAATGCTGTAGGTAGAACTGAAGAAGATTTGCCAGAAGCGGAAAGTGTTGATTGGTGACCATGAGTGCTATGGAGGATGTCAGGCTGGGCTGTTGAGCATAAATGATGGCACCATAAGAGACGTAGATCTAGAATGGTTTTATCCTATTAGATTTTAATAAGGGATGCAATCATATGTAGCATTTAACTCAGTAGCAAATTCATTAATCCCAATAATATACCATGCATAAATCTTACCTGTCTGCCATCAAAACAATTGTCATGGGATAAAGGTAGACCATTCCCCCACTGTTTTCCTTTTTTCTCTACAGATCTCAATTAGAATCCATTGCATTTTTTAGGACCCGACTCAAAATTTCCTCCTTTCAGAAAGCATGTCCATCAGGATCACTCTTTATTCTCTGACCAGGTTATTTTGTCTGTGAGTTTTGTTAGTTTTTTGTTGTTGTTGTTGTTGTTGTTATGCTATTTTTCTTCTGCTAATCTGTTGTTTGTAACTTTTTCCAAGTTGTTGCATGCATCTGCTTTGCTTTTAAAATAGATTGGATGAAGCTAGAAGAGAGAGTGGTATCATGTTTTAATTACCCAGTTAGGAGCATGGTCTTTGTTATTTAGGAGACATTTCCTCCTGAATTTGTTCTGTTAGCCATCTGAGTACTACTCCATTGTCAGAAATTAAATAGGAGCAGATGTTATCATCAGTGAAAATCATCAATAGATCAGAAGTTTTCCTTTTGACATCTATATTTTATAATATTTAAAAATATAATAGCATGTTTTCCAATAGCATATTATTTTATTTTCCTCTATTGTTTTTCCCCACATTCTGGTGTAAACTGCTCTGCTTCTCTCTTCACCTTCTTGGGGGTCTCTTTGAGCGTAGAAATTGTGATGGTGGTAGAATTAAGTGATATGAGTAAACCAGGGTGAGATTTTTTTTCCACTCCTGGAATGAGGGCACCTTTGGACTCTTGGCCTTCTAAGGAACTTAAAGACTTAAGTTCCTTTAATGCCCACATCTATGGCTCATATGTCTCTCTATTCTTCTATGGTGTTAAGCAGTGGGATCTTAAAGTAGATGCTTAAAAACACATTGGCTAATGGGTTTCTTGGTTAGCATGGGAGGTTTAAATATAAACAACTTTATATGTAATTTTTCTTTTTCAATGAATCTATACTAATTACTTATGACAGTCACTTAAATTTGTACTTAAACAACATTTTATTTACACATGAATTAAAAGAGTCAATCTTACCTCCTAGATGGAAAAACATACGACGCTTTTGTGTCTTACTTAAAAGAATGCCGACCTGAAAATGGAGAGGAGCACACCTTTGCTGTGGAGATTTTGCCCAGGGTGTTGGAGAAACATTTTGGGTATAAGTTATGCATATTTGAAAGGGATGTAGTGCCTGGAGGAGGTAAGACGGAATGCCAGACAGAAAAATATTCGAGATAGTTTCTTTTTTAAAAAGGATTGAGCTAGCTCCCAGATGGCTATCCCATTTCCTTAAAAACAAATGAATAAGGTCCTTTAAGCCAGAAATAACCAGGTGAGTCAACAATTGATAGTGAGAAAACAAACTACCGAGCTTCCAATAGTCTCTTCTCTTGGGTTGTGTTCTTTGTGCTTCATGGTTCTCTGAAACGTTGGGGAAAGGGAGAGGGCATTTCCTTTTCAGAACCGGGTCCAGAGCTGGCGTTATCATGAAGCATTTATTTAGAAATGACCCACGGTAAGACTATCTGTACCACAGCAGCAGTTCCAAATTTCACATGTGATGTGTGGACTAGTTAATCCTCACTAGTAACTCTTACTAGAAATAAACACAGGTTAATTATTACTAGAAAATGCACGATTTATATTGTGTTGACATTGGTGACGAAATTTAAGTAGAAAATGTGAAAACTGTAAAGGAAAAAAAATAAAAGGAAAGCAGTGATTCCCGTCAGATCATAGCTATGAAATTCAATGTTTTCTTTATTAACATAGGAATACAAATGGCCATAGTGCATATATTGAAGCAAATTACGGTTAAATTTTTTTTTAAATGAGTAACATTTTTAGGTTTTCTCTGAAGTCTTCCAGAACAAACATTTAAAATCTGGTGTCAAATTATTCTGGATACTGATGCTTAAAAAACAACAAATGTTTTATTATTACCATCATTAATTTATTAATCTAATATTTATTGGATACTATTCCTGTGCCAAGTGCTGAACTGGACATCAAAGATGTAGCAGTGAGAAAGAAATAGTTACATTCCCCCCCCGACCATATTCCAATTTATAAAGGAAAATATTGCCAACTTACACTACTGTTTAGTAATAAACAACTTGTCAAAAAATATGCCAGATTATCAGATGCATACATTGTGGTATTTTTGGGTAACAGTTCTTTGCATCTAAGACGGCATATTGTTACTTAGAAAGCATTTATTCTGGGCCATGTATCTATTTTACTATATTTTTGTTATTTTCTAGAGGTCTTTTTTGAAAATAGGTTTATTCTTAATTCATAAATAAAAATAATGATCAAATATTCAGTTGTAATTAGGTTTGGTTAAACCTCTATTTGAGAACAGTGAGAGATCTAGAACAAGGGTTGACAATTTACCAGCCACAGGTTCCATCACACCTGCAATGCTTATTGAAACACAGCCACACACATTGGTTTACCTGTTACCTGAGTCTGCGTTTGAGTGACAACAGAATTGAGTAGTTGTGACAAAGACAGTGTGACCTGCAAAGCCTAACGTGTTTACTACCTGGCCCTTTGCAGAAAAAGTTTGCCGACCCCTGGTCTAAAATAATGGATGGTTTTGTTTTGTTGTGCCTTTTTGTCTTTTAATCTTTAAATTCTGATTTTAGCATGCTCTTTTATGCTTGAGGAGAAGCAGGATAGTATAATATGAAATATATTCCACTTGGGTTCAGATTCTGAGTCTGCCACTTATTAGCTGTGTGACTCTGGGCAGGTTACTCAACCACTCTGTGCTCTGGCTTCCTTGTCTGTTAAATGGCGGTGATAACAATATCTTCTCTGTAGGCTATTATGATGATTAAATTAGTTAATATAAAAAATCATTTAAAATAAGGTATGGTACAGAATAAGTGCTAAGTAGATATTCATTATTATTGTTACCTAGAGAGTTTTTAATAAGCATATAAAATTGAGAACAAATGGTTTGTCTTAAAGACAAACTTATTAGTGAGGTTAGGAGTTCATATAAAATAGGACTGTGCAAAATGACTTTTATCTCATGTTTCCCCTTTCACTTATCTTAAATTAATATGGGTTATCTTGCATTTTTCAGCTGTTGTTGATGAAATCCACTCACTGATAGAGAAAAGCAGAAGACTAATCATTGTCCTAAGTAAAAGTTATATGTCTAATGAGGTCAGGTATGAACTTGAAAGTGGACTTCATGAAGCATTGGTGGAAAGAAAAATTAAAATAATCTTAATTGAATTTACACCTGTTACTGACTTCACATTCTTGCCCCAATCACTAAAGCTTTTGAAATCTCACAGAGTTCTGAAATGGAAGGCCGATAAGTCTCTTTCTTATAACTCAAGGTTCTGGAAGAATCTTCTTTACTTAATGCCTGCAAAAACAGCCAAGCCAGGTAGAGACGAATCGGAAGTCTTGCCTGTTCTTTCAGAGTCTTAATCTTCAGAAACACTGAATGGCAAATAGAACTCAAGATACTCTGGGGACTGAGCGTATGAACCTGTTCATAACAAAGGCTGTGACTCAAAATATTTAACTCTGTAAAAATCCTGTTCACAATTTGAAGATGAACTAGTCATTAGGTTGGTGGGAATAAGACTGAAGATTGCGCTGTGGGCTGTGGTCACGTGCTCTCAGAAGACCTGGAATTCAAAAGAAATGGAGTTCTTCTTTTTCTCCCTCTTTCATAACTGGATGCAGCTGCTCTTACGCAATCCCATATTCAGCAAGTGTGAAGCCGGGCGTGATGCAAAATAACCTGTGCCCTACAAAAAGGGCGCATCTTGAAGAGTTTTAATGCCAATGTTTAATTTGAATGAGGGGATTTTAAGTTCATGAAGAGGCATTTTCTAGGCACCAGTGGGTGAGGAGTAACTGAAATGCTGCTTTCACTCCCTAACATCATGGATCAGGTTGTGCATGGGATGTGGGAGGAGGGGCTGGCAGGGCTGCCTTCAGAGTCTGCAGGGCCTCAGCCTCAGGACATATTTAATGTATCCTGGCCACAGTTGCAGCCAACGGTTCTCGAAAGCTCATGTGGATCTATTTATGGGAACTTCTTAAAAGGACCCCAGAATAGATTTTTATCTTTCACAAGACACACAAATTCTAATTTAGTTAATTATCTGGGCCTTTCACTTTTGATGGTCTGAAACATTGGTTGATTTTGTGTGAATGTTTGTATCAAAATGTTTGCCAGGTTGCATTAGCCATTGAATAGCAAAAAAACTGATAGTTACTTGCTTGGTTTTTAAAAATTACATATTAAAAATGCCCTTAGCATGAAGGCAGCATGGTGTGGCAGTTAAGAGATGGGTTGTGCAGCCCATCCTGAGCTCCAGTTCTGAGTTTGCTACTTACTTCTGTGGCCTCTGGAACCTCATCCAACCTCTCAGTGCCTCAGTTTCCTCATCTGTGAAATTAGAATTTATAATAATTGTACCTACCTCCCAGGGGTAACTAAGTGAATAAATATAAGTAAAGAACTTGCAGTGGTTCCTGGCACAAACTCAGCACTCTCTCAGTGTTGCCATGACTATTTTTATTATCATTAGTAATGATTACTTAGATCAATTATTTAGCGGTGGACTAATGGAAGCTACAGAGCAGGGAAGGGAAGCAGACCTAGGGAGGAAGGCAGTTTTGATTTGAGGAGGTTTGCACACATAGAGAAGCATATTGGAAGCTTATCCAGAGCAAAAGATCTCTCTCCATTGAACATCTGCCTCTTTTGATGTTGGAAGACGCATGTCTTACTCCCTAAACAGACCCCAGCACTGGGAGCCTTCTTGATGATCTCAAAAGTAATAGCTATTCAAGAAAATCACCAAGTCACTGAAACCGGGAGTTTGGAAGGCTGATGAGAACACATGGGAGCAACATGAATGTTCTACAAAACTTTAAAGCAGAGACTGTTTCAAACAGATGTAGCAGATACTACTGAAAACCAAAGGAGAGTGAGATTGTGTAAGGATGTGATTTCATGTTTGTAGTGCTTACAATTTTGTGCACCAACTGGATGGCTAGAAAGGGTAAAATAATTTAATTAATAGCTCATATTTTATGTGTGAAAACATATTAGTGAACATATGTAATCAAAATAGATTTCATTGCTATTGCATAGTCTCTGATACATAGAATGATTTTGCTTTTCTCTTTTATTATACTCGCTTTAAAATACTTGAAATAGATTTTGTATTAAATGCATTTCAAGTTAAATGTGTTAAATGTATACATTAGATGTGTGCTTTAAAATGCATAAAATACGTTGAAATACATTAATGAACCATTAGTCTAATGCCTTTATTTTTGAAATGTCATGACGTCTTTTTCACTTACTTTAAGATTCCAATTCCTCGTTCTCAATGTGGACTGCTACCTGTTTAAATAGAATATGGGCCATTCAAAAGGTACTCGTGCACCTCTCTCTTTTTAAATGTCAAATTGCCTTGCACCTACATTCTTGTTTCACACCTTCCATCCGGGAGCGAAATAATTCCCTTCTGTTTCTCACAAGCCACTCAATACTAAACACAGGGTCTTCACATGTCAGGTAATTAATGGGCATATTTTTAAATTCTAGTTTAAACATCCCCAACCAGGACCAACAAATAACTTTTCAGGAATAAAACAGCTTTCTTTTCCATGGTTCAGATGCCCTTAAACTGTGAAATCTATTTCAGAGAAACAGCACAACTACCTCTCTAGGGCATGCGAAGAAGCACCTCCTACATGTCTGTCATGTCCTAAAAGGATTTACTCATTAGAGCTGTATCCTCTCAAAGCAGAGAGAAGCCTTAGGCCCCACATTTTCCAAACCCAGAAACTTGAGGCATGGTAACTCCAGGGACTTGGCCACAGTCGCACACGAGCGGCCTGACCAGGTTGGCACAGGACAGCGTACGGCCTCCTCTTGGAGATGAGCATCTTGGAGGCTGCAGGCACTTTTCTGGGGCCAAAAATTTAAACTAAGCGGGCCTAGGGCAGGGGCCTGCAGAGAAGAAGCAGGCTGCCTAGGACTGGCTCCAAGGAGGAAAAGAGAGTGAGAGGAATGTTCAGGATTCCTTATAAGCCATTAAAAAATAGGCATTCAAGTTCAGTGCAGAGTGAAAGAGTACACACGATGGAGGACATCCGCCCACTGCATCCTCTGCTGAGATACAGAGAGTTGGAACCCCCGGCATCTACTAGGAGCCCGGCCTGTGTTGAGGCAAATGACAGGCCAGTTGGGTTTGCTGGGGCTCTCAGCGAGGCGCAGAAAGGAGGCAGTTGTCCAAAGAGAGGACATTAGCAAAATCAGTTCCTCAAACCAAGGTGAATCATAGCTGGAAATGCTCAGAGGAATTAACCTGTCACCTTGGTCTGAAGTTCAGCTGTGAGGGAGAGGACCCAGGGCTAGCAGAAGCCATCTGTCTGAGCAGACGCTGCTCTGAGCAGTGCGACCTTAAGCAATACAATCTTCAAAGAGTGACCGAGCCACAGACCTAACAGGAAACTCATGGGCAGGCCTCAGGGCCTTCCAGCCCCACCTGCATGCCATGCTGATAGTGATCACAGTCCAGGCTGGGAGCTTAAGACCAACACCTAGATTTCTGTGTGAGGCTTTTGAAAATTTTTATCTCCTTCTAGCATATAACTCGCGGGTGCACAGACACACCCGGAGAATGCCATACCTCATTTACATGATTGCTACAACTTGATGTGTGTGCTTGATCATTAATAGTGAACGTGTTAACTGACTTTCAAATAGTGGCTTGGGAGTCTCGGGGTTGTGACCCAGGGACCATCCTAGATGGTGGAATGGAAAATTGGGGAACATGGGAGCTGGGCTCCTGGATCTTCCCCTTCACCTCACTGCTCCCACACCCTCCACATACCACAACTAGAGCCACACTGCTTTTATCCATGTTGTATGTTAAGGCCTTACTTAACATTTAACTTAACAAAACAGAATACTTCTCAGGAGGTCATGGTTTAGATACAATGAATATAATTTTCTCTAGCCAGTTTAAACAGAAATCATTACAGAATTATTTAGAGAGATGAAGAAACGGACTCTAGGCTCCTCTTCCAGGGATGTCTTCCAAAGTCATACAAAAAACCTGGGCTGCCAAATAGAGCTGTTGATCTTGCCACAACCAGAAAGAAATCTGTGCAACCAGGAAGCTCCTGCTGCAGCTGCCGGCTCCAGAACTGGACAGGCTGAAGTCTAAGTTGACTAAAAGCTCTCTAATGTGGAATTGTTGGTTGAGAAGGCCAGTTGCTTCTGTGCACCTAACTGCAAACGCCAGGAGCAACAGCTTTGAGTAGTAGTCTTAGCAGGAGGTGAGGCTGGGCACTGCCGTTCAAACATCAGCAGAAATGGCACTGCGGGTTCCACCTTCTGATCCAAGCCTTTTGCTTTAGATATTCTCCAAGTGAACACTATTAAGATGAGAGATGAGACAATAGCAAAGCACAGAGGTCAGTAAGTCAGTGCCTTAGACTTAGAGTTTTCTCTAGAAGACCATTTGGCTGTGGTTACTTGCACATGGGCCTGAGTAGAAGCCATCTTGGTCATAGGGTGACCTTGGAAAGAAATAGACTAAGGCCACTTATACTGGGTTTTATTACCACTTGCAACCAGACTTAATATAGACAAATATAAACTCCAAAACATGCCTTAGAAACAATGCCCTCTATAACGAAATTGACTTTAGAATAATTATCTCAAACAGCCTGTGAAAATGAATGAATGGACAAATGGCTCTTTAGAAATATGTGTAGCACAAGAATTAACTTTAAAACTTTCAAGATTCTGTTACTTTGTTTATTTCTATTCAATGATCATGTGCACTGTGTACAGAATGAAGTTAAAAGATGAATGAAGGTTTTACTAAGATATGACCCATAACTGGCACTTTTTAACAAATATACATGAAATTAAGCATTTATTTGAGGGCTGTCCTCTTGGAAGTAAGCATGTAAGTAGATCACACACTTTCTATAATGATATTTTTGAATCAAACCACTTTTAAAAATTCATCTTTAGAAACTCACAAACCAAGGTAGAAAATAGCCAATACCCTTACATTTTCATTCTTTAGTCATGTATTTTTGAAATTACCAAAGTCACTTGAGCTAAGCCTGATGAGTAATGGTGATAACCAAGTTGATTTTTTTAAAAATCAAAAGCAAGGTGTGATGTTAAAGTTGCATTTGTTTTCTGCAGTGAGTTGCAAACCAGTTACTGACTTTTCAAGTTGTTTCTCTTGATTTTCAGTGTTATCATATTATTACGCTCAAATTGTGAAACTTAGAAAAAGTATGGCCAAGAGAGAATTCAAGCTTATATTAAGTGAAGAGGCAAAAAGAGAGCACTTGGCTGCTTTAACGTTACATTTTAAAATGTTTATTATGAAACATTTGAAACATACGAAGTAGAAGGAAATATGCAACAAATATTCATATATCTACAATCCACACTCAAAGACTGTTAACATTTTCCCATATTTAATTTATCCCTATCTTTTTTTCATACTGGATGTTTTTGTTATAGGTTTCTTGCATCGTGATTACATTACTCTTGAATACTTGTGCGTGCATCTCCAGTAAATAGATGCTTATCTTCAAAATCACAATTGCCAACATTTAACAAAATTAACAATCATTTTCTAACACTAAAATTGTCTGTCTTTGGCCATCTTCAAGTTGATTCCTAAGTTCTTTTGACTCTACTGTAGTATGATCATTTCCTAATTTTGTTGTTGTGATTTTCTGATATGGGATGGTGTTCCACACTTGTTCTGTTCTTAGTCCCAGACAAAGCCATTTCTCTAAGGAGCCATGGTTCCTTTCAGTGAGAAATTGTTTTTAGAAACCACAATTTGGGTCTAACAGTTGCACACTCTTAACTCAATGTTTCTAGGCTTTCTAAGTAGATATAACAAGGAAATACATATACATCCATTAAATGAATTCTAAGTTAATACTGAAAAGTCCAATTTAAATTTAGGACCACAGGTTTTACTTAGCCTCATCAATTTTACATTGGAAACACTGCCATGCAGAAAATTCCAATTCCCAATGGCATCAACATAATTGTTAATTTGCTTTATCCCACAGTGTACATACATCCAATATGCATATATTTCAAAGAATTATTATACCAACACATCCATTAATATTTTGTTTCTAAAAACAGCTGAAAACATTTTTGTACCATTTTATCCCTTGAGAATATTTCACTATAATAATGAGTCATCATTGTATTCTAAAGTTATTTGAAATTATTCCTCTTATTGTGTTTTTGTTAGTTAAACATATTTATTTGTTTTGTTTTGATTTTTAGGAATTGATTTTCAAAATTTTATTTTGTTTTATAATAGGGCGAAAATGTTTTTCAAAATGGTATTGGTTTATCCTTCTACATTTTTATATAAGTAAATATTCATGCATTTTTTTCTTGTCACCTCTCACAGATAAATGGCAGATATTATATACAATGTCTCCCCTTGATTTTGCCACTTGATAATATATTCTACAGATCACTCTATAGTTGTACATGGAACTATTTCTGAGAGATACTTTTTTATACAGATACATGGTATACCATTGTGTGGCTGTACCATGCTTTATTCAACCAGTCCCAAATATTTCCAGTCTTCTGCTCTTACAATTTATGTTACAAAGAAGTCTTATGCATGCATATTTCATGCTTTTTCCCTAGAATATTTTTGGGATATTAGACATAGGATTGCTGGGTCAAAGGGTAATACATATGTACTTTTGCTCCATATTGCCCAATTCATCTTTTAGGGGTTGTAACATTTTGTATTCTTACCATCAATGTCTAGGAGTGCTTGTCCCTTAGCTTTGGCCCATTTCTCTATAGAGATTTTGATCTCTTTCATTGCCATTGTGGGAAGGTTTTTACATGTTAGACATATTAAGACTTTATGATGTAAATTGCAATTGTTTTCCAGTTTTTTTTTTTTTTTTGGTTTCGGTATTTATTCATTCCCAGATTTTAAAAGAATTAATCCATTCTTTCAATACTGATATGGACTCAGTTTTCACTTTAAATCTTCAATCCATTTGGAATTTATTATGGTGTTTAGTCTGAGAAATTGATCCATTGCATTGTTTTCATATGTCTGTGTACTTATCACAACATCACCTCTTAAAATGGTCATTTTTTTATCCACTAATGTAAGATACCCATTTAATGTCTATTCAATTTCCATATCCTATTAGACCTAGTTCTGGACCATCTATTCCGTTCCATTGGTCAATGTGTTTTAAATTGACACATAATAATTGTACATATTTATGGGGTACACTGTGATATTTTGATACATGTATACATTATTAAAACTGAAATCAGGGTATTTAGCATATCCATCACGTCATACATTTATCATGTCTTTGTGATCAGGACATTTAAAACCCTCTGTTCTAGCTATTTTAAAATATATAATACCATCATATTAACTATAGTCATCCTACGTGCAATGGAACCCCAAAATTTACCCCTCCTAACTGTACTTTTGTATCTATTAACCAATTTCTCCCTATCCCTCTGCTTCCCAGCCTGTGGTAACCACTATCCTAACTCTCTACTTCTATGTGATCAACTTCTTTAGATTCCATGTATGACTGAGATAATGTGGTATTCATCTTTCTGTGCCTGGCTTATTTCACTTAACATAATGTCCTCCAGGTTTATACATGTGGCAAATGACAGGATTTCTTTTTGTTAATTGGATAAATAATATTTTATTGTGTATACGTACTTCATTTTCTTTATGCATTCATTCACTGATAGACACTTAGATTGATTCCATATCTTGGCCATTGCAAATACTGTTGCAATAAACATGAGAGTGCAGATATCTGTTTAACACACTGATTTCATTTCACTGGGGGGATATATACTCAGCAGTGGGATTGCTGAATTATACGGTAGTTCTATTTTTCAATTATTTGAGGAATCTTAATACTGCTTTCCATAATGGTGTACTAATTTACATTCCTACCAATAGTAAATAAGAGTTTCCCTTTCTCCACTTTTGTACCAGCATTTATTTTTTTATCTCTTTGATAATTGCCATTTTAATTGAGGTGAGTTTATATCTCTTTGTAGTTTTGACCTACATTTTCCTAATAATTAGTGATATTGAACATTTTTTTATATACCTGTTGGCCATTTGTATATCTTTTTTTGAGACATAGCTATTCAGATATTTTCTCCACTTTACCAGTATTAATTCTAATCCATGAACATCGAACACCTTTCCAATATTTTTAGTGGTCTTCAATTTTTTAAATCAATGTTTTATAGTTTTAAGTGTGGAGATTTTTCACCTGCTTGGCTAAATTATTGCTAAGAATTTTATTTCTTTTGTAGCTGTTGTAAATGGGATTGTTTTCTTGATTCCTTTATCAGACAGTTTGCTATTTGGGTATAAAAATGTTACTGATTTTTGTATGTTGATTTCATGTCCTGCAACTCTACTGAATTTATTAGTTCTCATCATGTTTTAGTGGACTCTTTGGGGTTTTCTATACACATTATCATGCAGTCTATAAACAGGGATAATTTCATTTCTTCCTTTCGAGTTTTGATGCCTTTTACTTATTTCTCTTGCTTGTTTACACTGGCTAGGACTTCCAGTACTATATTGCATAGAAGTGGTGAAAGTGGACATCCTTATCTCATTCCAGATCTTAGAGGAAAAGTTTTCAATTTTTTCCCATCTAGTATGATATTAGTTGTGGGTTTTTATATATGGTTTTTATTGCATTGATGTGGGTTTTATATATGGCTTTTATTGCATTGACATACCTACACCTTCTGTTCCCAATTTGTTGAGAGCTTTACTATGAAGGAATGTTAAATTTTGTCAAATGCTTTTTCAGCATCTATTGGAATGATCATACAGTTTCTGTCCTTCATTCTGTCAATGTGATACATCATGTTTATTGATTTGCATATGTTGAAACATCCTCACATTCCTGGATTAAATCCCACTTGATGATGGTGAAAAATCTTTTTAATGTGCCGTTGAACTGAGATTGCTAGTATTTTGTTGAGGATTTTTGCATTTATTATATCAGGAATATTGGCTGTAGTTTTCCTTTTTCATTGTGTCCTTGTCTGATTTTGGTATAAAGGTAATGCTTGCCTTGTAGAATGAGTTTGAATGTATTCCCTTCTCTTCAATTTTTAAAGAACAGTTTTAGTGGAATTGGTGTTAGTTATTCTTTAAATGTTTCATAGAATTCAGTAATGAAGCTATCAGTTCCTGGGCTTCTCTTTGATGGAAGACTTTTTACTGATTTAATATTATTATTTGTTACTGATCTCTTCAGGTTTTCTGTTTCTTCATGGTAGGTTATATGTGTCCAGAAATGTGTCCATTTTTTCTAGTTTATCCAATTTGTTGGCGTATAATTGTTCACAATAGCCTTTTAGGATCCTTTATATTTCTGTGGTATCGGTTGTGGCATTTCCTTTTTTGTCTCTGATTTTATTTATTCTAGTTTTCTCTACTGTTTTTCTTAGTCTGACTAAATAGATGTAACAGACATTTCCAGAACATTCCACTCAACAGCTGCAGAATATAGATTCTTCTCAACTGCACATGGGACATTCTCTAGGATAGATCATACAGTAAGTCACAAAACAAGTCTTACAAAATTTAAGAATATTAAAATCATTTCAAATATCTTTTCTGAGTACAATGGTATAAAACTAGAAATCAATATAAGAGAATTTTCAAAAACTTTACAAACACATGGAAACTAAACAACATGTTTAGTGTTTTTTTTAAAAAAAAAACATAAATGAATGTTTATTTTTGTTCAAATTTTCTGCAACTTTGGAGGTGATCATATAGTTTTTTTCCATAGAGAATGTTAATGTTTTCATAATATCAAACCAACTTTGCAGTTCTGGGATAAACACCACTTCATACTAATGAATTTTAAAAATATGTATTTTGTGTGATAGTATTTTATTTAGGACTTTGTGTATATGCTTCTAAGCAAGCTTGGTTTGCAGTTGTGTGTATGTGTGCAAAATCTTTGTCATTATTAAATATTAGTAGACAGTTAAAAATCCTTACATATTTAAGAAAATTCTTTACTATGAAAGGCCAAGATTAACAAATAACAAAACGGAACTTGGAGGAAATGGAGATAAGCCAAAGGAAAACCATATTTAAAGAACAAACTTTAATATTTTCAGAGAGACAAGAAAATATATTACTTCAGGGCATAATAAAAATAACTTGGAAATTAAAAATGAATTAACTAAAGTGGAAAAGACAATATCAGGGTTGGAAAATGATGAAGTGTTACCCAGAATGTAAAACAAGGAGCTAAATAAATAAAAATAGAAAAAAAAATAGAAGAATTTGCAAATTAGTCTAAATTAAAGTAATAGAATATCTATAAAATGACAATAAACAGACACTCTTTAAAATGAGAATAAAAAACAAAAATAATATTTTTGGAAATAAGAAAGTATCTGAAAATAGAATGATATGAAGTTCCAGATTGAAAGGGCCTACCAATTAATTACTCAGCAAAATGGAGACAGAAATGCCTTAACATTTGGGAGACAATGGCATTATCTCCTAAATTTCTCTACTGAGTCAAACAATTATTCAACTATGAGGATAAAATAGATATTTTCAGACATGTAAGGCCTCAAGATATTTCCTGCCATGTCACTTTGTCTGAGATCTCCTGGAAGAAGTGGTCCTCCATAAAGAGAACATATAGTACTTTGTGCTTTAGAGAAACAGAATCCAGCTAAGGAAAATGGTGGAAGGCATCTCCAGATCTCCAGACTGATGATAAATGGAAATCCAATGCTGGAAATTGTGCATTTGCCATATTTAAGCAGAAGAGCAAGTTCCAGGTAGATGGTCTTTAGGAAGGAGATTTCCTAATATGTTGAATGCATTGAAAATGCATTAATGTGAGAATGCATTAATTGTCACATAAATGAGAATTTAAAAACATATTAATGAACGACATAAAGAACTTTAACTAAATGAATACAAATAATTGTTTTTTGTACTATTCACGGACTGATAATGAATAACAACAGAATTTAATTTGGAAAATGCAAGCGTGAAGGGGATCATTGAAAATTTGTTAGGATCGATGTAAGGTTCTTTTGTGAAGAAATGAATGTTGGAATTTGAGTATTTTGGAAAGTAAGTTGGATGATAGGAGGTAATTGCCAAGGGAGTAGGATGCTTTCAATTGGGAATATGGAGGCATAGCAATTATTAGCAATGACAAGTCTAGGTTATGATTACAGGAATAAATAGTGACGTAAGGATGGAATACAAGAGCTTTGGAGGAGAGGAAGTCAAAGAACTGAGAGAAGGGACGTTAAACGGATCATCTATATCAATACTAATACCAAGAATCAAAACAGGAAGAGTTCTGGCAAGAGTAAGAGTTAACCCAGAACTAAACTCTTCAGGGAATAAAGCAGAGTGACCCAGGGCTTTGTGGATGACTGCAGCAAGGAGGGATACTGGGAAGGATAGCCCGAGGACATGATATTTGAAGCTGGGGGTTCTTAGGGAGGAGGGCGGTGCAATGGTTGGAAACCAATGGTACCTGGAGTCGGGGAGGGAAAACAACCACCATGTAAGTGAGCTGTTAGAGAAACTATGTCCCAAGGGGAGAGTTGAGCAGCAGGCAGTGGGGACAGAGGATTGAAAGTCTAGGGAAAAGTACGAAAATATTAGAGCTCATCGCCTTCACCATCTATACCTAAGGTTTAAAAAAAAATAATGAAAATTCAGTGAATTCTCTCGAGAAGCCATCCTTCAGTCCTCAGGTTGGCTAAGAGCTCCTGTCCTGTGGTCTGCTGTGCATATCTTTGTCTAGCATTACCATATAAGAAGTGACCTTTAGAGGTTCTGCTCCCTCAACTCATCTTTTTTTTTTTTTATTTTTGAAACAGAGTCTTGCTCTGTCACCCAGGCTAGAGTGCAGTGGCACAATCTTTAGAGGTTCTGCTCCCTCAACTCAACTGTTAAGCCTTGAAGGGTTAACATAATGCAGTTCTGGGATAAACACTACTTCTAACTTTGGTAGAAATGGCAAGCTGGAGAGAGAAAAATTATGTTTCCAAGGAAGATTGTAGCATACGTGTTATTAGATTGCAACCCTGACCATTAAATTGTTTTTGAGTTTTTATTATTTTCCTAAAATTTGAATTGAATCCCCAGTGAAATAGTTTTCACCACGTATCTCTCATATCTTTATTTCTTCCAAGAAAAACAAAAGCATACAGCTTCAAAAACTAGAGATAATTCAACAAGCAATGGAAGTTATACAAATCAGTGACTTGACTGGGATCTATCTAGGAATGAGCCTTCCTTGGGAAGCCAAGGGATGAAGGATGCCTATTATTCTAACCTAAGCAGAGTTTGATCAACAATGCTTCCATGGGAAGATTTTTGATCAAAGAGGGGAGAAAAGAGAGAAGAAAAATAGCTCAGAGTAGTGTGAGCTCTCTGAGGTATGCAAACTTTATTAGGCCCAGAGAGATATGAGTATGTGACTTCAGCCATGCTCCCCACCTCCCACCCCCAACTGCACTCATGCCTAGGGCAATTGTTTAAAGTCATTTTGTTTCTGACTAGCTACCTCACTCGTTATCTTCAGGTTCTCGAACATTATGAGACAGATACCATGGATAGCCAATCAATAGCTTATGTTATTTTAATGTAATTCTTGCTAAACAACTTAGAAACTGCCTCCTATTTTCTTTTAAAAATCTACATACAACTGCTGCTAATCAGAGTATATATTCAGAACAACTTGAATCTATGGTCCCACAATGTGATCCTCAAACGCTGCCCAAATAAAGTATTTACTTATATTAATTATGACTCAGCACGTTTTTAGGTCAACCAGCAAAAGATCTTGCAGGTAGAAGACGGACAGTATATGTTTCTTGGATTAGATTCACGACTACGCACTATAATTATTTCTCTCTCAAAAATATGAATCGTTGGAAGTCAAAAAAGTGTTTTATTTCTCCTTGAACCATATTTCTGAGAAAATAATAGGTATACACAACATGATTTGAAGCATAAATTCACCAAATGGACTCATTTGCATTTCATCCAGGAATTTATCTCAAGTGAAATAGAATTCATTTGGCCAACAGTAACAGGATAACATATTTTTCCATCATCTATTGCTGTCTAACAAACTACCCCAAAATTTAGTGACTTAAACATAACATAGTGACTTAAACTTAACAATGTATTATTTTTCACAATGCTGCAATCTGGGTTGGGCTCAGCTGAGCTGTTCTTCTCTATGTCACATCTGCTGCAGCTGTTCACTCACATGTTTGAAGCTGGGTTGGTTAGAACATCTGGGGCCTGGCCAAGCATCTCTTTCTCTCCTGTTCTCACAACCTGCCTAGCTTAGACTTCTTTACAGTAAGGTGATCTCAGGATATTTGGGCTTGTTACCTGGTGTCTGGCTCCCAAAAGAGGAATTGGAAGCTGAAGATCTTTTAAGAACCGGTCTGCAACTGGCAACAGTGTCACTTCCACTGTGTTCTTTTCATCAACAGCAAATCACAAAGTCAGCCTACATTCAAGGACAGAGAAACTACATTTTATCTGTTGATGTGAGAAACAAAATGCACATGGAAGTAAATGGCTTTGTGAGGAGGTGGTGGAAGAATTGATGGCAGCTTGGAGACTAGCTCCACAATGTCTACAGCTAGACTTTCCATTTCCTGTAAGCCCTGTTCAAACTATTAAAGTGATCAAATTCACTTTAGGAGACAACTAAATAACTTAAATAGTTTGTATATTAGTTCCTGCACAAATCTCACATTAGATTGTAATTTCCGATGTTGGAGGTAGGGCATGGTGGGAGGTGATCTGATCAGTGGGGTCAGGTTTCTTATGATGGTTTAGCACCATCCCCTTGGTGTTGTCCACACGACAGTGAGTGAGATCTGGTAGTTTAAAAGTGGGTTGCATCCACCCCTGTCTTGCACTTGCTTTCACCATGTGATGTGACTGCTCTCTTTTTGCCTTCTGCCAAAATTGAAAGCTTCCTAAGGCTTCCCCAGGAACAGATGCCACTCTGCTTTCTGTACGGCCTGTGGAACCATGAGCCAATTAAACCACTTTTCTTAGAAATTGCCCAGTCTTGGGTATTTCTTTATAGCAATGCAAGCATGGCCTAATACAATAACTTCAGATGCAGTTTCGAGGTCTGCATCAAGATCTCTGAAACTTCACAAGGACAGCTTCCAAACCCCCATTCACTTGAATATAGTTCCTTTCAATGGTTATTGAACACTTACCAAAAACAACACCTTATTATTAGCCTTTTTGATTCGTTCAACCTCATTTCTCCAAAACCTCCCAGGTCTCCTGCCCTTGTTCTTATTACTTGGCCTGTTGCCACATGACATTGTAAGCCGGAAGCATCACGTGTCTGGAGTGTCTGTTTCACTGCTCCTTGTTACCACTCTTGGAATAGGCGTGGCACAAACCCTCATCCTCTCGGAATCCTAGGTAGACTCATGACCAGTAGCAGATACATTTTGGGGGTTCCTTTCTGTCTACAGTTACTAATTCTTCTCGTATCCTCCTACCCTCACCTCAGGTAAACACTTATTTTGCTTTCACGCCAAAGTAAATTTAGTTTTCATTTGTATTTCATGTTACTCTCTCTATATATATGTAGAAGCAGCCTGGAGCTTTGATGTGCTCAGCCGTGCCAGCCTTACCTTTATTAGAATACTGGACTCTTGACGGAGGATGTTATCTAGACTTAACCAAGATGGTTTCTAGACAAAACTCGTTATGACTATTGTGGTCTCAGAGTGTTTGAAGTATTGAATGGTTTCAGTTGCTGTAGCAAAGGAACAATGGAGTTTTCAATTATATGTTATATTCTGAAACTGTCTTTCAATAGGAACAAAAAAACCCCAGTAACTTTAGACATTAAATGTATTTTCCTTTGTGTATCAATAAATTATTTCTTTATAAAATTGGCATTGGAGAGGTAATTTTTCTTTTTCAAAATTAGAAAGTTAATCACAAAATAGGCTTTAGTGTTAATCTCAAAGGTCACACTTTTGGGGGTTGGTTTTACAAGAAGAAAAACAAAACCCACAGTTGAGAAATTGAGTTGAGAGTTAATATTCTTCACAGGAAATTCCTGTAAAGGAAACCAGCTTACTCACTCTTTCAACTAAACCCAACCACAAACTTTATCTCGTCAAGGAGGTTGGTCAGAGAAGAGTTTTAGATGCTTCTTCTTCAGAGCATTTCCTAGGAAAGAGGTAGTTTATTTGATTTTCCTCTGTGTGACCATCCATTTCACAATGTCAATGGTCATTTACAAAATGAGGTTTTCCTTTTTCATCCAGTTATAACTCATTATTTTTGAGCTGATGCGCGTTACATGGCTACTGTGTCTTCTCCAGGTATCTCTCTGGATAGGAAGAAATATAGTAGAACCCTTTGAAAACGGATATTCTCACATATTTTCCTTCAGATACAAAAGCCGGCAGTCACTGAAATAAGGACTTGAAGTTCCTTCCTCTTTTTTTTATGTCTTAAGAGCAGGAAATAAAGGTAAGAGAGTGGTAATTTTTTTTCCCCCCACTAGATTTCCTAACCAGAAAATATAAGTTGGGAAAAGAGTGTAAATAATTTTAAAAATGAATTGCTAACACAATTACTTTTCAAGAACTATTTTAGAATAACAAATGGGTTATTTACTAACAGAATTTTCATCTCCATATATATGGAGTCTTCACTAAAAAAAGAGGTGGTTATAAAATAAACCTGTTTATAGTGCTTTGAGCATTTTACAGGAAGGGCTAAGAGCAGAGAAATTCAAGATGTTTGCCAAATTTGAATGCCCATTTAAACTCAACTGTGACATCTTTGATGGCAGGCATTACGGCTTCATTTTCCGTTATCCCTAGACAATGGGGTCTAAAGCCACCACGGACCATCTGAGAATCATAATGATACTAGTTGAATTAAATACTGTCACTATTACACGAGACCAAATCTCTGTCTGCAGGTGTTCTCTGTGTAAAGTGGTTTAAGTCTGCCTTTGATGGTGATATTTCTCTCCCTGGGCCTCAGATCCCTGTTGACACTGCTTTCTCCAGCACTTTCATCTCTCTTCCCCGTTTCCCACCACAAAGTTTTGTGGGGAAAGTTTAGTTCATTATTTCTCCCAGAGACAGCTGAAGGTGTAGACTTGACAACTGAAAGGGAAATCTTCATCCTCTGACAAAAGATACGTGATTCTCCAAAAACGCATCTGGAAAATAACTGAAGAGATTCTGTAGATTCTCCCAGTGCTGTTAGACTCTCAGTTCCTTCTGTGAAGGACAGCGTATGGTGATGAGGAAATCAGAAGCTTTGAGACCCTCTATACCTAGATATGAATCCCCCTGCTAATACTTACCAGGTATGTGATTATCATTGCGAATGGGCACTGCCATTCCAAGCAATGCGAGCCTTGGTTGTCCATCTGTAATACGAGAAGGACAGTGCTCCGCTTCACTTTACAGAAAGTAAATGAGGGCCACATTATTTTATTCCCATAAGCAGAGTCTGAGGCTTGCTTTGGTTTAAGTTGTCCAGTGCTCAATAAATGATGTCCTCTGCATTTGTGTGGCTCCTTCCGATTCAGTGAAGCATGTTAGTGACGGCAGCATGGAAGCCATCACTTAGATATTAGACGGCCTTCAAAAGGTAGATATTAACAAGCAAGCCACACAGTGTGGGCACGTTGTCCCACATAAATGAGACTTCCAGAATGGGCTTGGGCTCACATCGGTCAGTTGCCCACAATGCTGGCAACAGCTACTGTGACTCAGCACTGACCCACCTCCCCAAGCTCTATGCTCATCCCTGAGCAGGGCTTCTCAAAGATGTCTCCTGGATGAGCATGGTGGCTCTGACGCTTGTTTATAATGTAGGTTCCATTGTTCTTCTCCTTGAGAATCTGATTTAATAAGTCTTCGGGAAGCCCAAAAATCTGCATTTGTAATAAGTGTTTCATGTGATTATTATAATCAAGATGATTTGAGAAACACTGTCCCAGAGTGAAAGCTGAAGTCTGAAATCAGCCCCAGGCAGCCGGAGGTCTGAAGCCGGTGGGTGGGTGGCTGCATCCTAGGCAGTATCTCTCATCTCAAGGTTGGCAGAAATTCCTGAGGGCTGGAGACCGCTGGGCGTCGTGGTAACTAATTTGCTATAGGCTTGGACATTTGGACATAAATTGCAAGATGGTAGAGCTGGAATGATCTTAGCAATCATCTGGTCTTATGATTTACAAGTCAGGGAGCTTTTTTAAAAATTACAAATATCCTGACTTAAACATCAGAAATTCTGATTCCCTCATTCTAAGGTGGAGGAAGTACTGATACAGTCCAGACATTTTATTTTGCAGGTAAGAAAGCTGAAGTCCAGAAAGAGACTACGTGATTTAACTGGAGTCACACAGTAAGTGAATTGCCATAGTAGATTGCAATGTGTTTGCTCTGACGACTCTGGAAGTGTTTGTCATTTCTGAAAAAGTGAGCAGAGATCGTGTTTCAGAAATCATATCTCCTGACCCTAGGAGAGTGCCAGAGGAATAATCTCTGCTCTTCAGGATCTCCCAATCTAGTGGGAGGACAAGGTGTAAGGAACAACTCATCTACTGCAGCACGGTTAAATCCTGAACAAGTCATTACTGAGCTCCTGTTATTAGCTAGGCACCATTCCTGGAGAGAGGCTGCAGGACTCAGAAAGACAAACTCAGTTCCTGCTGGGATGGAACTTATATTCTAGTTGGGGAGAAGTTTTAGGAATAAGATATTTTCAGGCAATAATGTGTGCTAAGACAGAAGTCATCTAAAATGAGAAGCAAGAGAGAGGGTTGTTGGCAAGAAGGGAGGGAGGAGCTTCTTTATCCAGGTGGTCAGGGAACGACTCCCCAAGGAAGAAATCAGAGATAAGACATGAGAGAGCCAAACGCTACAGGGTTTGTCCATGGTGCTCTGGAATCTGTGCTTCATCACATGGGTGGTGGGAGCTGGTGGCGTCTTGGGCATGGAAATGAGATGCTCAGGCTTGCTTCTTAGGAAGATGTGTCTGGTGATGGAGCTGGAGGATTGTTTTTTCAGAGACTTTGTGGACAAGGGAAAGGCAAGTGGGGAGACCATATATACAGAGTAGTATGTGCAAACATTCTCAAATTTTATCAGTAGGAGCTATATCTCTAGATTTCTTAACTGTGAACAATCTGGCATTTTTATTCAATGTGCGTCATTTTTTTCAGGAAAAGTTAAACATAACTCTTTCCAAATTACTCATGGAAATATACATGCTAGGTGAGCACATGAGACAAAAAAGATTAATGAGGGGAAAATGGCATTAAAAGAACACACTACATAGAGCCTAGGGATATCGGGAGCTTAAGATGATTTGTAAGACATGACACAATTGAAAAGGTTGTTCCACACAATTGGAAATACCCATGTAAGTTAGAGGCATGTGAAGGCCGGTTTGGGTAGGACCTGCCCTTTCAAAGCTTCCTGTGTAAGTTGCACTTCGGTCACCGGTTCTGATTTCTTCATTTCCCATTTCTTGATTTACAGAAATGAAGGGGATACGCAGGGCAGAGTTCTGAATCTCAAAACACTCTACTCTAGCAATGGAATGAAATTATTGGAGTGATGACAGGAACATGGGAGAACAATGCTCTATTTGGGCTGGATGTTTCTTTGGCTTGTCTCAGGAGAGAGAATTAAAGGATTTAATATTTCAGGTAGGAATTTTCACTTTTCATGTTAGCACTGTGGGTCTGTGGTCAAACATAAAGTGATGGATAACCTGATATATCAGCAGCATGACATATTAATACACAACCTTTCCATCCTACTGCTAAAAAGGGACTGAGAGGAGAATTATTGGGGTGAACAGCTTTCAGCTGATACCAAGCATTGAGCAGGTACCCTGTTACTGTAGTTGAGTGTTCAGTGAGAGCAGCTGAAGAGGGATGAGCCAGGGTTCTACCGTCTTTTCCAGGAAACCAGGGCTGCTGCTGGTGATGCTGGAGTCCACTGGGAGGGAATTAGAACAGGCACTTCCTTTCCCCTACAAAATGGACAGTGAAGAAGAAAGACACACAAGGAAGCTTAATCTCTTGTTAAATCAAGTACTAGATGTAAATGTAAGCTAGAATTCCATTTTCTAATGTGTTTCCGCGTTGTTCTGTTTATTATGATTTTCAGGTTGTTCCACAAAAAAACTCCTTTGGGCATATTCTACAAGAAGTGAAGAGGAATTTATCTTATTTTGTGATTTACCAGAGCCACAGAAATCACATTTCTGCCACAGAAGTCAACTCTCACCAACACAAGTCCCTGACCACCTGCCCTTCACGGATAGTAAGGACCTACCTGATGTCCAATGGTACCGACAACCTTCGAATGGAGACCCATTAGAGGACATTAGGAAAAGCTATCCTCACATCATTCAGGACAAATGCACCCTTCGTTTTTTGACCCCAGGGGTGAATAATACTGGGTCATATATTTGTAGACCCAAGATGATTAAGTACGTTCCAAATGTATTTCTATCTGAAAATGTTTCCAAATCCTCTATTATCTAGACAAAATATCTATGTTCACAGGATCTTGTTAATTTCCTAGGAGCCCCTACGATCTAGCCTGTTGTGTCAAGATGATTTTAGAAGTTAAGCCCCAGTCAAATGCATCCTGTGAGAATTCTGCATCACATAAGCAAGACCTACTTCTCGGGAGCACCGGCTCTATTTCTTGCCCCAGTCTCAGCTGCCAAAGTGATGCACAAAGTCCAGAGGTAACCTGGTACAAGGTAAGAGTGAATTCTCTAAAATTAATGTAAGAGCATTGTTTTTACGGTATCATCTTCATGGGTTTTTTTCATGGAAAACCGTGTTTGAGAATCTGGGGTCTACAGCTTCCCAAAAACTGGTCCTGTGCCTCTGCAGGAGATCTGACTTTCTAAAATAATCGTGTCCCCTGGGAAGCCACAGAGCTTGATATTCTAATTATTAGAGGCATCCTTTTGATCAACACTAGAAAAACTTCTAAAATGCAAGTATACTACACATGAGATTAGACATAAACCTACTAACATCTGCTAATGTAGGAAGATAGGTTCACTCATTTTCACTGTCTTCGGAAAGCAACAGGCATTGCAAAGGGGAAGAGAGCATCCAACACGTAAGTCTTGAAGGGTTTGTGAAAGATATGGGAGCCTGAAATACATTCTCAAAAGGACAGCTCTTGGAGGACAGTTAGGACAAATCCAAGGTGGACCTCAGTGACAGATGTCTTGTGCAGGTGAGATGATGGAAAGGAGTACAGTGCTAAGAGAAAAAGGGAACAAGAGCAAGTTTCACAATGACTTTGAGCTATGAACCACATGTACGTGAACTCCCATAACAGAAGAACTTCATATTTCCGTCGGGTTTTATAGCGTTTCCAAGTGCTACCAGATGACGAAATGCTGCCTAACCATCTCCTCCAACAGGGCCCCCTGTCAGTTGACTCTTGGGTGGTGGAATCCAGCAGTAGAATCTAAATCGCTTCCTACAATTGCAATAACTATTTGAAGTCCAATAATTTGTCTTCAAAATTATGCACAATTTTGTATTCAACCTCATAATATATGTGTTTGTTAATATAAAAATATCATTCTAAATTGCTACTGATTAAAGTCAGAAAGATGAGTTATGTTTATCTAATGGTTTAATGCATCCCAAATTTTAACAATGAGAGTCTCCTGGGGATACAGTTACCATGGTATGAGGAGACATTTCCCTACTTGATTCCTGAGACTCCATGCTAATAGGAGAACAGATGTTATCACATCCTTTACAGAAATAAATATACAGGGAAGACGAATGGCATGAGGTATGGTCTCACGTTTGTGTTTTTATATGACACTGAAAGAATGCTGGTCTCAATAAAACCCTAATTTCAGAAACATTCATTTCATAACCTCTAAAATGAGGTTAGTAAGAAGAGCCAATAGTTTTGTTCATTATTTTCACTTCTCTCTCAAGAACAAAACTTCCTTTGGTTCAAAGTATCTGTCACCCAGGATGGCAGCTGTCTTCTCTTGGTGGGCTGTTCTCAGGCCAGTAAAGCAGTCCTGTCCCCATTATTTCAGATGAAAATGTGCTTGGCTTTTCAATGATCATACACCTGAAGTGAAAGTTATGGATTTTTACTTTTCGGGCGAGCACATAATAGTTTCCAGCTATCTGCAAATATTACTTTTATAAACTAAACCCTAAAACTGCATGACATTCACAAAAGGAAGCTCTGTTTCACTTCCCTGGGGCTTTGACTGCAAATGTCAACAGGTGTTTAATGGTGGACAGGCAGCTACCCTAAGGATAGGTGAACAATGGCTGTTATTAAAATTGTACCTCAGATACAGATTGGAACAGGTCCTGGTTGTGTGAATTACACATATGTGCATGTGCACTCACACACGCACATGCACACACAAGCACATAGTAACCTGGAAATCACAGACCTTATGGCAGTAGTACATCACTAAAAATGATGGCATTAGGCAGGAAAAAACATCTACTACCTTTTTCCTTCATGCTAACCCCCAGATTCTCAGGTGGTGGGTGGGTCATACCTATGACCCATCTCTGAATAGATGAAGCTGACACCGGCTGAGAGAATGAAAACATGGCTTTATTGAATTCAAATGAAACTGCTGACCAGGGATTACCCACCAGATATGCAGAGTATACAACTGAAATAAATCCCTGGGCTTGGAGCCTCTGGAGCATTCCACAATATTTTTAATTGGCAAATTAAAAACAGGCTTGCAGACTGTTTTGAAAATATTTTCCAACTTCTTTATTTTAAAATTATTTTTAATTAACAAATCATAACTGTATACATTTACAGGATACAATGTGATGTTTTGATATACGTATACAATGTGGAGTGATTAACTTAAGCTAATTAACACATACATCACCTTGCTTACTTATTTTTTGTGGACAGGCATTTGAAACTTACTCTCTTAGTTATTTTGAAATGTGCAATACAATATTATTGGCTATAGTTATCCTGCTATGAAATATGTCTGAAAACTTACTCCTCCTATCTATCTGAAACTTTGTACTCTTTGACCAGTATTTCCCTGTTCACCCTCTTCTCCCCACCAACCATGGCCCCACTAATCATCATTCTACTCTCTACTTCTATGAGTTCAACTTTTTAAAGTTCTATATATGAGTGAGATATTGCAGCTTTTCTCTTTCTGTGCCTGGCTTATTTAACTTAGCATAGTTTTCCAAGTTTATTCGTGTTTGTCCCACATGATGGAATTTCCTTTTGTAAAGGCTGAATAGTATTTCATTGTGTACGTGTACCACATTTTCTTTGTTCATTCCTCTGTTGATAGACACTGAGGTTGATTCCATATCTTGGCTATTGTGAATAGTGCTGCAGTAAGCACAGGAGCGTAGTTAACCCTTTGCTGTATTGATTTCAATCTCTTTGGATATGTACCCAAAAGTGGGATTGCTGAATCATATGGTAGTTCTATTTTTAGTTTTTATTAATGAGTCTTCATAGAGTTTCTCATAATGGCTGTACTAATTTACATTTGTACCAACAGTGTGTAACAGATTTTTTTTTTTTTATAAAAGCCACTCTAACAAATGTGAGGTCATATGTCGTTGTGGTTTCAATTTGTATTTCTCTGATTATTAGTGATACTCAGCATTTTTTCATATAGTTGTTGGTCATTTGCATCCTTTCTTTTGAGAACTACCTTTTTAGATCTCTTGCCTATTTTTAAAATGGGCTATTTGTTTTCTTGCTAATGCAGTGTTTGATTTGTTTATATATTCTTGATATTAACTCCTTATCAGATATATGGCTTGTAAATATTTTCCCCATTTGGTGGGTTGTCTCTTTACTCCGTTGATTGTTTCCTTTGCTACACGGAAGTTTTTTAGTTTTATGCTATATCATTTGTCTATTTTTGTTTTTGTTGCCTGTGCTTTCAAGTTCATATTCAAAAAAATATTTGCCCATAACGATGCTGTAGAGCTTTCCGCCTATGTTTTCTTTTAGAAGTTTTACAACTTTAGATCTTATATTTAATTCTTTAATCCATTTTGAATTGATAGATCATATGTGCTATGAGATACAATTTCATTCTTCTCCCTGTAGACAATCAGTTTTCCTAACATCATTTATTGGAGAGATAATCCTTTCCCCATTGTGTGTTCTTGGCATGGTGTTGTTTTCTTTTGTTTTGTTTTGTTTTGTTTTTTTAAATATATTGACTGCGAATGTGTAGGTGTCTTTCTGGGCTATCATATTCCATTTGTTGATGTGTCTGTTTTTATGCCAGTACCATGCTGTTTTGATTTAAATGGCTTTGCAATATATTTTGGAATCAGGGAGTGTGAAACATCTAGCTTTGTTCTTTTTGCTCAAGATTGTTTTGGTTATTTGGGGTCTTTTGTAGTTCCATATGAATTTAGGGATAGTTTTTTGTATTTCTGTAAAAAATAACAAAAGGGTTGGTTTTGAATGCATAGATCACTTTGAGTAGTAAGGACATTTTCTCAATATTAATTCTTCCAATCTATGGACACAGGATACCTTTATATTTATTTGTGTTTTCTTCCATTCCTTTTGTTGGTTTTTTAAATCATTTTCAGTATATAGGTCCTTTACCTTCTTGGTTAAATTTATATCCAACTATTTTACTATTTTGGTTCCTATGGTAAGTGGGCTTGTTTACTTAATTTCCTTTTCTGCAGACAGTTCATTATCAGTACAGGGAAACACTACTGATTTTTATATGTTGATTTTATGTCCTGCAATTTTAATGAATTCATTTATCACTTCTAACAGTTTTTTGGTGGAGTCTTTAGAGTTTTCTACAGATGAAATCGTGCCATCAACAAATAAAGACAATTTTACTTGTTTTTCTACTAAAATGCTTTTTATTTCTTTCTCTTGCCTAATTGCTCTGGCTAGGACTTCCAGTACTATGATGAAAAGAGGTGGTAAGAATGCACATTCTTGTTTTGTTAATCCGATCTTAGAGGAAAAGATTTCAACTTTTCACAATTGAGTATGACATTAGCTATGGGTTTGTCATATATGGCCTTTGTTGTATTGAGGTACATTCCCTCTATGCTTAATTGGTTGAGGGTTTTTACATGAAGGGTGTTAAATTTTGTCAAATGATTTTTCTGCATCTATTGAGATATGGTTTTTATCTTTCATTTTATTAATGTAGTCTATCATATTTATTGATTTGTGTGTACTGAGTTGCATCCCAGGGATAAATCCCACTTGATCATGGTGAATGATTCTTTTAATGTATGGTTGAATTTGAGGATGAATATTTTGTTGTGGATTTTTGCATCTGTATTTTTCAGGGATACTGACCTGTAATTTTCTTGTAATACCCTTTTCTGGCTTTGGTATCAGTGTGATGCATGCTTCATAAAATTAGCTTGAAGTTTTATTACTGATTCAGACTCCTTATTCATTATTGGTCTGTTTAGATTTTCTATTTCTTTATGATCTTGGTAGGTTGTATGTGTCTAGGAATATAGCTGTTTCTTTTAAGTTATTCATTTTATTGGCATATAATTGTTCATAGTAGCTTCTTATAATCCTTTGTATTTTTGTGATATTGATTGTAATGTCTCCTCTTTCATTTCTGATTTTATCTATTTGAGTTTTCTCTTTTTTCTTAGTCTAGCTAAGAGTTTGTTGATTTTGTTTTTAGTTTTTTCAATAAACCAACTCTTAGTTTCATTCATTTTTCCTATTGTTTTTCTAATCTCTATTTCATTTATTTCTGCTTTTATCTTTGTTATTTCCTTTCTTCTGCAAACTTTGGGCTTAATTTATTACCCCTTTTTCTAACATCTTTTGGTGTATCATTAGATTTTTTATTTGAAATCTTTCCTGTGTTTTGATACAGACATTCATTGCTATAAATTTCCCTCAGGACTGCTTTTGCTGCATCCCACATGTTTTAGTACATTGTGTTTTGACTTTTGTTTGTCTCAAGTTATTTTTTAACTTACTTTTTATTTCTTCTTTATCCCATTGGTTGTTTAGGCGCATTTTGTTTCATTTCTGCATGTGTGCATATTTTCCAAGATATTTTCTGTTTTTAGATTTCTACCTTTATGCCTTTGTAACCCAAAAAGACACTTGATATGATTTCAATTTTCTTAAAGTTGTTAAGACTTATCTTGTAGCTGAACATATCCTTCCTGGAAAATGTTCTATGTGTACTTGAGAAGGATGTGTATTCTGCTGCTGTTGGATAGAATGTTCTGTATATGTCTGTCAGGTCCATTTGGTCAAAAGCATAATTCAAGGCCAATTTTTGAAGTTTATTTTCTGCTTAAATGAGTTGTCCATGGTTGAAATTAAGGTACTGAGTTTCTTACTATTATTGTATTGCAGTCTTTCTCTTTCTTCATTTAATAATTGCCTTATGTATTTAAGTGCTCTAATATTGGGTGCCTATGTAGCTACAATTGTTATACCCTCTTAGTGAATGGACTCTTCATCATTATACAATGATCTTTCTTGTCTCTTTTTATAGTTTTTGACTGAAAGTCTATTTTGTCTGATATAAGTAGAGCTATCCCTGCTCTCTGTTGGTTTTCGTTTGTATGGAATATCTTTGTTCATCCTTTCCCTTCTAGTCTATATGTGTCCTTATTAGTAAATCTCTTGAGGGCAGCATATAGCTGAATTTTTAAAAACCCATTTAACCTTTAAATGTCTTTTGATTGGAGACATATTGTAAATGGTTTGATTAATCCATTTATATTCAAGGTAATTATTGGTAGATAAGCACATGCTGTTGCCATTTTGTAACTTATTTTCTGTGTGTTTTGTAGGTTTTTTTGTTACTTTTTCTCTGTTGGTATCTTCCTTTGTGTTTTGATGGCTTTCTTTGGTGCTACGCTTTGAATCTTTTATGTTTATGTTTTGTGCAACCACTACACGTTTTTGTTTTGTGGTTACTACAAGGCTTCCATAAAACACTTGTAACAGGCTATTTAAGCTAATAACAACTTAACTTTATATACCAAAACTACACTTCCATTTCCTCTCCCCTACCTTTTATGGTTTTGATGTCAAATTTTACATTTGTTGTAGTTTCTATTTGTTAATGATTTATTACAGCTAGGGTTGTTTTTATTAGTTTTGTCTATTAACTTTCATAGTAATGATAAATGGCTTTATATACCACCCTTACATTATTAGAGAATTATGAATATGACTATGTATTACCTACTACCATTGAATTTTTTACTTTCATATTTTTTGTTATTAATTAGCAGGCATTCATTTAAGTTTAAATAATTCCCTTTAACAATTCTTAAAAGTAGACCACGTGGGGATGAACTCCCTTAGCTTTTGTTTGTCTGGGAAAGTTTTAATTTCCCTCTCATTTCTGAAGGACAGCTTTGCTTGGTTGGCAGTTTCTTTGGGTTTTTTTCCTTCAGCACTGAATATATCATCCCACTCTCTCCTGGCTGATAGAGTTTCTGCCGAGAAATCCACTGATAGCAATATTGAGACTTTCTTGAACATGGTAAGTTTCTCATCTCTTGCTACTTTCAGTATTCTTTCTTTGTATTTGAATTTTTGACAATTTGATTATGATGTATCTTGGTAAACCCCTTTTGGGTTGAATTTGATTGGCAACATCTGAGTGTCCTATGCATGAATATTGTCTTTCCCTAGATTTGGGAAATTTTCAGCTAGTATGCCCTTAAATACGCTTTCTGACTTCTTTTTTCTTCCATCTTCTAAACTTCCTATTATGTGATTCTGAGTTCTCTTAAAGGTGTTCCATAACTATAAGTCTTTTTCATTCTTTTTCTTTTTGCCCCTCTGACTAGATAATTTCAAATGTCATCTTTGATATCACTGATGCTTTCTTCTGCTTAATCAAATCTGCTGTTGATATTATAGTTCAGGTATTATATTCTTTATCTGTAGGATTTCTTTATTTTTCAAATAACCACCCTTCAAGGAGAAGGATTTCTATTTAAAAAATTTTTTTTTCTGTTTCTCTATTAAACTTTTCATTTTGTTTGGGAATTGTTTTCAACACTTATTTTATTTTTTTATACAATTTTCTTGTGGTTTCCTAAACTACTTTAAGAGGATTATTCTGAAGTTTTTTCAGTCATTTCTTAGATCTTTACTTCCGATTTCATTATGAGAGCTTTATTAGTTTCTTTTAGTGGTGTCATAGTTCCTTGATTTTTCATAATCATTGGTCCTTGCATTGGTGCCTATGCAGTTGAGGAAACAGCCACCTCTTTTGGTGTTTGTAGACGATCTTTGGTGGTAGCAGACCTTCACTGTTTAGTCTGGTCTGGGATTCCAGGTGGGCTACTTGGTAGCAATCCCAGATAAGCAGACTTTGGTGTTGAGTTTTCTAGGTGGGCTTGGCTGTTTTCTGGGCACTGAGGTCAAGTGGAATTGCTTTCTGTGCTTCACGTTCCAGTGAGACCACTTTCTGAACTCTATTGTAAGGTTGAGTCGCCGGCTGGGCTCTGATTGCCTCTGATCAGGCAAAGCTGCAGACTGTCTTCCCAGATAGTCTACAACTTTGCCTGATCCGAGGCAGTCACAGAGCAATACCCTTCTGTCTTCCATTCACCCACAACATGAAGGAATTGCTTAATTAACTAAAAGGGCACCCAAATGCCCTACATCTGGCTGAGAAATACTGTTGTTAGATTGTGTAGTTCGGCAGGACAACATGCCAGGCTCTGAGGCAAAGTGAGTTCTCTGGGATTGCTGCTTAGCAATTTGGGATGGGCAGGGGCAGAAGCTAGGCTACACAGATGTGTGTGGGCTTGATCTTGCCTCTGGGCCGGGGATAGCCTTAAGCAGAGCATTGAGGCTTGATTGGGTTGCTACTCACCTTCTGGGTCTGGGTGGGGCCAGCTGCTCCCTCTGCTGATAATTGCTGACCTGTGCTTGCCTCCTGGCCCGGGGAAGGCTGTAGGAAAGTGCTGGGGCCTGGCTGGGTCACCATGCTTGGAGATTATTAATTAAAATATTTAATGACTGAGAAAGTCAGAATTAAAGTGAGTTATTTATTATTTATTCTACTAACTTTTTCTATGTATTTTTCTAATTTCTAAAAATGTAATGAAAACACAGCCTTGGCATAAACAGACTTCATCTTAAATAAATAATAGTTACATTTAATGTAACAGCATTTTATGACCTTCAGCTAAGCAAATCCTTGACACAAGTCAAAATTATAATGAAGGGCAGTAGGAAAATCTCTTCTGTATTGGCCTAGGGCACCGAGATATGAGTTTTGACGACATTGCTGTGACCTCCTGTTAGTAGGACTTGCGCCTTGAATAACATTTCCATTGGTGGTTTAAGACAATCTCACTCATGCCACATTCTCTTGCCACACTTCTGACATGACTGCTGGGTTGATATTAAGCCCTATGTGGCATGGAAGCTTTTGTTTGTTTGTTTGTTTGTTTGCTTTAGAGATAGGATCTCATTCTGCTGCCTAGGTTGGAGTGCAGTGGTGTAATCACAGCTCACTGCAGTCTTGAACTTCTGGGCTCAAGTGATCCTCCAGCCTCAGGATCTCAAGTAGTTAGGACTACAGGCAAACACCACTGCACCCAGCTAATTTTAAAATTTTTTGGTAGAGAAAGGGTTTCACCATGTTGCTCAGGCTGGTTTCGAACTCATGGTTTCAACCAATCTTCCCGCGTTGGCCTTCCAAAGTGCTGGTATTACAGGTGTGAGCCATCATGCCAATCACAAAGAAGTTTGTTTTTTAAGATGGAATCTCTTTGTCACCTAGGCTGGAGTGCACTGGCACAATCTTGGCTCACTGCAACCTCCACCTCCCGGGTTCAAGTTATTTTTGTGCCTCAGCCTCCCGAGTAGCTGAGATTACAGGTGTGGGCCACCACACCCAGTGAATTTTTGTATTTTTAGCAGAGATGGGGTTTCACCATGTTGGCCAGGCTGGTCTTGAACTCCTGACCTCAGGTGATCCACCTGCCTCGGCCTCTCAAAGTGCTGGGATTACAGGTGTGAGCCATCATGCCAACCACAAAGAAGTTTTGTACCTATACCTGATATTTCTTCTCATTTCCTGGTTCTTGTAACTGGTACCTGTTGGCATCCTGTGGGCCTAGTGCTGTGGAGAACTGGTGAGCATGGTGAGACTGACTAGATACAAAGATGAATGTGTTTCTAAATAAAGAAGAAGGTAATTTAATGAGTTTCTAAATAGGAAGAAGATAATTTAGATTATATTTCTCAAAACTGTTTCCAGGGTTGAAACATTGGCCTGTTTGATTATTCTTACGATGAACATTTCAGAACTCTGAAGATCTGGACAGCTTTCTAACACGTGTTCAAAACAATCATCTATATGCTGTCTAACCAACACTGAAACAGAGGAAGCATTGCCTTCCTTGTTCAGAACAGAATATTGCCACAGTTCACGGTTGTTTTAGCTTTGGGACAGCCCCATGATATGATTGATTTATTCTGAGTTGGCAGGCAAGTCTTTTCACTAAAACTGACATCAAGCCAGTTCTCTCTATTTTTGTTTGTGGAGTAGAATTTGTAACTTATGTTCATGATATTATATTTACTTCTGTTAAATGATAATTTGTTGTTTTTAATTCATTCTACGTGTCAAGAGGTTGGAATTCTGATTTTGAATGCTGACATATTAGCCAATGCACGCAGGTTTGTGAGTCACGTAGATGAGATCAGCATGATGTGTTCTCACTCAAGCCCCTGCTAAAACCACTGACCAGGCTAGCACCAGGGAGAGAGTGCTCTGCTGTTGACTCCAGTTTGATCCTTCTAGTTGCATATGATTCATTCATCCGCAACGCAAGGTGCTGCTTAATTAACTAAAAGGGCACTCAAATGCTGTGTATCTGATCATTCAGTTCACAATGTACCTTTGGTTTAACAGAGAGATCATGGGAATATTTTTCAAATGACTCACTATAGCAAAGATACTCTGTGTCTGCTGTGCTCCTCTGAACCTCTAGTCTATTCAATTGTGGGCAACAATGAGATTACCTTGATATGATTGTTGTTAGCAAATGCAAGCTGGCTGATATTAACCATCACTTCCTTTTCTAAGGGTTCATAAACCATCTGTTAAATAATTAATTCAAGACTTTCACTAGAAATTGACATCTAGCCCATTATCAATAATTTCCATAATATACTCCATTCCCCTTAGAAGATAAATATTAGTTAAAAAAAATCTATCAATAGAATGTTGTTAGTTGATAACTGGGGCAAGAGACTGCAACTACACTTAACAGGAAAGAGCAGCATAGACAACAGAAACATAAAAGCAAAGGGGATATTCAGTGAATGGTCACACTGAATGGCTCACTGTGATGGCAGCTGAGAGTTCTTGAGTGGTTTAATTAGGACTAGAATGGAAATAAAAGTTGTCGGTTGCTTATGATGGTTATGGGGACCTTGTTGATGTGTTTGAACTTTACGAGTGTGAGTCCTGATCCAGGACAGGACAGAAAGAAGTGGAAAAAGGAAGAAGGTGGCAGATGCTAGTGATATTTTCATGTAATAAAATGAAAGATTAAAAGCTTTGACTGGGAGTGTGTGTAAAACAGATGAGTAGAATATTTGGAGTCTTTCTGGCTCAGCATATGTTCACAGTATTTATCAAGTTAGAGATAGTAGTAGTAAATTCAATTAGGGGCAGGAAAGATGTGATGAATACAGACCTGGACACAATGAGTCTATGATAAGGAACATTAAAATGGACATGGAAAACCTGAAAGGCACCAGGGAGAATGGGCCAGGGAGGAGAGTGAAATTAATGCAGGTCTTTGGAGTCTTCCCAGACTAGGTAGTGGAAGCCCAGCTAGGAGCCCCACTGTGTTGCCCAAATCCAGGAAGTACCATTCCCACAGAATAACACAGTGTGCATGATGCTCAGTAGCTGTACTGATGGGTAGTATAAGAAATCGATAATATTGCAGTGTAATAACTGTGTTCTTCTCCCTGCTTTACACATACCTTTAAAAGCCCTTTGCAGTGTCTTCAGCTTTTTTTTTTTTTTTTATAATGCCTCCATTTGTTTGAAGACTTACGGACACTATTCATCCAGATTCACAGTGGTGGATGTGCCTGTTTCCATATTCGGTTCATGACTGCTTCACATATGAGCAAAACCAAGAGTTCCCTGTGCAGCTGCATTAGCCTCTCTTTGTCCTATGAGGATGATCTGTAATTGTATTATCAGAATGGGTTTCCCATCATCCTTGGCATAAATTGCTTCTCCCTAATTTCTTTTCTTTGATGTTTCCTCTAAGTTCCATTTCATAAAGTCTTAATGATACACACTAAGCCTCACTTACCTTTTTGTGGGTAAAACGATGTATTATTCATTCCCCAGCCTCCCCCGTGGCTTAGGTAAGGTCTTAGGGATGGCTGTGTGTCCTCCCTCCATCACGTTCTCATGCGATTTATGACATGCCTCTTTCCCAAATTCTGATCTTTGTATGTTATCACTGCATCCTCTGAAGCTTTATCTCTGAATTTCCCCCTGTGTTTTAAAACTTCCTTTGGAAAAATTCCTGATTCTTGAGATCATCTGGTGTATATTTAGCCTTGTATACCACCACCTCTTGGCCTTGTTTTGCTTCCTGTCCACAGCTGTCCTTCTCTGGCCGGTCTGTCCTCACCCTTAGTCTCCTTTCCAGCCTGCTGGAAATTCCTTCTTGGACCACAGGAAATACACTAGGGATGTGGCGTGGGGGAATCCCAGCTTCTACCAGTAGGCAGGCAAAGTGGAAGGGAAATTCTTCAATCAGAAAATGAAACTCAGAACCAGAAAAAAATGAGACTGATTCTCAGTGCTCTCACTTACCAGCTTTGTCAGAGAGAGAAAAAAGCCACTCACGTTCCAGAACCTCTGTTTATATAATACATATATATTCATTTATAAGTATGTGTTTATATATGTAAATATATACAATATGTTATATATATGTGTGTATATATGTGTGTGTCTGTGTGTGTGTGTATATATGTATATGTATACACACACACATTAAAAATTCATTTTGGTGTCAGCCCTTAGAACACTACATGTCTTCTAGAATACTCTCAGGGCTCCAAGTCACGCATGCTCTGGGAAGTCCCATGTTAAATAGCTCTTTAGGGGCTGATCAGGTTTGGAGGTTTGACTCTCTCATTTTTATACATATGCAATTGTATCAGAAAATGCCTCTTATTTCAAATATACAAGTACAGTTTTTGAACGCAATGTCTTCCTAGCTTGTGCGACACCCTTATCTTGAATTGACCTTCTTCCTCCATGTTCAAATTTGTAAGATTTTCCTTTAGGTATGTATTTCATACAGTTTTTCTATGGCAAAAATTATCTGCTTAAAATATCTTTTGGATTAGAATGGAAAACTCCTCTCTATGACAAGGAGCAACCGAATCGTAGTGGATGAAGTTTACATCTATCACCAGGGCACATACGTATGTGATTACACTCAGTCGGATACAGCAAGTTCGTGGACGGTCAGAGCTGTTGTTCAAGTGAGAACCATTGGTAAGTGAGATTTTTATCTCAAGGTTGAGATCTGAGAGCCAAATTAAAATTATCTTCTTTTGACTTAGTTAGTTTTTCCTCTTAGGGAAAAAAAAGGATAGTCATACACTTGTAATCACGTAAAACCTTTCATGGGGGCAAACATCAAAGTTGCCATCCCCCAAGGAAGATTAAGTTCTGAAACAGGTTCAAATTCTCACAAGTTGGGTTGTCCATGAATATATCCCTGATTTGCTTTTGTAATAAATTTTAAAAATGTATTAAACATTTCACACACAGAAATATTGTGACATCCAGGTACCTATCACCAGTTTTAACCATGTTACAATTTTCCCACATGCTTAAAATCATAATTTTTTTTTCTTTAAAGAAACAAAACATTGCAAAGACAACTTGACGTCTATGATCCCATTCTCTTCCAGGCCTTTGTTTCTGCAGTATAGTCACGTCTTGTCATGTATATCATTTCCATTTATGTTTTTATACTTTTTCTATGTAGGTATGCATCTATTAATAAAATAGAATATTGTTTTCAGTTATGAAATGTGTTTTGTGTCATAAACACTTGGTATTATATTAAATTATTGGTCTGTCAATTTACACACCCATTAGCAGAAAATGCCCTTTATTCCCAAATAATATTTGGTGTTATCAGACTTTATGACTGGTGTTAAGTGGAGCTTCTTTTTTGTTTGTTGCTTTCTACTCCATAGTATACTTCCCTGGCTAATATGAGGTTGAGCATCTTGTTACATGTTTTGTGATTCATTGACTTTCTTCTGCAACTTGTCTATTTTTGCCCTAACCTTTCCTTTGGGTCATTCTTACTAGATCCGCAAGTATCAGCTTGAATCAACTATGTGATAGAATTAATTTAAATGTGGTCTAAGAAGTCAAAACATAAAAGAGCCAGTCACTCATGCTTTATATCAGAGAGCTACAGGGTGGTTGACGTAGCTCTTAGTTAAGATATTAATCTTCTTTTATTACAAGATACAAACCACACGGAGCACCCCAAGACCGAGTGAAACTCTCCTGCTCCTTGCACCCTCTAGCATTCAGAATTATTTTATATTACTTTAGATTAGATCTTATATAGGTAAGATTTCATTTCATATTATTAGATTGCTCCTTGAAAGACAAGTTAGAATGTGAATACCCCACTCACACTACTTTTCCCCTCCAAGTGATGTGTAATTGTACTTTTATTCAGCCATCACTCAGGTCCTCAAATTCTTCATGGCATAATCTGCTTTCCTCTCACCCGAGGGACACCTTGCAATATCTGTTGCAGCTATTTCAGTCAAGCCCTCTCTGTCATTATCCCTGTCTTCCTCATTTAGTCATTCATTCTCGCATTTATTCATTTCCACACAAATATTTACTGAACACCGAATATGCATCAGGCTTGGAGCTAAGGCTGCAAGAATGAGTGTCCAGATGCTTTATCTGGCCTCCAAGAACTTTCCATTTTGGGAAGAAGACAAAGGTGAGGCAAGTTATTACAATGCAGTGCAGTGAAAGAAAGGAGCACTATGGGCACATGGAGGCCCACCAGACCTAACCTGGGGAAGCCCGCTCCAAGTGAGAACTGACGGATGAGGACACACCAGTTCAGTAAGGGTGGGGGAGCTTCCATTCCAGACTGAGGCAGCAGCAGAGCTGATGTCCAGGAGATAAAGGAGAGCATCTGGGAACAGGACTGACATCACACTCTTCTAATACGTGTGAGGTGTGATGAAGGAACAATGGGGAGGCATTGAGGGTTTTAAGTGGGAGAATGTCATGACTGAACTTGTATTCAAGATAGATCACCTTGTTTGCTGGGTTGGAAGTGGGTTTTTAAAAGCAAGAATGGAGGCAGGGAGAAGAGTTAGGAAGTTCTGTGGTCAAGCAGGCAGTTGCTGATGGGGATCTGAACTAGGGAGTGGTAGAGGGAATGGAGAGAAGTGGATGACTTTGGAAATGTTTAGGAGGTACATCTAAATGATTTGGTGTTCAGGAGCAAGGAAGAAGGAAAGCAGGTGTCATGGATACAAGCCAGCCTTTGAGCTGGTCAAGGAGGGAATCTGCTGACAGAGCACATCAATACAGAGGATGAGAGCAGGCACAGTCATGGAGCAGCAGACTTGACTCATGGTTAAACCATGCCTCTGCTTGTGCCGTGAATAGACCTAGTAGAGGTGATGAGAAGTGGCTGGACTCATAAGTCAACAGAGCATGATGATGGTTTTTACGTAAAAGGTAGGAGAAAGAGAAGAATCAAGGATGTTTTTGTTTTCTGCCCTGGATAAGTTAGGGAATGGTGGCACCATTTAACGAGACTAAAAAGCTGAAGGGAAAGAGCATTTGAAGAGGAGATTAAGTATTAGGCTTAAAAGGACTTTTAGTCATCCAAGGTATGATGACAAGTAGGTATTCGGACAAGCCAGTCTGGAGAAGTTAGGGCTGGAGATACGAATGTGAAGATGGTCAATTTTTACATAATATCTGAAGCCAAAGAACTGAATGAGATCACCTAGGAAGTGAGTATAGAGACAGAAGGGCCTAGAGCTGAACCCGGGAATGCTTGAAGAGGTGGAAAAGAGGAAGACAATCCTCAAAGGGGATGGGAGCATACATCAGCAAGTGAGTATCAGTGGAAGGGTGGCGAGAAGAGCAACAAAGAAAGTGAAATTGATGAGGTAGAAAAGACATAACCTCAGGCACCAAGACCTTTCATAGGGAAGAGGCCTAGAGGGTCAACTTAATACCCAGGGGTATCAGGAGGAGTGAAAGAACACTAGGAGAGGACTAATAGTTAAAAGAGACACAGAGGAAGGGACAAGCACAGAGAAGCGAATATAGCGGTTGAAGGTAAGCAGTAGAGTACAGGCACATGGAACCAAAAGAAGAGAGGGTTTCAAAGAGAGCATGGCCAACAGTGTCCAATGCTGCTAAGAGGTAAAGTAGATGAAATTTGATTATGCCCAATGGATTTAGGCGCATGGGTGGCACTGGTGAGTTTGGCTAAAGCAGTTTCAGTGGAATGATGGTGGCGGAAATCAGGTTCCATAGGAGGTGAGCGGGTGGAGGGAATTAGCACAGAGAACTGCCTTTCAAGAATTTGGCTGGGGCCGGGCGCGGTGGCTCAAGCCTGTAATCCCAGCACTTTGGGAGGCCGAGGCGGGCGGATCACAAGGTCAGGAGATCGAGACCACAGTGAAACCCCGTCTCTACTAAAAATACAAAAAATTAGCCGGGCGTGGTGGCGGCGCCTGTAGTCCCAGCTACTCAGGAGGCTGAGGCAGGAGAATGGCGGGAACCCAGGAGGCGGAGCTTGCAGTGAGCCGAGATCGCGCCACTGCACTCCAGCCTGGGCAACAGCGTGAGACTCCGTCTCAAAAAAAAAAAAAAAGAATTTGGCTGGGAAGGAAAGGGAATAAGTGAAGCTGGAGACATAAGGCAGGGAGTGTTTTCTCTTTTTTAGGATGATGAGACTGAGCATGAATAAATGGTGATGAGAAGAAGCCCAGAGAAAGAGAGAGAGAAGGAAAGAGAGACAAGTTAAAAATACAGGACTGAGATGGTGCAAAGGGGAGAAGGAGGACTCTGAGAAGTAAAAGTAGATGATGTCAACAGCAAAGACCCTGAATTTTTCTTTATCCAGAAAAAGACACAGCTTCAGGAGGAAGTTTGACAGTGGAGGCATATTTGAAAGTTTGTGGCAAGAAGTTGATTGATAAAATTGTTAATCAAGGACTGGACTCTTCTTTATTTTGAAATAAACCATGAGTTAAAGGATGGAGAGGTGGACTCAGATATGCTTGACTTGCACAGTTTCTCGGGCAGATTCCCCTTTTGGTTCGATTACTCAGCCAGATGGCACCACAAAGAAATCTTGTAGGAAAAGACAAGGATAGGAGCTCAAGTCTGCAAGGGGCAGGATTAGTGTGAAAGAAAATATACATGCAGGAGGAGATGGATCAATTAACAACTAATGTTCTACCAGCACCCACAACCTGATGTGGCAGTCATTTTAGGGGGCAAGCTTTTTACATGGAAACCGGAATTCCTACACTTACAGATAATGGGTAAAATTTGAAGACAGAGCCCTAAGACATTTAGATCAAAGTGTGGCTGTGCACCCAAGTCTTCATCAAGCAGGCCTTCAGACTTCTCAATGCAAATAATAATCTTTGTTTCCATCTTTCAGTGGGAGACACTAAACTCAAACCAGATATTCTGGATCCTGTCGAGAGCACACTGGAAGTAGAACTTGGTAAGCTGGGCCTCATTGCCTTTGAACGACATTGTGCTGCTGGGAGCAGGCCTAAGTGTGATAGAAGGAAAACAGCATTGGGATTTCCAGTCAAACAGAATTGGGTGTGAATTTTAACTCAGCCATTGACTAGTTTTGTGACCTTGCACAGTTACTTCATCCTTTAAGCCTCAGTACTGAAATCTGCAAATAGCTATCATAAAACTAACCCTAAAAGATTATATTGCAGGCTGGGCGTGGTGGCTCATGCCTGTAATCCCAGCACTTTGGGAGGCTGAGGTGGGTAGATCACTTGAGGTGAGGAGTTTGAGACCAGCCTGGCCAACATGGTGAAACCCCATCTCTACTAAAACTACAAAAATTAGCCAGATGTGGGGGTGGGTGCCTGTAATCCCAGCTACTCAGGATGATGAGGCAGGAGAATCACCTGAACCTGGGAGGCGGAGGTTACAGTGAGCCGAGATTGCACCATTGCACTCCATCCTGGGTGACAGAGCGAGATTCCATCTCAAAGAAAAAAAATATATTCAGAAATAATGAGACAATGTATGTTAAGTGGCTGGAGCATAAAACATGATCAACAGATTTTTATCCTTTCTTAACTTCCCCCAGGAACAGGTGGTTTTGTATGTGTTGGGTAGGTCTATCAGTTATGACTACAAATTCGCCAACCTGAGTAACATTAACTCTTATGAATATGACATTTAGTCTGGCCTTTAAGAGAATTGTAGTAGAATTCTACAACCCCTGCTCAAACAATTTGTATTCCAAAGTAGTGTCCTCTTTGGGGTTGAGGAGAAATCGACTTCCCTGTGGTCTCATTTTATTTTGTCAACTGCAATAACATCTCTGTCTTTCTACACAGACAAATAAGAATTGTTGTATTTAAAATAAAATGCTGTTTTTCTTTTAATAATATAAATATTTTCTAAAATGCTACTAAAAGATTTATTATTTTAGAAAGAAATGTAAAACTACATATTATGATATAAGATCACTAGGTGGCAGGAGTGGTGTGTTCTGACTCTAGAAATAGCACTAGCTGTATGCTCAAACATCACAGGAGTGGAAGGAAGGAGGAAAGAAGGAGGAAAAAATTAGATTAATTCAAATAGTCAAGTTACATATGTGTTAGTCAATTATAAGGTATTACCAGTGGAAAAACGTTAAGGTGCAAAGATGAGTTTTCAATGGAGCTCCTAATCATTTCACGGTTAAATATGAAGTTTGAGGCACAGCATATCTGAATATTCCTCGTGGAAAAAAAAACGGGTAGAAAAAAGTTAGTCTCATAATATGCATGTCCATCCATAGTGAATTGTTCAGAAAAGTTGCTTAATATCAAAATAATTTTTTTATTTAAACCACGTGCTACAACAACTTTATGATTTTTACTTAATAAACAAATATTGGATAGTAAAATTGTCTTTATGGACACACCTTGTGCTTCAATAGTAGTGCAGAAGACCGGGCTGATCTCAGAAATTCCTCATTTTCTTAGATTTTCTTAGTGTCTTCCTCAATCCACATAAGAACCCTTAGTGATATACTCATGCTTATCTTCATTTTAAGAACATACGGTCATATGGTTGAGATAGAAGGATTGCCCATTAGAACAAATGTACCTGGTTTTATGCATTTCTGAATGAGAGATGTGTAGACGTTTCATTATTTCTGGCACCCATATTCTACCTGCAAACCTGACTGCATCAGGAAACAGCTCCTGGCGACAGCTTCCTCCCAAACAGGACAAAGTGTTCTCACCAGCTTCCTTCTTGTTTTCTCTGGTCTCTTCATTTTCAGGAAAGCCTTTAACTATTAGCTGCAAAGCACGATTTGGCTTTGAAAGGGTCTTTAACCCTGTCATGAAATGGTACATCAAAGATGCTGACCTAGAGTGGGAAGTCTCAGTACCCGAGGCAAAAAGGTAAGAAAAAACCTCACGGGGCGGAGCTTGCAGTGAGCTGAGATCCGGCCACTGCACCCCAGCCTGGGCGACAGAGCAAGACTCTGTCTCAAAAAAAAAAAAAAAAAAAAGAAAAAAGAAAAAACCTCACGGATTCTGTTCTCTGCAATTCAGAAGAGCTACTTTTACCTTTAGAAACGTCTAAAATAAACAGTCGATGGTGTAACCACGAGCACCGACTAGTGGTGAAAAGAAAAGTACAGAAATGCAAAGTGCAAAGGGCCATTGAATGAATACCTGAAGCAACTTAACCCTGAAAAAGAGGATCACAGGAAGGCTCTCTGTCTTGAAATCCTTGGGAGCTGTTATATTGTTTGAGAAATTTGACTTGGTTTCTTGCTCTCTGGGGCACAGAACCCAGATCAGTGGTTAGAATTTACTGGTGAGATATTTTGGCCAGTAGAAAACCCTAGCTATTTGGAGCTATCCAATCACAAGAAAAGTTGACCTCCAGTCCCCAGAAGGATCAAAGGGCCTGGATCCAATGATGTCCAATCAGACATATCTCTAAAGGATGCATTCCCTGATTTTTCCAAGATGTGACCCAGAGTAAGAGTCCATGCATTAAGCACCTTCTTCTGATACTTAATAGATATCAATAAGCAAATGCAATATCATTTTGAAAAGCATACATCATTACAACAAAAGTACAGAACAGATTTTGGTCACAACAATAAAATTTAGCAAGAATTTCTAAGATCAGGAAGGTCATTGGGGCCCATCTTAAGCTGACATTGTATTAGAGTTCACAGTAAGAGAGTGTAGTCAAGAGCGTATGCTTTGACATCACCCACCCTTGGGTTTAAACCCATTTTCTGTCTAGTGGCAACATGACCCTTAGCCCCTGTGAGCCTCCATCACCCCATTGATAATCTATGGATGATAATCTGCACTTTGCAAGCTCACTGGGAGGGGTGGTTACAGCAGAGGTGTTAATGCCTATCACAATGTGTGACAGGTAGGAAGCACTCAGCGAATAGGAGCTGGCATCGTGGTCTCAGAGCAACACAACCTAAAATATCATTCACAAACACAAGATTTCTTAACACAAAGATGGATTATAGATCGGCAACTTCAGAGAACTCAAATTGTGAATAAATGCCAAGACTTCCAACTTCCTGGGTGGAGCAGCGTGGCACAAGCCCAGGAATCAGGCTGCCTATGCCCTGCGGTGTGGTCTGGGGCTGCTCACCCACCTTCTCTGCCGTGTCCTTGTCGCTGGCCAAGGCTATTATGATTATGATCCTATTATACTCTAGAGCTCCTGGGAGGTGAGGAATGGAGGGCATTAAAGTCAATATTAGGTGCACAGAAGAAGTCCATATTTGGTACACATAGTAAACCTTCAGGAGGAGTTGGTCATTTTAAATATTTTTCTTAAGGTATTGTTATTATCTATTCTCAAGGGGAATTCTTAGAGTAAGGAAGGTCAGACGAGTCTCACAAGTAAATAATGTCTTAGCTTGAATGCTTAGAAGAGTCAATAATTGAGTCAAGAATGAGCCCTTTTTGACCATCTTACATTCTCGTGGTATCTTCTTGTACTATTGATCTCACGGTTCTCTAAAAGCCAAACTGTTGGCTGCTTATACACATTCCAAATGCTGCAAATGGGTGCTAATGTATGTTACTGAATGGAGTGGTATTTTTTTCTCCTTTCTCAGTATTAAATCCACTTTAAAGGATGAAATCATTGAGCGTAATATCATCTTGGAAAAAGTCACTCAGCGTGATCTTCGCAGGAAGTTTGTTTGCTTTGTCCAGAACTCCATTGGAAACACAACCCAGTCTGTCCAACTGAAGGAAAAGAGAGGAGGTAAGCCCAGGAGGCTGCCCAGGAGGCAGGAAACTGCCTCCACTTGAGAGGGGAGGAGTTTTCCTAGAGAATAATAATAATGATGACAGCGATTACATTTTCTAGACCACAGACATTGTTCTAAGCACTTTCCTTGTGTCAACCCACTTAATACCTTGACCAAAGCCACACAACTAGTAAACTGCATATGATTGGTTTAGAGCTAGTTCTCTTAAGTAATACTCTGCGTTTGGGAGGCTGTGTTGGAAAAGCAACTCTTTCATGCACTCATTCATTCATGCATTCATTCTACAATAGCTACAGGGTGTGCCCAGAGTGGCAGGCATTGTGCTAAGACCTAGCTCCCTTTCCAATTTTTCTTTCCTGGCTTCCAAATCCAGAGAACATGATGGGTTCATGTTCTGATGAATGGAGAATGGAAGAGAGAAGGAGTAATCTTGTTCATTGTTCAAAATGGTGTGTCTATATCATGGATTTTTTTTTTTTTTAAAGCTGGAGTAGAAATTCTAGGTAAGGAATAGCATTTAAATTTCTTTAAAAAGATGCCCAGAGATGAAATTGATATCATTTATTCCTTTAATTAATAGATAACTATAGTTATAAGCAGGTTTGAATGTTTCCGAGGCTTAAACAAGACAAAGTGTGTTCTGGCCCGTAGTGAACCCTCTGTTAAGGGGGTTTTCCCCTATGGGAGTATGCAGGAGATCCCTCATGTCAGGTAAGCCAGATGGGACTCCTGGTCTCAGGAAATGTAGGCTGCAGTAGGAATGATAATACAGGAAAATAACTTACAATATGCAATGAGAGAGATGTAAATGGATTGTGTGGAAGTTTACGAGGGTAAAAAAATAAAATGAATATGATAAGTTTCCTAGGCCATCCTGATCAGGAACTGCCCATTCCCCTGGGGTCTCTAGTGTTTATTGTAAGACAGTACTCAAAATGTGATTTTTTAAAATTTTATTTTAATAGGTTTTGGGGGTACAGGTTGTTTTTGGTTACATGGATGAGTTCTTTATCTAAAATCTTTAGATTTTTGAGATTTTGGCATACTCGTCACCCGAGCAGTGTACACTGTACCCAATGTGTAGTCTTTTACCTCTCACTCCCCTCCCACCCTTCTCCCTCCGTCTCCAAAGTCTATTGTATTATTCTTAGGCCTTTGTGTCCTCAAAGCTTAGCTCCCGCTTATAAGTGAAAATACACGATGTTTTGTTTTTTATTCCTGAGTTACTTCGCTTAGAATAATGGTATCTAGCATCTTGGCTAACAAGGTGAAACCCCATCTCTACTAAAAATACAAAAAAAAAATTAGCCAGGTGTGGTGGTGGTACCTGTAGTCCCAGCTACTCGGGAGGCTGAGACAGGAGAATGGCATGAATCTGGGAGGCGGAGCTTGCAGTGAGCCAAGATCGCACCACTGCACTCCAGCCTGGGCAACAGAGCAAGACTACGTCTCAAAAAAAAAAAAAAAAAAAAAGTCTCCAACTCCATTCAGGTTGCTGCACATGCCATTATTTTGTTCCTTTTTATGGCTGAGTAGTATTCCATGGTGTGATTTACGAGGTTTCCAGATTCACAAAAACTGCTGCTAGTGGCAATGATTTTGACAAAATAATAGAGCTGGAAAAGGTGCTGGGTGAGCCATAGCGCCGGCCTGAACAAGGTCGTGGTCCAATCCCACTGCCTCTGTGACTCTTCATACCGGCCCTGTCTCCACAGTGGTGCTCCTGTACATCCTGCTTGGCACCATCGGGACGCTGGTGGCCGTGCTGGTGGCGAGTGCCCTCCTCTACAGGCACTGGATTGAAATAGTGCTGCTGTACCGGACCTACCAGAGCAAGGATGAGACGCTGGGGGGTAAGGTTACCTCCGTGTGTGGCCCTCTGACTTTTCCTCTCGGAATTGACTTGGAGCAGGACAACAGAAAATACCATCACTACCTCTTGGCTTTGTTTCCTCAGAGTTACCTTATAAAAGAATTTCAAATGTCCCCTGCCAGCCAGGGCAGAGGATAAAGAAGGAGCTGAAGAAAGAAATGTCCCCACTGGATAAAGTCATGCCCCTGAGGTTTTCCTCCAAGTCTAGTGACCTCACACTGAGGAAGGCTGGAGAAACCATTATTTTTTTCATTCCAGTTGCCAGGAATCTTGTAGGCAATGCTATTGTGAAACATGGTGAACTTAAAAGCAGTCCCTGTATAACCAACCTAAAGTCATAGGGCAAATGACTGAACATCTCTGTGCCTTTGTTTCCTCATCTATAGAACAGGATTGTCATAGCACCAATTGCAAAGGATGCTGTGAGGGCTCATTGATGTATTCTTAAGACACATTAAGTCTGTATTTATTTATTTATTTATTTTGAGATGGAGCCTTGTTCTGTCTCCCAGGCTGGAGTGCGGTGGCGCCATCTCAGCTTACTGCAATCTCCGCTTCCCAGGTGCAAGCAATGCTCCTACCTCAGCCTCCTGAGTAGCCGGGATTACAGGCACACGCTACCATGCCCAGCTATTGTTTGTGTTTTCAGTAGAGACTGCTGGGTTTCACCAAGATGGCCAGGCTGGTCTCGAACTCCTGACCTCAAGTGATCCGTCTGCCTTGGCCTCCCAAAGCGCTGGGATTACAGGCATGAGCCACCATGCCCAGCCACATTAAGTATTTAGAATGGCGCCCAGCACATGGTAAATACTCAGCATGTGCCAGGCTATGGCTGTTTCTTGAGGACTAGAGTGTATGCCTGCCATGCGCGTTAGCTAGTTTAATGGTTACAGCAATCCTACCAGCCCGGCAGAGACAGGAAGTCACGTGCCTAAAATTGAACCACTGGAAGGCACTAGAGCTTGGGATTTGGGCACAGGTTGTCTGGCTTGAGAGATCTCATTAGCTGTTACCTCAGTTAGCCTCATCTGTAAAATAAGGGCTTTGAAGATGGTGGGAATGCCCCCAGAAGTGAGAAGTCCTGTAAAATGCAAGCACTGTTACTATTAATGACGTGCCTGTCAATATTTGAGGCAGGATAATCATGTTCATTGATGTTTGCTTCTTTGGAATAGAAGCGTTGCTTCTGTTTTTTTTTCCTAGTCCTGGAAATCTCTAAGGTTAGAAGGTTTGCAGTTTTAGTAAATGACTCTGTCGCTTACTAAAAGCAGAATCCCTTTCTGCTGGATTTCAGGGATAATTATCTACCTTACTGAGAGGGCCCTCCAAACTCCAGTGCTTTCCCAAACTAGGAATTCAGTGAGGAGTTGTCAGATCCCTAGTGGAAGAAAGGGTGAATAAAGACCGGCATGGGAGGCTGGGTGTGGTGGCTCACACCTGTAATCCCAGCACTTTGGGAGGCCAAAGTGGGAGGAATGCTTGAGTTCAGGAGTTTGAGACCAGTCTGGGCAACATGGTGAAACCTGCCTCTACAAGAAATTTTTCAAAGTTAGCTGGGCGTGGTGGTGCACCCCCTGTAGTTCCAGCTACTTAGGAGGCTGAGGTGGGAGAATCACCTGAGCCCAGGAAGTCAAGGCTGCAGTGAACTATGATTACATCACTGCACTCCAGCCTGGATGACAGAGCGAGACCCTATCTCAAAAAAAAAAAAAAAAAAAAAGGGGGGGGGGCCGGGAGCAGTGGCTCACATCTATAATCCCAGCACTTTGGAAGGCCCAGGCAGGCGGATCACTTGAAGTCAGGAGTTTGAGATCAACGTGGCCAACATGGTGCAACCCCGTCCTTACTAAAAATACAACATGTAGCCAGGCTTGGTGGCACCTGTAATCCCAGATACTCAGGGGGCTGAGGCAGGAGAATTACTTGAACCTGGGAGGGGGAGGTTGCAGTGAGCTGAGATCATGCCACTGCACTCCAGCCTGGGTGACAGAACATGACTCCGTCTCAAAAAAAAAAAAAAAAAAAAAAAAAGAAAGAAAGAAAGAAATGCATCAGTCACATCTTTCTTTAGACTAGCTATTGAGAATACACACTAGAAATCCTTACACCAAATGCTTTTAAGATTTATTTTAATAGCTTTTTGGAATGAAGCAAATTATGTAATCAATGTCTTAAAATGCTACTTACCTTAAGATTCTGGAACTTGTGTAGAAGAGTCAGTCAATGGGGAAACATTTACTTGTGTCCTTTCTCTTTCTACTTTGTGAAGACAATGTTTTAGTGATCAGATCTGGAGGCAGAATCCAGTTTTCAAGCACAGGGATGCAGCGCCCTCTGTTGGCCAACCTAACATTTTTAAGCAAAATGACTGCTTTGAAGTTAGTCCTGGGGAACCAAAATGTTAGAGATGCAGAATGTTTGAATTCTGGAAGACGTCAGAGATCATCTAATACTCCACTCTCTAATTTCATAACTAAATAAATATAGTTTCCAGGTTATAGAAAAATTTTAGTTTGCTGGGGTTTCACATGATACGGAAGGAATAGAGGCAACTATGGTGTTTTACACATTTAAACAGCACAGCACCTACCTGCCAGCCATGCTCTTGTCCTTCCTACTTGAGCAATGAGGTGCTTCACAGGTTAGTTTCCCAAACTCAGCTCTTTGGCATCCTCCTCTATTGATTCTGGGACCTTCCTTTTTGGTACCTGGTACTTCCATCCACTGAGGCATCTTTTTAGGTTCACCTTGAACATGGTGTACTACTAAACAGCACCAGCAATCAGCGCTATTGTTTGCCATTTTGTAACAATACTTTGACAGGGATTGTGGGAACTGCTGGAATACGAATCTGATGTATCCCATTCCAAAGCCTGTGAATTAAGTGTTGGGATTTTCTACTTCTTCCAGTTAGTTCCTTAGTCTCAGTAATCATATGCATTTACAAAGCATGCATATGAAAATATAGGATATTTTCAAGGTCTCATATGTCTCTGTTGACTGTATTATTTTACATATTATATAAATCATTGTTTTATAATACAGTCAACAGAGGCATATAAGACCTTGAAAATATCCTGTAACAAGTTCTATACATACAGTTTTCCATCTAGAATAGAGGGGAATGGACATTTATCTTGAACCTCCTGTGAGTCAGGCACCAAGAAATTCATGTACATTATCTCATGAAACCCTTAAAACAGCCTGCCCAGCAGTTATGATTGTCTCTATTTTACATATGGGGATTCACATATCGGCGTATGTGCCATCAATTATCCGAGGAAGTACTATTTCTCCTTGGATACAATGTGCTGGGTGTTAGCAGCACTTTGCTTACTGGATACCATCATGTTGGATGGGGCAGACTCCTGTTTGATGTGTGACTAATGAGACAGAAACACTGCAGGTGCAAAGAAGGCGCAGAGAAACTCCTGAGTTCATGTGATTTAATCAAAGAATGCTTCAGCCGTTTGATCTAACCTCAGTGAAAATGCAAAAGTGCTTCATAAATCAGAATTCAATTTGGGGTGAACAATCAATAGCACTCAGTGGTATGATTTTGAAATGAATTTTTAAAATCAATGTAGTAAGTATCCCAAATCTTATTTCTTATTCATTTACCATACGTTTCAAGCATATGTATGTGTACCATGACAGTAAAAAATAAAAAGTAAATGATTTTGTTTTTATAATTTTTCCTATTCAGATAAAAAGGATTTCGATGCTTTCGTATCCTATGCAAAATGGAGCTCTTTTCCAAGTGAGGCCACTTCATCTCTGACTGAAGAACACTTGGCCCTGAGCCTATTTCCTGATGTTTTAGAAAACAAATATGGATATACCTTGTGTTTGCTTGAAAGAGATGTGGCTCCAGGAGGAGGTAAGTCCAACATGTCAAGAAAATCTACATGCAAAAAGGGCAGTTCAATGCAATCGCCAAGTCCTTTTTTGTCATTCTTTCTTTTGGAATATAGATCTGGGAGATTACATGAGGTTAGAACATCTTGGGCAACAATACAGAAACTATATGTTCCAGAGATGTGCTCCATTATCAAACAGATCCATCTGCAGAAGAAAACAATGATATGGGGCCCTAGGCAGGCCTTCTAGGACAAAGATACCTCTCCTGGCTTCACAGCTGAAGGTTGTCTCGGTCACCCCAATTTAGTGGCCCCTCTGATTTCTGTGACTCTGCCTCCCACAAAGCTCACTCAGCACCGGTCAAGCAGACTTCTCAGGCCTGGGCCAAGCCCTGGACACTCTGAGAGGTTCAGATCTCAGCCTGTCCTGCTGGCCTCCTCCTCCTCAGATATCCCCACCAAGGAACCTGGGATGTTCCATGGCTCCCATATCCCAGCTTACCTAGTTCCAGTTGGCTTTATTCCTAGAGGAATTGCCAACTGGGGGAGACTGAACACAAAGCAGGGAAAGTAAAGGTGAGGGTCACTAGACACTGCAGCGTATCTCCAACTGGCAATAGAGCTGATACAGTGTAAGTGGTAGAGTAAACATGTCTCCCTTCCTCCTTATGTAAGAGAATCCATTGCAAGGACCTCTCTGACTCGAGGTTTAACAATATCAATTGCAAATCATCAAATGTTTTATTTCCAGTGTATGCAGAAGACATTGTGAGCGTTATTAAGAGAAGCAGAAGAGGAATATTTATCTTGAGCCCCAACTACGTCAACGGACCCAGTATCTTTGAACTGCAAGCAGCAGTGAATCTTGCCTTGGATGATCAAACACTGAAACTCATTTTAATTAAGTTCTGTTACTTCCAAGAGCCAGAGTCTCTACCTCACCTTGTGAAAAAAGCTCTCAGGGTTTTGCCCACAGTTACTTGGAGAGGCTTAAAATCAGTTCCTCCCAATTCTAGATTCTGGACCAAAATGCGCTATCACATGCCTGTGAAAAACTCTCAGGGATTCACGTGGAGCCAGCTCAGAATTACCTCTAGGATTTTTCAGTGGAAAGGACTCAGTACAACAGAAACCACTGGGAGGAGCTCCCAGCCTAAGGAATGATGAAATGAGCGCTGGCGCCCCCTCCCGGCCAGTCCCTCGGATAGAGATTTTGCTGGACAGAACTCACATCTGTGTGTGTGAATGTTCACGCTGATAGGAAATTCAGAGTCTGCTGCCAGCAGCGAGCAAGCTTGATGGACAATGGAAAGGGACTGAGACTGTGGTTGAGAGCCTTTGATCTCCTGGACTGGACAGAGGGCGAGTGAATTCGCTAGACCTTGGGTACTTTCGATACACAACACCCCTAAGGTTTCCCAGTGGTCCGAGCAGAATCAGAAAATACAGCTACTTCTACCTTATGGCTAGGGACTTTCATGTATGCTATGTATTGTACATATGACTTTATGTATACTTGCAATCAAATAAATATTATTTTATTAAAGAGTGATTTTTTTTTTTTTTTTTTTTTTTTTTTTTTTGAGACAGAGTCTCATTCTGTCACCCAGGCTGGAGTGCATATTCTTGGCTCACTGCAACCTCCGCCCCCTGGGTTCAAGCAATTCTCCAGCCTCAGCCTCCCTTGTAACTGGGATTACACGCATGCACTATCATGCCCTGCTAATTTTTGTATTTTTAGTAGAGACGGGGTTCCACCATGTTGGCCAGGCTGGTCTCGAACTCCTGACCTCAGGAGAACCGCCTGCCTCAGCCTCCTGAAGTGCTGGGATTACAGGCGTCAGCCATCACATCTGGCCTTAGAAACAAAGAATTTCTGTAAAGAAGACAATTCTTACTCCATGGTCAGCCACCAACTCTGGAGCACAGAAAGCATAAAAGGTAAAGACTAACAGGACCCAGAATAGACAGGGCTAGGGTTGGTTTCTACTGTGTCCTTATGCGAAGTGCCCACACTGGGTGGATGAACTAGAGGAAGAATCCCTTTTTTGGGGGGCAGCTGCAGCCTGTGCCAGGATATAGGCTTGGAAAGAAGAGTAGAGTTAATTTCAGTTCCTCCGTGTGATGTCGGCCAGAGATCTTTGTGTTAGGTATGAAAGTGTAAATCCTTACCCTGGGCCCCTGGAAGCACAGACCAACTGGACCAAAACGATCAGGCCAATGAAGAGACAAGGAATGGACTTGCAGGGACACACGAAGCAGAGAGGCAGTGGCCGGAGTCAGCAGAGCAGCTAAGTCTGGGGAATAAGGATACACACTGGTTAAACGGCAGCAAGAATGGAATGTGAACAGAGCTGTAGCCTGAACCTTCTGCTGAGGCTGGCAATCCTGTGTGCTTCCGATTTGGGGGTCTCCCTTTAAGTCCTCCTAAGTAATGAAGTGATGGGCTGCAGGGCCATGAAACTGTTTCTAATAGACAAGGCCAATTTCCTCCTCGTAAGTGTGTTTCCTTTACCAGAATTTAACCTATAGTTAAAATAGTGTTCCACTCACATATGAATATCAAACTCTTATACTCTGTCTTCTCTGCAGGAATAAAATGATTTATCATCTGAACAATAAATAAAAGCCATGTCTGGACTCATTCACATGCAATGTGTCACACCCACCGGTCTGGATGTGATCCAAGTTCAGAGTGGCTAAAAGTCATGGTCGCCTTGGGGCCTGTGTGAAACACTCTTCTGCTCTTTTTCACAGAGGCACCCACATCATAAAAACCACTGTGGCTTTGGCACCAAGCAACATCCTTGTTGGAAATTTCAGTGATAAAGTTAACGATGAGTTAAAGGGTATGAATTATTCTTGGAGGAAGTTTCTTGTGGGAAGGATCATTGCAGGGCCTCAGGGAGGAGAAGCCCACACTGTCACCGTGCCATTGTGCCTTGCTGATGGCCAGGATCCCTGGCCTTCCTGCCAGCCATGCTCTGAGATTTAAGACTCAGACTTCTTTTGGCCAGTTTGTTCAGTTTATCCTAAGATAGATAATGCTAGAACCAAGCTATCCAGAGGTCCAGCGTTTTGACCTTAGCTTCATGGAAAATCAAATCGAGGTTCAGGTTAGCACGTACACAAAGGGAGAAACAGCCAGCTCTAATATTTACAGAATACACTCTTTCCAGGCTGCTAGGTACACTGAATGTAACAAAGAAGCATTCGAGACAGGGGGCTATTTATATTTCTTACATGTCAGTTAACCACAACAAAGCAGACAACCCAAACAAATTTTCTATGTACAGGACACTGATTGCAATAGAACAATTGGACTCAGTGGAATATAATTAGAAAAGAGTATTGCTTCCCTGTCGCATCTTCTGAGGTGCCCATATGTTCTAGTTCCTGGTGTACCTATTGTCCAAGTATGATTATTATAGTACTCTCTTTCACTCTGAAAAAGTGTCCTACCTTGGATGATGGTCACCCTCCCTCTAACACTCATCATAGAGTACTCCTCACTGACCTTTCTATGATAGCCTGAGTAGTTCTCATAGCTTTCCTTTTGGGTTTTAATACCTACATTTAACATCTATATCATTTCTAGGTTAAAATTCTAGGTAAGATGGAGGAAACAACGCCATCCTGTCTCTTCCTCCTAGTGCAGCTGTAAAGTCTGGATAAAAATGCATCAAAACTCAATTGGAGTATTCCGAAAAGTAAATAGAAGCAGACAGTTTGGGGAGGACAATAATTCAAGGTCTCATAATTTGTCTCCAGTCTCTTCTGGCTTGGACTCAGTATAGTCTGAAACTCAGAAGTAGACATCAGTGGTGACAGAAAGAGCTTCAGAAGAAGCACTCTAGTTCTGGCGTGAAGACTGAGAAAGAGTTTCCTAGGCCTCCCATATTTTCCCTTTCATATTCTTTCACTACCCACTCTCTAAGCAATCCTGTGGTAGCAGCAGTGACACCACCAAAAACAGTGGCATTAGCGGCCCTCGAGAGCCTAAATCTCTGAGGAAGGGGAATTGTCCACCTTGATATGAGGACCTGTAGTCCCAATAGGGTGTGGCAAACCTCTGTTGATGTTTTATTCTTTCTTTATCCTCTTACCTTTTCGTTAGGTGGATGTAAGCAGTTGTAGGAAGTGCACTGCAGACTGAGGTAAATAAAGCCTCAATGCTTTGGCCAGAGAACTGCACAGAGGAGGAAAGTACAGGCAGAAAGGAGCTCGGAAAACTGAACCCATAAAATGGTTTATAAACCTCTGGACTCATTCCAAGCTGTGCATGTATGAATCTGATCCTAAAGGGAATACCATAAACTTTGAGAACTGAGCTATAGCAGAGGTCACTTTCAGAGTTCCAGACTGGCCGCCGAAAGGTAGAAATATGAAGCAGGTCCAAATAGAACTGAAAGGCAGTGAAACAAGACTGAAATTGAAACCACAGGCTTCGTTTGGAGCCGTCATCCCAGTAGGTGAATTGCCTGTTGAAGCACAAATAACATAATACATAAGATTTCAACAAGATCTAGAATTGTATAACATAATATTTAAAACATCCAGGATGTAATTTGTTAAAAGCAAATTTATGACATTTTCTGATAGGATTTTCAATACAGGTAGAGGTAATGCAACATGAAGGAGGGCGGGTAACGGGCCTAGATGATGGTAAGGTGTCTATTTCCCACTTGAAGTGGCACACTATTGATTCTGAGTAGAATGTGAAAATTGTGTGTAATATTTTATTCCATTGAGTAACCATTAACATGAACAAACAGAACATCAAATATCGTGAAAACATGATGGACATAGAAATACTATTCAGCCTGTAAAAAGAAGGAATTTCTACAATGGGTCACAGTATGGACAGACCTTGAGGACAGTATGCTATGTGAAATAAGCTGGATATGGAAGACAAATACTGCATCATTTCCTTTATCTGAGGTACCTAAAATAGTCAAATGCATAAAATCAAAGACTAAAATGGTGGCTGGAGGCTGGGGAAAATAGGAAGCTCTTAATAAATAGACACAAAGTATCAGATACGTGAAATGAGTAAGCAGTAGATGTCTGCTGCACCACATTATGCCTATAGTCAACAATAATGTATTGTACATGTAAAATTAAGGTGATAGGCCTTATGTTGAGTGTTCTTTCCATAATAAAAATGTTTTGATGGAATAATCAAAATGTTTAAATAATCCAAAAGGAGGGAAAAGAAAAACAGAGGAACAAAAACTAAGAAAATAAATAGAAATCAAATAACAAAAAGGTAGACGTAAATCCAAACATCATAATAATTACATTAAGTGTAAAATATCTAAACACAATAATTAAAAGACAGAGATTACTAGAATAAACTTTTATAAATTTATTTAAAATCATCTTCAGTAAGCCCTTTATCAGATCTGACTTGATCAAAATCAGATTCAGCTAATTTGCTGTCTTCAAAGTTAGTGAAATCTTGGTCATTGTCTTGCATTCTCAGCACATTGTCTTTTGCAAGCTTATCTGAACAAGAAATTTAATCCTCTTATAATAAAAATGCTTTGAGTATAATGGTATAGGTAGGTTAATAAGATATAATTACATGAACATTAATTAAAAGAAAGTTAGAGTGCATATATATAAATGTTATTTATATATTCTTTAGAAATGAATAATATATTAATAAATATATATTTATATGATAAATATGTTGTTTATTATTTATTTTATATACAGTATATGATAAAAATATATTAATACATTCTATTTGTTTCTAAATAAATAAACATATATGTGCACACATTTTTTTGAGACAAGGTCTCCCTCCATTGCCCGGGCTGGAGTACAGTGGTGTGATCATGGCTCACTGCAACCTTGACCTCCCAGGTTCAAGCAATCTTTTCACCTCAGCCCCCCAAGTAGCTGGGACCACAGACATGCAGCGCCACATCTGGCTAATTTTTTCATATTTTTTTTGTAGAGATGGGGTTTCACCATGTTGCCCAGGCTGGTCTTGAACTCCTGAACTCAAATGATCTGCCTGCCTTTGCTTCCCAAAGTGCTGGGATTATAGGTGTGAGCCACAACGCCAGGCCCTGGAGTGCCTATATCAGCTAAAGGAGACTTCGGAGCAAGGAAAATTACCAGAGAGAAAAACAGATATTATATTATGATAAAAGGATAAATTTACCAAGAGAACATAACAATCTTAAATGTGTATGCGCCTAACAGCAGTGCTTCAAAATACATGACGCAAAACTGACAGAACTAAAAGAAGAAATAGACAAATCCACAACTGTAGTTGGAGACTTGAATATTATTCTCAAGTAGTGATAAAACTGGTAAACAGAAATTTATCAAGAAAGAGGCCATGCATAGTGGCTCATGCCTGTAATCCCAGCACTATGGGAGGCTGAGGTGGGCGGTTCTCCTGAGGTCAGGAGTTCGAGATCAGTCTGACCAACATGGTGAAACCCGTCTCTACTAAAAATACAAAAAAATTAGCAAGGCGTGGTGGCATGTGGTTGTAATCCCAGCTACTCAGGAGGCTGAGGCAGGAGAATCGCTTGAACCCGGGAGACAGAGGTTGCAGTGAGCCGATATCACACCACTGCACTCCAGCCTGGGTGACAGAGTGAGATTCCGTCTCAAAAGAAAAAAAAAGAAGAAGAATATAGAACAACGTCTCTTCATTGTTGTTTTCTAGATCTACTTGACATTTATAGAATGCTCCACCCAATGACTGCAGAATACAGAATCTTTTGATGTACACACCAACCATCTGCTAAGATAGACCATATCCTAGATTGTAAAACAAACAATAACAAGAATTTAAAAACTGAAATTATACAAAGTTATGTTCTGTTTTTATAATGGATTTATAATGAATTCAGACTAGAGATTATTAACAGAAAGATGTTGGGAAAAATCTCAAAACATTTGGCCGGGCGCGGTGGCTCAAATTAATCCCAGCACTTTGGGACACATTTCAGGAAATCAATCCTGGCTAACATGGATAAAAAAATACAAAAAAATTAGTGGAAGTCTCAAAGCAAATGAAAGATATTTTGGGCGAAATGAATAGAAAAAAAAAAAAAAACATTTGGAAATGTGACAATTTCTCAATCTATGCAAATGAAATGATATTTTCAAATGAATAGAAATGAAAATGCAACATATCAAAATTTGCAAGATGAGACTAAAGCCATACTTAAGGGCAAGTATATAATATTAAGTGCTTACATTAGAAAAGGAAAATATATAAATTAATAATCTAAACTTCCACCTTAGGAAGCAGAAACAAATAATAAATTTAAGAGCAGAAATCACTATCATTGAATAACATAAAACAATAAAGAAAATCAATAGTACAGGAACCTGGTTCTTTGAGAGCATCAGTAAAATTGAAAAACTCCTAGCAAGACTGACCAAAAAAAAAAAAAAAAAAGAAGAAGAAGAAGAAGGAAGACGCAAATTACCAATATTAGTAGTGAGATAAGAAATATCAATACAGATCGATCCTGCACATCTTAAAAGAATAAGGAAATGTTATGGATACTATATAAATACATATTTGACAACCTAAATGAAATGGATAAATGCTCAAAAACCACAAGCTAAAAATACTCATCCAACATGAAATAAATAACCTAATTGGTCATAACTATTAAAGAAATTGAGTTCATATTATTAAGTTTCCAAAAATAAAATCTTCAGACCCCAATGGTTTCACTGCCTAATTCTATCAAACATTTAAAGGAAAAAAAAAAATGTGAAAAAAATTTTTTTTTTTTTTTTTTTTTTTTTTTTTTTTTTGACCGAGTATGTGAATCTTACACAATTTTTTTTTCAGAAAACAGAAGAAGGAACATTTCCTAAGTTATTCAAGTTATTATGAGTCCAGAATTTTTCTAATACCAAAACCAAACCAAAAATTATAAGAAAACTATAGACCAACATTCTTCATGAACATTGGACACAAAAATATTCAAGAAAATGTTAGCAAATTGAACCTTGCAACATATAAGTATAATAATGCACCATAACCAAGTGGAGCTTACCCTGGGTATTCAAGGCTGGCTTAATATTTTAAAATATTTCAGTGTAATTCTTTATATTAACAGACTAAGGAATAACAAACACATGATCGTATCAACCAATTTTGGCAAAATTCACCATCCACTCATCATAAAACCTTTCAGCAAACTAGGCATAGACAGGAATTTTCTCGTCATGGTAAAGTGCTCCAAAAACAACAACAACAAAAAACAAACTATAGCTGAAAAAATCATACTAAATGGTGAAAGACTGTATGTGTGTTTTCTCTATAAGATGGGAAGCAAGGCAAGGATACTTACTCACAGAATCCTGTACAACCTTGTATGAAAGTTTTCATCAGTATAATAAAACAAGGAAAAGAAATAACATGCATGCAGTTTGGAAAGAAAGAAATAAATCTCTCCTTTTTTTCTGAAAAGTAATTTTCTATGTAGAATATCCAAGAAAGCTACAAAAAGATTCCTAGAACTGATAAGTGAGTTTAGCAAGTTCTCAGGATACAAGATTAACAATGTAAAAATCAAATATATTTCTATCTCTATTAAGAAACAATTGAAAACCAAATGTTACAGACATTACCATTTATAATAATTCAAAAAAGAAAGAAGGAAGGAAGGAAGGAGGAAAAAGAAAGCAAGAAAGCAAGAAAGAAAGAAAGAGAGACACTTAGGTATAAATCAACAGAATGTGTGGGTGTTCTGTAAGCTGAAAACTATGAAATACTTATGAACAAAATTAAAGAACAATTAAAGAGAGAAGCATAGCATGTTTGGTGATATAAAGATTCAACATATTGTCAAATCAACAATCCCCTTTACATTGATTAAGAGGATTAACACAATTCCAACCAATATTCCAGCAGAATTTTTTGTAATTATACGCAAACTAATTCTAAAATATATGTGGGAAGGCGAATAAACTAGAAAAACCAAAGATACTTGGAAAAGAAAATCAAGTTGGAGGAGTCATGCTACATGATTTTATGAATCAAGAAAAAGTTACAGCAACCAAAATGGTGTGATATTAACAAAGTAATAGATCGATGGAACTGAGTAGAAAGTCTAGAAATACATCCACACAAATATGGCCTATTGATTTTGACAAATTTTCAAAGGAAATACAATAAAGAATAGAGTTTTAAACAAATGGTGTTGCATCAATTGTGCAATAAGATGAAGCTCACAGCTTATACAAAATTAACTAACAAGAGGCCATAAATCTCAATGTGAAACCTAAATCTATAAAACTGTTAGAAGAAAACATGACCTGGGATTAGAAAAAGAATTCTTAGATGTAACACAAAAAACATGATCTGTAGAGGGAAAAAAAAAAAAAAGTTGGAGTTTAACAAAATTAAAACCCCTTTTTCTGAGAAAACCACTGCTAAAAGGATGAAAAAAAAAAAAACAAGCTTTAAACTGAAAAAAATGATTTCAAAGTCACAAATCCAACAAAGGACTTGTGCTGAGAATTTATAAAGATCTCTCTAAACGCAATAATACAAGTAGCTATCAATTAAAAAAGGAGCAAAAACTCGAATAGACATCTTGCTAAACAGGATAGACAGATGGCAAATAGACACATGTAGACACATGAAAAGATGTGCAACATCACCATCCACTAGGAAAATGGAAATTAAAGCCAAAGGAGAAAACACACACACACACACACACACACACACACACATGAGGCACATAGAGAAAAAGAAAAGAAACAACAACACGAAATGGTGACGATGTAGAGAAACTAGAACTCTCATATACTACTGGTGAGAGTGCAAAATAGTGCAGCCACTCTACAAAACAATTTAACAAGTCCTTATAATGTGACTTCCTTACTAGATGCCCCAGAAATCCCACTCATAGATATTTACCCCGGAGAAATAAAAACTTGTGTTCACACAAAATCCAATACACAAATGTTTATTGTGGTTCTACTCATAACCACTAACACCTAGAAAAACTCAAGGACCTTCAACCAGTATGTGTCAGCTAAAGTCGAATCAACAGACAGAAATCACCTAGTAATATAAAAAGGGATATTGTGATGTAAATAATTATTTGCCTATGATGAGAGACTGATTATAAAGACATGAATAGAACTCCAAAGAGTACCTCAGGGCTGAGAGATAGCAGAAAGACAAGGTTGGAAGTGGTCCCCTCCCCAAGGCTGGGGTTCACACATCGCTAGAAGAGGTGTGGTGTAGCCCACTGAATGGCAAGGAAGGTCTCCTACTTGCCTGGGTTGGAGCTAGTTCACAGTTGCTGGGAAAGCTGGAAGCAAACCTGTGGGGTGCAGTCAAGCATAGCTGATGGGCAGACATGCAGCATGGCCAGGCATGACTGCTTTAGGGTGCAGGCAAGCTGCAGTTGCTATGGGGGTACACAGGGCATTTGGAATGCCACTGTAGGCATGTGGCCTGGAGTGCACAGTGTCCACATCAGGAAGATGTTGGGAGGTCACCTGGCTTAAGCTAGTACTGCCAGGTCACTGAGCGACAGCTTCCTCTGGATACAGCTAGCGCAGGGCACCAACAGATGTCTACACACACACACACACACACACTGCTGCCTGATGGTGCAGCACAAGTGAGAAAAAACAGAGCACAGCAGCTGGAACCAGACAAACCCTCCTGTAATGCTTGTTCAACTCCCTGTACCAAAGAAGTGAATATTATGCTCACTGTACAGGATGAATGCTTCAAAAATCCAATCCATTACACAGAGCAGGTACTGAATGGTGAATTCAGAGCTGTGAGGTAATACACTGATAACTGGTGATACATTGATAACTGGTACAGGATGAATTAATTAACAAACAGTTGTACAAGCAAACCATGAAATACTTGTCAGCAATACGAAAGAATTCACCACTGAGACATGCACCAGCTTGGATGAATCTCAGTGCAGTATGCTGGGTAGAAAAAGCTAATCTCTAAAGGTTACACGATTCCATTTCTATGACATTTTCAAAAAGTCAAAACGGTGACAAAACAGATTTGTGGTTTCCAGGAATTAGGGAAGGGGGAGGGCAGGTCTTAAAGAAAGAGCATGTAACCTGATGGTCTTGGTGATTACGTGAATTTACATCCGTATTTAAATGCACACAATTGTAAATCAAATAAGCTAATTTTATTGTATGTTAATTTAAAAATAAAAATGTAAACCCATTCTCCCTAACCCTACCAAGATGCCCACTGCCCCTGGTGCACCTCATCTTCTGCCTCATGCAGTAAAGCCCCTAATGCTCCATTCTTCCAACGTGACTCTAACCTGGTTATTCTGCACAGCGTTCACCTGGTTCATGGGGAACTGGATGCCCACTTTCCCCACCATTGCTCCCAGGCTTCCCTCTCCTTCCTCGCTCTCCGGCTGCATTTGTTCCTGCTGATCTCACGTTGTCAATGATATCCTGCTGAGGATCAGGCACCAGTCTGATTTTTGAAACCCAAGGAAAAGATTATAAACTCTTTGAAGACTTTTTTTTACCTGTCTACATTCCAATGACATAGATTCTGTGGGGATGAGAACTCAGCCTTGTACACCTTCAGCAGGGGTGAAATGTCAGTCTTCCCCGCTGGCAGACAAGCCTCGTGTCTATGAGTTGTGACCTTGGAGCTCTCTAACTGGGGTACTGTAGTGTCTTTTACATAGGTCTCCGGGGATGTGATTGCTGGACCAGTTTGGCTGCCCTTAGCAAGTTCTGCAGGGGTTTTGTCCAGCATCTCTGTTTGAACTGAGAGGGCACTTGTCACTCTAAGTCCTTAAATTTGTCACGTTTGCCAAAATTCAAGGTCAACTGAAAAAGGCCCCATTTAACCTCTGATTGTACCCACCCCCAGGTAAGTTTCTGTGCCCTTTAAAAAATCAACTATACACAAGCAAGTCTCTGACCAGAACTTGGCACGGTTAACTATCACTTACTGGCTATTCTTACCTTTGTAGTCTGGTTCATTTCATGTCTAGGAGTTTTTCATAAGCTCCACAACTGTAACTGGATTATTGAACAGGCTGAATTTACTAAGATATCTACAGAAAATGGCGTTGCTCTTCTCCCATCATTGCTTCACTACATTTTTTAAGGTCTCATTTGCTTCTACTGATCAGATCCCGTAAGAAGCTATTTACAAATCAACCATTCAATTACAGATGGATGATTGTGTATGCAATTGTACTTTAAGTCCAACTAAAGCTAATTGCAGCTATGTGACAGAGAAAACGTTACGTGTTCACCAAAATAATTTCGTTTTCCTGAACACACAGACACTTTTCCCAGCCTTCTTTGTAGTTGGTTTGGGTCATGTGATTAATATTTTCTAGAAGGAGAGTGGATGTGACAGGGTGATTTCTAGACTGAGGCAATGCAGATATAACTTTTGCACACTTTGTCTTGCCCATCGTGACCTTAGAGGCTACATGCTTGAGCTGGCATGGCCACATGATAAAGGTCTTCCTTACCCACATTTGAACTATAATGTGGCACAAAGTAAACTACCTGTGTTTAGCCGCTGAAGTTTCTAGATGATTTATTATTGCTGCGGCATTTAAAGTGTCCTAACAGAAAAACGTAGAGTCTTTTCTGCTCTCTTCCTTAACGTCTCCGAGTGAGGGTTTTCTCATCTGAAACCGTCCAGGTTTTCAGAGTTAAGAAATTCACACTGAAACAGTTCTCTTTTGGTGGAGAGCATCCTGATTTCCCTCTGTGTTGTTCTGTCTCATTTTCCCACGTAATTCCTCCTTCTTGCCTTCTGATTCTGCGCTACGCGCCTGTGACAAGGCAGTTCAGGTGATCATCGATGAACTGAACTGAGCTCTTTGTGTACCACCACACAAGGGAAGATACTAATGAAGAATCCTTCCCACCCCACATCTAGACTTGCACAACAGGTATTGACAACTTATTCCAGTAGGTGCTGTTTCCAACAGTTTTCTTTTCTTTTCTTTTCTTTTTTGAGGTGGAGTCTTGTTCTGTCGCCCAGACTGAAGTGCAGTGGCGTGATCTTGGCTCACTGCAACCTTTGCCTCTCGGGTTCAAGAGATTCTCCTGCCTCAGCCTCCTGAGTAGCTGGGATTACAGATACGTGCCACCACACCCAGCTAATTTTTGTATTTTTAGTAGAGATGGGGTTTCACCATGTTGGTCAGGCTGCTCTCGAACTCCTGACCTCGTGATCCACCCACCTCGGCCTCCCAAAGGGCTGGAATTACAGGCGTGAGCCACTGTGGCAGGCCACCTCCAATGCTTTTCCAAGTCTTTCTGATTTGCTGTCTTAAAATTAACTAAATGTCTCTTCCCTTTTGCCAGGTAGGTACAGTATAGACATTTCTCAAAGGAAACAGAATACACTGCAATGCCATCATTTAGCATATTTCTCAGTAAAATATGATTCACTGTGAGTGCACAAGTGTGGGTACCTTATTGCAGGTGGGTTTAATTGGTATGATCAATTACAATCACATGTACCCATCCAACATCACTGGTCCTCATCCAACAACATACACAGACACTAAACTCAGTGGAATAGGGCTGGCTGCTGTGGGAGGAGCACATGCAGTGTAGCTCGCAAAGATGTTCTTGGTCATTTGATTTCCTACAGATCCATCCCTTTCTCCATGCCATGAGATTCCTATCAAAGTTGCCAAAATAGCCTCATTTTGGGTATCCTACCAGTCTTGATCCTCACGGCTTATATCACCATTTCATATAAAATTGTGAACAGTCTGTGACTTTTGTATGAGGGCCTTACAAACCCTGGGTGCTCTCGGTTGTCGAACCAAACTCAGCACTGGTTAGGCCACTCCCTTGAGTCTGGAGGAGGCAGAGCCAATGTCTGGGCCCTGAATTTTGCCCCTGCCCCTGCTGTCCTTTGCCTCAGAAGCCCATTATTGTTTTTCACACAGAAAACATCCTGACTCTGATTAGAAACCCTCTTACCTGAGCAATTCCAGTAATGACTTTGGACCAAGAACCATGTGCACAAATTCATTTGCCTACAAAATGGCATAATCTGACCCAAGCTGGTTCAATCATCAAAACATGACCTCATTGTAAAAGGCTTTTTTTTTTTTTTTTTTTTTTTTGAGACAGGGTCTCGCTCTGTTATCCAGGTTGGAGTGCAGCAGCTCAACCACAGCTCACTGTAGCCCCAACCTCCTGGGCTCAAGCAATCCCCCGACTCAGCCCTCCGAGGAGCTGGGACTAGCTGGGACTACAGGCATATACCACCATGCCCTGCTTTTTAAAATTATTATTGTTAGTTTTTGTAGAGATGAAGTCTTGCTATGTTACTAGCACTGGTGTCAAACTCCTGGGCTCAAAGAGTCCTCTCACTTTGGCTCAGTGCTTAGATTATAGGCAAAGTGCTTAGATTATAGGCAAAGTGCTTAGATTATAGGCAAGAGCAACCACTCCCACCTGATCCAAGAAGCTTTCAGCTTCCTTTACATCTGAACACCTGGTAAACACCCCATGGACAGGTCCTGCCTACTGGTTGACAAGAGCCTATTACCCACCCACACCCCATTTCTAGCCTCATACATTTCTGGAAACACATGTATTGTGTTTCCCAGGCCTTCTTTGCCCACTCTTCACTAATTGTCTCTTATCAATGTTAGGGTTTGTTTGTTTTTGTTTTTGTTTTTTTGTTCAGGATCATGCTTTCATCTATGTGTCATGAAGGTGATGGAGAAGTGAAGTATTCAAGCAAAGGGAAGGATGTCTTATCAGTTATGGAAGTTCAGGCTAGCAGGGAAATATCTGGGGACAGCGTGGTATTGCTAGCCCATGTTAAAGAGGTGGGGATATTTATCTGGGCCTCAACTTAAAGCACTAGGGGAAACTAAATGTGGAGGTTTAGAATCTTGCTCTCACCTTCTGAGGCACCCTTCATCCTTGGCAGATTAGGTATAAAAATGCTTCCTGGCCTCTGCTTCCGTGGTCACCCAGCTGGTAGCTACAGGATCAGTTCTGCAGCAGAGCTTTCTGGGATAAGCAGTTCATTTCAATGATTTAATACAGATGGATGTTTGGAGGGTCTCTCTAGTGCTTTATCAAAAACCCTCCCTTTGCTAAAGGCTGATAATCATGTGTGTTATATTGTTAGGGGATGTAAACACTGTCTTGTAACAAAGAACAGATTTCAGAAGTTAAAAGCTAGCTGTGGAAGCATCCCGTACCAGGGATATCGGCAGATATACTCTACTGTTTTAATGGAGTACCAAAGAAAACTCAGGTTCTGCCAATTGAGACAACAAAGAGAACAAATTCTTTTACAGGTCACAGCTGGCTTCATCACAGGGAGCCAGAGCCAGGCCGTGGAAAGCTCTCCTAAATATTTCTTCTATGGACTGAATTGTGTACCCCTAAAATGCACATGTCGAAGCCCTACCCCCTAACCTCCAGTGTGACTGATTTTGGTGATATGCTCTTTAGGAGGTAAAATTAATGAAGTAACAAGGGTAGTACCCTGGACCAAAAGGATTATTGCCCTTGCAGGAAGAAACACCAGAGATTCTCTCTTTCTCGCACTAGAAAAAAGGCCACCTGAGGATACAGCAAGAAGGCAGCTATCCACAAGTGAGGAAGAGAGGCCTCACCAGAAACCTAATTAGCTGCCACCTTGATCTTGGACTTCCCAGCCTCCAGAATCATGAGAAAATAAATTTTTGTTGTTTAAGCCACCCAGTCTGTGGTAATTTGTTATAACAGCCTGAGCAAAGTAATACAGTTGCCAAGCTTACCCAGATGTGTGATGCTAGAGATGATACGAAGCAGGCAGAAGCCTTGAAGGAGGAATAGATTTACCTGGACTAATCATAGAAAATGGGAGGTGGCAGTGGTCACTGGCATGTGAGTTGGTTCTTTAAAGACGAATTGTGAATAAAGTTCAGCTGACTTCCTCCACATTCGTGCATATACTCGAAGACTGAGTAAAGGAGAAAACTGCAGTCTCCTCTGGTCCACGGAATTGTCCACATCTCATTGGCTTATGTTTTCCATGTCCATTTATCTAAATTGCCTGAATGTCTGTCAGCAATCCTTCTGCTAACAAAAGCAGCCTCTTCCCAACGTCAGAACATGTTATCCACCTACCTTAATGAGAATCAGTGTTCCTCGAAATCCAGTGTCATGGTCCCCCTAAGGGAATAGGAATTTAGTTGAGGAAAGAAATAAAAGAGGGAAAACAGACCTACCAGGCATTCCCAACGTAGGTGTTGGTGGTGATGGGTGATGGGTTGAGTGGGGTGGAAGTGGGAGGGGATCAGCCCTTGGAACGAAGAGGAAAGATTAGGGAAGATACAATTGCTGGCTCAGCTGTTTTAGACTGGGTTCAACTAGCCCTGTGACTCATTGTCTAAACAGTGGTGACTGGTGACAATGTGGGTAAATAGAGAAGGATGACACATTTCATTTTTAACCACCTGGCTGTCTTATTTCAACCATCCAATAAATTTAGGATGTTTTGTGGACAAGTAACTTATTAGGAAGTATTATAGGATTCTAAAGGATATTAGACTTCTACCTATATGGAGTTTATAATCGCTTTGAAATAAAATGAATCTAATAATTCTCTAGTATGAATTCTGTATTAAGCATTTTTCTTTCCGTTATGTGTCATGTCACCTAATCCTCAAACATCTTTAGAATAGGCATCCTCATCATAATCATCATCATCGTGGATAAAGTAGCTGAGACTGAAAGAGGTTTAAGATGTGCCCAAGTTCACATAGCTGCAAATTGTTCCCCCTTGCAAAGTTTGTATTACCTTAGGGAAGCTATCATAGTAGAACTGTAAGAATCTGACATTAACTCTGGTGTGAAGATCTGTCTTATTACAAAGCTTACATTCATGCCCACCCCATCCACCCACACTACACTGTGATATTTCCCCTCTCCTTCCATATTGGGGGGTCTCCTGGACTTGATTTTACCTTTACCAGGCCCCTCTGTTTCACACTGAGCAGTGGAAGTTTGACTTTGGGGAGCAGAGAGAGCTCAACTTTCTGTCCTGAAAGCAGGGTCATAGCTTTTGACTTCTCTCCAGCTTAAGATACAGGCTTTCAATTTAGGGGTATGATATACCAGAACTTGATCCAAGGCCATCCAGCTTAATTGCTAGCTATGGTCTTGGAAAGCAAATCATCTTTCTGGACAGCATTGACCAATTCTCTATCACTACTCTTTTTCATTTGTCTTCCTAAAAAAGAATGTAAATTTGAGCCCTGACAAAGTATCAAGAATTCAGGGGCAAGCAACAGACACTTTAGTCTCAGAGTGCTACACAAATTCTTTCTGGTAAAGTCAACTATGACCACACATTATGGGAAGGAAGAAAAGGTGTGCTGATTATTTTGTTGAAAACTATTCTTGGAGAGAAACGACTTTCTAATTCATCATGTGTAAAACATAGTATCAGTTCAGCTTTTTTTTTTTTTTTTTTTTTTTTTCCTTTGGAGTTTCTCTAAAACAAAAGTTGCCTCTAGAAAAAACTGAGGGTAAAAAGAGAAGAATGTTCCCTAAGCTCCTCTTCTGGCTATGCACAGTTGAAACCCTGGGGGATGGGAGATTCTCTTGCCATGTGTACCACCCTCAATTAGTCCCATGAGGGAAGACAGGATATGGCAACCTAAATTATAAGGCGTCCACTGGGGAGAGGATGTCTGGCCATTCCTTCCCTGCCATTGGGCTCTATATGCGAGTGGGTTTCTATGAACAGATGACAAGAACCACAGGGATTCTTGGGACTGGCACCAAAAAGGGGTCAGGAAAGCAGGTCAGAGAAGGTCAAGTTTCTACAACCAATACAGTTATCTGAATAATTAGATCAAAACTGTCAGATATCCAATAGCTTGCTGTTGACCTAAAATTCCAGGATGATTCTTTTAACTCTGCCTTGCAAGCGAAAACTGTTTATATTTTCCCTTCACCATCACAAGTATAAACAGAAAAGTGCCCAGCACCCTGCGATAGTCCGATGCACCTGTGAATGGATCTTTTCCAAGAAATTAAGTTAACTGATAATTATTATTTGGATCATATTACCATGTAGACACATCAAGACGAATTTGGTTTCAATTAACTGTGAGGCTCCAACTATAAGGCTCCCCCTTATCAATTGCCCTGACCCTTCCTAAATGTCTGCATCCTCTTTCTAGTCAGAGAAACCTGCACAACACAAGTGTCTTATTTTAACATCACACCCTTTTCCTGAGGCATCTTTTTCTTTCCTGTTATTCCCAGGATAGATGACGGCACATTCTGCACATCATTTGAATGAATGCAAGACCTGCTCATTTCCATTTCATCCTCTCCCTGCTTTTTATTACTTAGTGTTTCCTATGTGCCACACTGTTGTAAGCACCCTATGAATATTAACTCATTTAATTAATTGTAGTAATTTTTATTAATTTGATCTTCATTATTTTGTAAGTGGACATCAGGTTTTCCAGCGCCATTTGTTGAAAAGGGTATTCTTTATATATTGAATTGTTCTGACACAGTTGTCAGAAATCAATTGGTCATAAGGGAAAAGGATTTCTGGACTATTCATCATGTTCTATTGCTCTGTATGTCTATTCTTATGCCACCATCTCATTATTTTGATTACTCTAGTTTTGTAATAAGTTTTGAATTTGGGAAGTATCAATTTTCCAAATTTGATCCTCTTTTAATAAGATTTGTTGGGCATATTCCTTATGAATTTCAGGACCAGCTTGTTAGTTTCTGAAAAAGGAAAAAAGACACAATTTTGGTAGAGACTGTGTTGAATCTGTAGTTCTTTTTATTAGTATTATACTTCAAGTTCTGGGGTACATGTGCAGAACGTGCAGGTTTGTTACATAGGTATACACGTGCCATGGTGGCTTGCTGCACCCATCAACTTGTCTCCTACATTAGGTATTTCTCCTGTTATCCCTCCCCTAGCTCCCAACCCCGTGACAGGCCCCGGTGTGTGATGCTCCCCTCCCTATGTCCTCATTGTTCAACTCCCACTTATGAATGAGAACATGCAGTGTTTGGTTTTCTGTTCTTGTGATAGTTTGCTGAGAATGATGGTTTCCAGCTTCATCCATGTCCCTGCAAAGGACATGAACTCATCCTTTTATATGGCTACATAGTATTCCATGGTGTATATATGCCACATTTTCTTTATCCAGTATATTATTGATGGACATTTGGGTTGGTTCCAAGTCTTTGCTATTGTGAATAATGCCACAATAAACATATGTGTGCATGTGTCTTTATAGTAGAATGATTTATAATCCTTTGGGTATATACCCAGTAATGGCATTATAGGGTCAAACAGTATTTCTAGTTATAGATCTTTCAGGAAACACCACACTGTCTTCCACAACAGTTGAACTAATTTACACTCCCACAAACAGTGTAAAAGCATTCGTATTTCTCCACATCTTCTCCAGCATCTGTTGTTTCCTGACTTTTTCATGATTGCCATTCTAACTGGCATGAGATGGTATCTTGTTTGGTTTGCATTTCTTTAATTACCAGTGGTGATGAGCATTTTTCTTATGTCTGTTGGCTGCATAAATGTCTTCTTTTGAGAAGTGTTTGTTCATATCTTTGGCCCACTTTTTGATGGGGTCGTTTGTTTTTTTCTTGTAAATTTAAGTTTTTTGTAGATAGTTCATTTTTGAGACAGTCGACTACATAACAATATTAAGTCTTCTGATGCAGGAACAGAGATATCTTTCCATTTATTTAGATCGTCCTTATGTTCAACAATTTTTTTTAGAGTACAAGTGTGACACTTTTTTGATAAACTTATTCCTAAAAATTGTATTTTTTGATGTGATTATAAATGGCATTGTTTTCTTAATTCTGTTTTGTTTTATTCATTGTTGCTATAAAACACAATTTGTTTTTGCATATTGGTCTCATATCCTACAAGCTTGTTGAACTCATTTATTATATCTAATAGTTTTTTAGTCAATTATTCAGGATATTTTATTTAAATATTTTAGAATAACCTATTTAAAAGATCATACAAATGGAAATAGTTTTATTTTTTTCCTTCCAATCTGAATGTCTTTTATTTCTTTTCATTGTCTAAATGCCCTGACTAAAAGCAGCTCTAGTAGAATACTGAATGGAAGCGGCAAGAGTGTATCTCCTTGTCTTGTGGCTGTTCTTTCAGGGAAATGTATTTAGTCTTTCCCCATTAAGTATGATGTTGACTGTGCATTATCACGTTGAAGAAGTTCCCTTCCATTCCTGACCTGTGGAGTGTTTTCAAAATAAAAGGTTGTTGATTTTGTCAAATGCTTTTCTCAGTCTGTTGAAATGGTCATGTGGTTTTGCCTTAATTCTACTGATATGCATGTTACATGAAATAATTTTTAAATATTAAACCAACCTTGCCTTCCTGAGAAAAATTCCACTTTGTATACATAAGTTTGAATTCTTACATCTTCTTGATAGATCGACACTTTTCTTTTTCTTAAATGTCCCTCTTTAGCTCTAGTAACATTTATTATTTTAAACCCTATTTTGTCAGTATAAAGCCACTCAAGCTCTCTTAGCATTGTTTGTGTGATATATCTTTCCCCATTTTTTTTTTTTTTTTTACTTTCAACCTACTGGTATCTTTGAAACTAGATTTTTTTCTGCCTAAAACCCAGATATTTTAGATGATATCTTGTAGCAATTCTTGATGCTGCTTTCTCTCCCTCCTCCAACTCCAAGGCTTTTTGTTGCTTAATTGTTTGCTGTTTGTTTAGTGACTTGGCTGGACTATATCAGCAAAGTCTATTTCCCTGTGCAGCTTTTTATATTGCTCCTCAGCCAGTGAAGCCTGGGGCATGGTTATAATACCCCTAAACCCTTTCTCCCTTCCCCCAGAATAACAACGGTTTTAGTAGGCTTCTCTGACGTTCTTTCACTGATCTGTTAAGCTTCTAGCTGGTCTGTTGTATCTACTGATATCACCCTCAACTGTTAGCCTCCAGTAACTGCTGGCTGATATGGCCTATTGTTTTCAACAATGCCTTGAGTCTTAAATTACTCCACAGTATGATCCATTTAAAGTCAGGCCCCTTTGCAGGGTAATCTTTGAGACATGTTATAACCTCAGGAGAGCTCTTTTCATCCATCTCTTTTTCTGGTTCTTCTGTTAAACTTCCAGTTGGTCTACTCTTTAACTTATTGCAATCATGGGGCCACTAGCTTTACTTCCTTGGTCACAACCTAAATCTTCATTGTTTTTGACAGTGACCTTAGGCTTGAACGTCTCTATATTTTGTTCCAACTAAAGTTAGTCTACTTAGAGTTAGCTATAGAGTTCTCTGTTCTATAGCCTGTCTCCTCTCCTTGGCAGAACCTCTGTTCCACTACTCTGGAGATGGGGACAGAGAGAGTAACCTACTTCTCTTGGAGTGATACCCCTGGTGTGTCAGTGGGATGCTGGACTAGGGCAGTAGCCACTGGTCATCTTGGTTTATTTCCCCTGTTGTGAAAACTCAGCCTTATGAGCAAGTTGAGAGTTATCAGGGTCCAGTATTCCTAGTTTGCTGTTTCTGGGGTAGATTCAGTTACACTTGCCTGCAATAGAGTCTGTTCAACATATTGCTGGGATTGGAGTAGGGCAGAGTTTGGTTACATATGCTGACAACCTGACTTTTCTGGGTAGAAACTGTAGTCCTAAACTGGGATCTGGGATTAGAGGCAGCCCCATTCTCTTGGCTATATTCATGCAGAATAGAGTTTTTCTCACACTGAGTTGAAGGGTGGGTAGAGAAAACAGGCCATGACTTCAGATCTTTCCAACATTCAGAAGATTTGTTTCAATTTCCGTCTGTTCTTAGGACAATTTCCAGAGACTAGATGGTTGTTTTTGATTTTTAATGATCTCACCAGTTATAGTTGTTTCACTAGGAAGAGAGTCTATGGTGCTTCTCATGCTGTCATTCTGGAAGAGCTTCTCCCTTCTTCCCCCTTTCCCCTCACTTTTGCTGCCCTTGGTTTGCACCTCTCATGGAAGCTTTGTCTCACATATACTTTCTGGGAAACTTATATTAAGAAAGCATTTTAGAATGTTCAGACATCTGTATGAAATTACTGCATGAGTGGAAGTGATGCCAATGGTTGATGAAGCGGGCTGCTACATCTTAACCTGGACTACAAGTTAGTAGACTGTTGCAGAGCTCAAGTTGTTCTCCTACTATCCTCCCAAGATTGACATTCTTACTCTGAGAGGGACTGGACTATCAGCCATCAGGTGATCATAAGGCTAAACGGGTTGCCATATAGTCACAAAATTTGGAATTTTAGAGCAGGAAATGGTTACCAGGTATGGACAGCATCTTTATTTTATAGATGAGAAAACTAAGGCTCAAACAGGTAATTTTCCAAAGCCAATAAGATAATTAATATCTGAGTAAATAAGGCTTTTGATTCTTAGTTTTGGTCTTTCCACAAGGCACTATGTGAGACTTGCTCCCTCATTTCTTTTTAGAAAAAAAAATTTGCAATAAAATGCAAATAAAAATAAAACACCTATTATAAAGCAGCTTTCTATTAAAGGATATTCATATATTCTTTGAGAAAAAATAATTGACTCAATATGGGTACCCTTCTTGTAGTCCACCTGATAGTCTCATTTCAGTGACTGAATCTAATCTATTTTGGAGTCAAACTGAAGGAAAAAGAAAAAATATTCATATGCCAACTTTTAATTCTATTGCCTCACTATGAATTTGCATCTAGGTGTTAGCCCTTCTCAACCATTCCTTTCTCAATTTCCCAGTGATGTTTGCTGAGTGTGTGTGTGTGTGTGCGTGTGTGTGTATGTGTGTTGGGTAGGGGGAAATCCCCTGCACTCACTAATATGAACTAAGAAAAAAACAAAACACATATAAAAGAGATGTTGAGGTAGTATATGGATGATGTATTATTCTCATTTTTCACTGAGTATCAGTAATCGTTGCAAAAGTGTTGTGTGTTATCCTAAAAGAATAAGAAATGTAATTTAAAATAAAAACTAACATTTAAGTGCCAATGATATGCCAAATTCTTTACTTGCTTTATCTTATTTAATGTTCCTAGCTACTCAATAAGACAGATATTTTCCTCCCCATTTCAGATAAAGAATTTCTGAAAGGTAATTAACTTCACCAAGGTCACATGGCCACAAGTAGAAGCGTGAGAAGTAGGCTCATAAAAATTATCTCAAAATTCTTTCATCAACACTCTATGATTCTGCTTCTTTTCAACAACAACAAATGTTTTTTAAATGGAAAATCTGGATGTGCCATGGAGTTTTACAAATCCAGGTATTTAGGTGTATTTATGAAACTTGTTCTTTGGTTTCCTGTTTTTAAAAAAATTATAGTGTAAAGTTCATAGAGATCTGGAACTTCATTCCTTCTCTGAATGACTGCTCATGGAGTCTGGTAACATGCAAAAGTTTCAATGTTTGCTACCATCCTTGTTGTTACCACCTCCTTCTTATCCTCCTTCTTCCTCATGTATAGAGACAATATAAGACAGCTTGCCAGACAGTTCTGGTTTGTGCCTATAGCTTTGCATAATTATCATTATTATTATTCATTCCCCAAAGTGTCCTGGTTTAGATACTTTCATGGTCACCTTAATGATCATCACTGAACGTGTGAAGGGTGTTGTATTTCAGGTGCCCAGTAGGTGTCAGCAGTGTGACCTCCCGAGAACACTCAGAGAAAGGATTTCATTACAGAAGTCAAATCAGAGCAAATAATTAAGTGTAGTTCAAGAGCTACCTGCAGCCTTGGCCATTCAAAACAAATGAGAGGACAGGGGGAGGAGAGAAGGAACAGGTGCAGATCAGATAGCTCCTTCTTGGGATCTGATAGAGAGGGAAGGTTTCCTTTCCTCGTTAGAAGGACTCCAATGATCTGTGGAATGACCGCTACAGTATCCTTTTAAATTTTCACCCACAAGACAAAGCCAGTATGCAGTGAAATGAGGAAATGCCTTTAAGTGAAGAGATTTTTATTCCTTTCATAAATTGCTCAAGCCATGATTGGATGGAGGTCCTCCAGGTAACTCCATGGACTTTAACAAGTCTATTGAATAACTGCGTCTGAGTTGGAAGCTGAGTTGCCTGAACACAAACGATTTAAAGAAGATTAGAAAGCGTCTACATGCAGAGCTCAATAACACACTCGGAATCTTCTTGGGAGGACCCACAGACTGTACCTATATTACTTTTGACCCAGGTGGATGCAGTCACTCTCTAGAAGCCTCCCCGACTTCAGATGTGTGGCACACATCCACCCAGGGGGGTAGGTAGGAGAAGCCCACAAGAATGGCTCTGCAGATGTTCGTGACTCTCAGTCCTTGGAATTGTTTGCTACTGCTAGTGGCTCTTGAGTGTTCTGAAGCATCTTCTGATTTAAATGAATCTGCAAATTCCACTGCTCAGTATGCACCTAACGCTTGGTTTGCTGCTGCCAGCTCAGAGCCAGATGAGAGGATATCTGTTTTTGAACTGGATTATGACTACGTGCAAATTCCTTATGAGGTCACTCTCTGGATACTTCTAGCATCCCTTGCAAAAATAGGTAAGTCCTTCAACACCTGGTTTGGTGAGTTATTTTTTTTGCATAAGATAGTGAATGTGAAAATGCCTTATAGATAATGGGCTAAGAGGATTTTAACTGTTACTGCTATTACATTAAAAATTCTCTTTCTTTCAGTGAAGGGAAAGTCATAACTGCATTTTACTAAGCTGTTTAATACTTTGAGATTGTGCTTTGATATTTGAGAGCATACTTCTGTGTACTGGGCTGTGTTGGTTTCTTCTCATTTCAGGGTGACAACCATGTGACATTGTTGACATGCAAAACTTTCAAATTCTATGCTTTAAAAATATAGAGAATAAAGCACGTAGACCTGGGCATGATGCAAGGTGGAAATTTCAAATTTCAGGAACCACATAATGTTTCTTCTGTAAAATGTTCTTGGCTGTGTAATTGTGGGCTTCATCAATGACCCCATTGTTTATTCTTTAAAAGTAGCATGTGCTTCTTGCAAATTGACAGAAAGAAAAAAAAAAAAAAAAAAAAAAAAAAAAAAAAAAAAAAAAAAAAAAAACCATAGGCAACTAGTATCACTCAGTGATGGGATGCTGGGGCATATAATACTATATCTGTCAGTAAAATATTAGTTTACACCTAAGCCAAGTGGGGCCAGTGAGGCACCTCTAGTTTCCTTTGTGAAATAAAGTGAATCCAAGTTAATAGATTAAATTCCAATCAAGGGATCTTTGTGTCAAAAACCAAAGAGGTGGTTATTCTCTGTGACTATTTAATACCTAACTGCACCCCCTTGTCTCTTTAAAAACCAACTTATTCTAAAGTGGAAAATTAATATAATTATCTCAAATGCTAAGCACAATGTCTCCTTTGCCTCAGCTATAAACTTTATGCTATTTGAGTATGTAGATTGCCTTATTGAGATAGAATTAATGAAACATTTTAATTCTCATTTATGTATATGTGTATGTTTTCTCTAGGATGGATGTGAAATGTGGGTTGAGCTTTGAGGTCTGGCAGTTACCTTCTGTGGGCTCTGGCTATTCACCTAGCTGCCTCTCCATGGGTGTTGGGGACACTGGTATAGGTGTCCCCTTTAGACTCTCCTTTATAGTTGCTATTCATTTTGAGCTAGTAAAGTGTGAATTAAATAGGAATTGTTAGTTTGAAGAAGTCTTGTGCAATTTGCTTAGTAATTAAGTCACACAAAGGGTCTTACTATATTTTTCAGAGGTATTCAAGTAAAAATGGCTTTCTAAATGGATAACATTCTCAGTTCAGAGCAGTCTAACATCTTTCGTGAAATCATATGGACACTGATTGTGTTCAAGGCGATCTTACTTGGTACTTGAGTTTTCGTTTTAAAACAATATGCTAGAGATTCTGTGTTTCCTGCTCCCACTCCACAACCCGGCTTCCTCTTCACAGAAATGGCTCAAGTCAATCTGAGTACCAGGAAACTCATCCTGTCACTGACTAGCTAGTTGCTCTATCAATAAACATATAAATGCAGAAAGGGTGCATTTTGTCTTGGTTTTATATTTGTGTAAAACCTAGCTTGTTTTGTAGAGGCATTGTATGCATCCATATTCATTCTGTCTAGGAGTGAAGAGCACTGTGAAAATACGATTATTCATAGAACTGTTGGTTTAAATGTTCTTGATTTTCATGATGTAATTTAACATACTTTAGAAAAAAGAGTAGGATATCAGAATACACTTATTCAAGTACAATTTCATATTCACTAGTCTTCAAGAATTTAGATTATTTTTGTATTCCATATGGACATGAGGAGTGAGGAGATAAAAAGGCCATATTTATTGAATATATACTATGTGCCAAGTACTAGGCTGGTAGTTTTATGTATAAGGGCTTATGTATTAGGGCCAAAATAATAATTATGATGATGATTTATACTTTTAACACTTAAGAAATTCATATGGGTTTTAAAATATTATATTATTAAACATGAATCAGAATAAAATTAATAATCATTATTATGATTCATTCTTTTATTCCTCATTCTATCAAGGTGTTTTTTCTATCATGGGTGTTTTTTCTATCATGTTCATTCTATCATGGGTATTTTCAGAACACCCATGAAATATGTGGAAATGACCGTGGTCCCTGACCTCAAGGGACTTGCTCTAATGGGGAAGGTAGTTTAACTTAGTACTTACTGCCCATAGATACTCTGACAGAAAAACATCAAAACTCTCCCCTAATCCTTTTTAAAACACCCAACTATGCACTTATAAAACAAAGATAATGTAGAACAAAGATAATACAAAGCCACCTCAGACTTTGTGGTTTATCTTCTACTTCAGTTCCACGTCTTAGAACGTCATAGATGAATGTTCCTTGAATCTTTGGGAAGAATGGAATTGTAGGGCCTTCTTTGACTTTCAGACAGGACTTTTAATATTTGTGTCCATTTAAGCTCTAAGGACTGAAACTGTAAATTTTAAGTGATTGACTCTACTGTCCATCATGAAAGGCATGTAGCATTTCTCTTTACAGGACCCTGCTTACGGATATGTGGCCTCTTCCTGCACAACTGTGTAGAGAGCAACTTGGCTTAAAGCAGGTGAATGTTGGATCCATTTCAGGAAACTGGATTCCTGGAAGCAAGGCCAAACTGGGGAGCCACAAGGCCTGAGAAAATCACGCTATGGGCTCTTCCACCTCCTTTATATATTAAAAAAGTTAAGTTTGGTTAAAATAAGCACTAACTGAAGAAGAAGGAGAAGGAGAAGGAGAAAGAGAAGGAGGAGATGGATAAGTAGGAGGAGGAGGTAAAAAGAAGGAGAAGGAGGAAGAGAGTAAGAAGGGGCAGCAGGAGCTGGACAAAGAGAAGATGAAGAAGGAGGAGGAGAAATAGGAGGAGAAGAAGAAAGAATTAAAATAAAGAGGAAGAAGAGGAAATAGAGAAATAGGAGGAGAAGAAGAAAGAAGTAAAATAAAGAGGAGGAAGAGGAAATGGAGAAATAAGCAGTGATTAGAAAACGATGAGTTCAGTGCACCAGAGGAGGTGCTTACCCTGACCCTGAAGCCAGATGAAAGTGGGGATGGTATTCCTTGGTGATAATTACACCCTGTTGTGTTAACTTATAGTGAATGGAGAAGTTCAAAGCCATGGTCAGGGAAGCTCATATCATCTTTGGATGGGTGAATCTAACAATTCCCAAGGAGACATTTGCTGACTCCCTGTGGCCTGTGGCTGGAAGCCCACCACCTTCCTTAGGTTTGAATTCAAGGTCTTCCATTATTTGTCTCAAAATCATTTTCCAAGTCCTCTCCTGACACTTTTCCCAGTTCAAAGGTTGCTCTAGCCGAGTGGATCCCCTCAATGAACGTCAAAGGTATCTGGCTAGGCCATTTCTTCCTCTCTTCTTTCACTCTTGATGTTCTCCTCACCTAAAATCTCTCCCATTCTGTTACCCAATCCTCATCATTCTCCAACAACCTGTTCAATCTCTTCTCATGAGAAAGCTTCTCTGATAAACATTTAACTGTTTATTCCTTCATTTATACACTTACAGATGCTTTCAGCAAATAGGCCAGCTGTTGTGGACAAGATACCGTGCTAAGTATTTGGGGAGACATGACAATGTAAATCATTCTGCTTGAGTCTGGGGGCTTTCCACATTATTAGGAGACATGAATCATGCACAAAAAAATAGTAGACAGGGATTATTGTTATTAGACAGAGTCAGATAAAATGCTTTATTAGTAGTAATTCAGAGGAACATATGAACTTAGGAAGAAGCTAGGGAAAGCTAAGCCTCAAAGGATGAGCAGGACTTAAAGGGACCAAGGAAAAGGACAATCCAAGCAGTGACATTAGAATGAGAAGACAAGAAAGAGGCCTGCAGAGTGACGCCTTTGACTGGCTGAATGCAGGCTACGTAAAGATAGTGCAGAATGTGTGGGAGACCGACTTGGAGAGAGCCCCATGGTGATCTGCTGAGCTCTGATCTCTCACCATGTTTGTTGATATGTTCAATATGCCCTTCATTATATACTTACACGTCATCTTCTTAGTTGCTCATGTCTTGTTTCTAAAACTTTATCAATACTGGGAATTGCAGTTGTCTACCTCTCTGGTCTTCCACCTGGCGGTACTTAACTGTAGTCTTTGCACAGTGAGGCTCAACTAATACCCTTGTTTTACAATCCAGGAGATGCTTTGTGTGCCTTCAGAATCCTAGGTGGGAATTGAGACAATCAGAGACCCATGGTGTAGAAAAATCATCTGACAGTGGAGTGTGGAACGACCTGGGGGGTCAAGGGTGAGATTGGAGGTCAAGAAGACAATGCAATCATTAAAATGAGAAATGGGAAGATCCTAAATAAAGGCAGCAGCCAAAGAAATGGAGAGGAGGGGATAATTTTAGGGGTAGCGAATGAGAGTCATGACATAAGAAATAAATACAGAGCTGATTGATGAAGAGTCACTCATGAGAATGCGACCTGATTTCCCCCTTCAGTGGCTGACCAGATAGCAATGTCATTGGTTAAACACAGGAGACAAAATAAAGGACTTTTAATTTTTGTGTATGTGGTTGGTGAAGAGGGGAATGAGGTCAGGTAAGTCTGGAACAAGCTCAGGTTTTGGTGATATAATAGATTCGGCATGAGCTTGAACCTGGGCTTGCATGAGTGCAAAAGTTTCACCCTCGTTTCTCCTTTTCCCTCACGCACCCTCGCAGATCCCTGTAAGACGGGAAAGCAGGAAGGAGGATGGGGGAGGGGGCAGCTGGCTGAGAATGATTCTGTGACCTGCACTGAGCTGGGCATGTTACCTACTGATCTTAGCGACGACCCTCATGACACTACCAGTTCCTGCTACAGATGGGACGCTGAGGCTGAGATGCCAGCCAGCTTGCCCACGGTCCTTCCTGTCTGCTTGACTTTAAAAGACCTCAGGTACACCCAGACCGTTTCGTTTGCAAACACCTAACTGTGCTCTCTGCTGTTCCGCAGGCTTCCACCTCTACCGCAGGCTGCCGGGCCTCATGCCAGAGAGCTGCCTCCTCATCCTGGTGGGGGCGCTAGTGGGCGGCATCATCTTCGGCACGGACCACAAGTCGCCTCCGGTCATGGACTCCAGCATCTACTTCCTGTATCTCCTGCCACCTATCGTCCTGGAGGGCGGCTACTTCATGCCCACCCGGCCTTTCTTTGAGAACATCGGCTCCATCCTGTGGTGGGCAGTAATGGGGGCCCTGATCAACGCCTTGGGCATTGGCCTCTCCCTCTACTTCATCTGCCAGGTGAAGGCCTTTGGCCTGGGCGACGTCAACCTGCTGCAGAACCTGCTGTTCGGCAGCCTGATCTCCGCCGTGGACCCCGTGGCCGTGCTGGCTGTGTTCGAGGAGGCGCGTGTGAACGAGCAGCTCTACATGATGATCTTCGGGGAGGCCCTGCTCAATGACGGCATTACTGTGGTGAGATGTCATGTGCCCGCCCCCGCTTCCGGGGAAGATGAGGGTTCGGGGTGGGGCTGGGGACCGGAGGCTATGGAGAGGGCTCCAGCGTGGCTCAGGCAGCAGGACAGGGATGAGCTTCAGCCCACGCGGTGTGGTCCGAGTTCTGGTGAATTTCCCTGGGATCTGCACTGCCTACATAACGGCTCACTCGCATTGCTTGTCATTCACAAGCCAGCTCGTTTCTCTAAAGAGTGGGAAAGGAGAAAGAACGTGTCATTCTTGAGTTAAATGTAGTTTTTCACTTAGCAAACAGAAACTGTTGCTAATGGCCCTTCTGGGGTTTCACGGCAGCTAAAGCAGAAGCTGATGTTTCTATTTTCTCTCCATCATCAGACGTCACTCTCACTCCCTTTATATGCGTTTTTGTTTTGTTTTTTAACATACCGCATTAGAGATAAGGGTCAGGGAAGAGATGGCGACAGATTTGTGAAAATGTGTTAGTGTTTGTATCACTCAGTTGCAGGACTTGTATGGAAAAACGTGAATGAGGTGTTTTTGCTTATGAGTCTTTCTGGTGGGAAACTGAGAAGGACATACAGGCTTGAGCAACACCTAGCTTTAAGGCTCAGGGGATGTCTGCAGGCTGGGGGTGCTGGAATATTGAGAAGTAGCCAGTCCCGTTACTCAATTTCATTAATTACTACAAACCTTCAGCAGTTGTTAGACAAGAAGACTTTTATACATACTTTTATATACATTTCTTATTTTTAAATTTCTGTCACAGCACATAAGTGATACTAGAATACATTTTCACTGTAGGAGTCAAACAGTACAAAACTATATCGCATGAAACACAAAAGCTTCTGCTTGCCCTCACCTCCTCCTCTATGTAAGAGGCAACCACTTTTATCAGCTTGGCCTTTTCCCTGCTGTCTTTGTTATATGCATATATAACATTTTTGCAAATCTTTTATCATGTATGTGTATGTGATCTGTATTTTTTAATATAAAGTGGGTGGATTTTATGTATTGCTTAGATATAACAAGTCTTTCCATGTCTTTTTTTCTTTTGTTTGAGATGGAGTTTCACTCTTGTTGCCCAGGCTGGAGTGCAATGATGCAATCTTGGCTCACCACAACAGTGTCTGGCCCTTTTTCTATGTCTTTTCAGCTATTGCATAGTATTTCATAGATTAAGTTATAGTAACTTACCTAATAGTTTCCTGATGAATGGGTCATTCAGGTTGTTTCCAAAGTTTCATTCTTACAAGCAATGTTGAAATGCATATTGAATATTATTTTTTCTGCATGAGCCTCTCTCTTTGCATTTGTATTTTTACATGATATTTTCTTAGAAGTGAAATTTCCAGTTTAAACAGTATGTATATTTAACAATTTAAAATGTGCTGCTGTTTGAATCAGCTCCTATCTGCCTCTTTGGTAAATGAGAGATTCTCACTCTAAGGTTATAGATGGCCAAACACATGACACCCAACATTGGGCAGATGAGACTGACAGCAGTTTATCAGTCACCTATACTCACCACCAAGGGGAGGAGGATGCCACATGCCCCGCAGGGCCACACAGAGGCTGCACTTGGGAACAGAATGAACAAGCAGGAGCTGTGGGAGGCAGGCTTTGTAGTAACAAGAGAACCAGGTGCTCCCTGGTTCTCACAGGAGGAGGTGATTGAGTTGTTGGAATCATTTTGCAGGTTGGCAGGGACCTGAAACCTGAGGAAAAAGCAGGAACTGTGCCTGGTACCCTTGATAAGGAGGGTGGTTTGGCTGGGGCACCTTATCCAGGGATGGGAGCGAGGAGGGAAACTTGCAGATAGACCAGCTGAGGTCTTCATAATTTTGCCAAATATCGAGGCAGTACATAATATCAAACCTTAATTTCAGCCCCTAGGCCACAGCTATCAAGATTTTCCAGAAAGCCTTTATCATTTATACTTCCTTAGACAGTGTATTGCATCCATATTTTCTTGTATCTTTGACAAGGGACATTGTTTTCTTAATGTTTTCTAATGTCATGAGCAAAAAGCATTTCTCATGTTTGTTTTAATTTCCATGATAATATTAAGCAACTTTTCAGCAACTGCAAATCATGACTCTGTCACATGCTGTACATTGAAAGCTCATGTCCTTTCAGGGTTGGCAAACTTAAAAAAATACAGGACACCAAGTTAAATTTAAATTTCAGATAAACAATGAATACTTTTTTTAGTAAAAGTGTGTGTCATATCCCAATTTTTATATGCAAATGTTGCATCTTGCCCATTTTTCTTTGGGACCACTTGCTTAAAAAAGATTTATAGAAATTCATTAAATTATCTTACCTTTAAACTTTTGAATGTCTCATAAAGACCAAATATTTTCTTCCATTCTATCATTTACACTTTTGAGATTATAGTATCTTTTACCCTATAGAAGTTTTAAACTTTTATATACTGAAACCTACTAATGTACCCTTTTTTGATCCTGGGTTTCATATTTTGCTTCCAGAGATTGTGTCTAACCAAAAGACATGCAAACATTCAGGTTTTAATTTTTTTCCCATTTACAATTTACTAATTCACCTGGCAAGCAAGATCTTTTTTGTAAAACCTTTATGCAAAAATAGTACAGAGAGAAAAAGTCCCCTTTGAGAAATAATCTGAGCTATACCCACGGATTTCCAAAGCAAAGGAGGCCCATACATGAAGCCAGATGTCAAATCATGTGTTCGTAATGAGAATCCCTAATGGCTGAGGCAAGGCACTAGAATCATCAGGCTGGTGTATTCTACACTTGTGGGCAAGCTTCACAAAAAGCCACATTGTCAGGAAGCTGACAGGGGAACCTGGACTCCAGACTGCCATACGATTCAGAGATTTCATTTTTCAAAGTCTGGTCCACAGGCCATGTGTCTCAACATCACACTGGTGGGACTGATGAATCTTCAGATGTCCAGTCCCATTTCACACCCTCTGACCCAGACTGTCTGGGAGTTGAGCCTAGAAACCTGTATTATTAAAACCTCAGATGACTGCTGAAGTTTGAGAACTATGGATTTATTGCCTTCAGGTTGAGAGAAGCTGATATATGTTGCTATAAAATGATGGTATGCCTAGAACAAGGACCGTATCCATCTCCCCAGACCACACTGGATTAGTCTCTGAGATCCCCTTTCCCCAACCCACTCCTTCTATAAATACTGTCATACTTTCAGTTGTGTTACAAATGAGTACATGTCCTTGTCTGGGAATCCATTCTGTCTCTTAATGCAGCCCCTCTGATCCATGATGTGTCCATTTCCTAGTTCATCTCCCAGAGATAACCTTATTTCACTCAGATTCAAGTTTTTTTGGGGTTATCTGGTTACTCTCACCCACACTACTGACAATGTCCCAGAGGGTGTTCATCTGTGACAAGACCGGGGCCACCCCTTGGAAGTTCATTCTGAGGCAATTATTCAACCTCTCCTTCATGAATTATTACAGAAGTCAAGATACTACTGGATAAATGCCATCTCTTTAATTTTCACAGCACATTCTTTATTCATCAAAAACTCTGATACAATCTACAAAAGTTCTTGCCAAGGAAGAGTCTTTATCAATTACCAAGGAAAGCATTTGACTCCTGCCTCGAGCTTGAGAATCTGACTTCCTCCTGAGTTGTCTCTAGATTTCACATGGAGAGCCAACCCCGGCTTGGCTTCTGGTTGGGGTTTCTTTGTTAGCAACATTTGTTTGACTTCCCCAAAGTTTAATTGCTTTGGGGGAGACATTTTTAAGAACGATCATTTCAGGATAAAATTATAATTTTCAAGCCACCGGAGTATCTGCTGAGGACACTGTTGTGACCTCTGCTGGGCAGAGCTGCTGTTGCGTTGGCTCTGTGGGGTTGTCCACACGTCAATCTTGGGCCACTCTGTGGTCACCCACAGCACAGTGAGTATTAAGTGTGCACTGGCACTGCTGGGTCCCTAAGTGAAACCAGAGAAGCCCCAGGGCCATATTTAGAACACAGCTGAAAAGGAACGGGTACTTGCTGCCGTCCAGTTGTATTTTGAGCTAAGGGCCTTGACCTCACCCTTTCATTGAGGAAGGAGCCTTCTTGGGGGCAGCAGTCACAAGCATGCCTTTTCGGCAAGGAGGCTGAGTCATCCAGAAGGTGGCCTGTGATTGTGGGTTGCATGCGACAACGCTGCAAATCTTCATCCACAAAAGAGCTGCCTTCCCACCAAAGACAAGGGGTTGCTACCAACAGCCGAAATATTGATGAATCTGATTCTCCAGATCTCTTGCCCCACTTATTCCTCCATCTTGCTGAATATTTTAGGTTATGACACTAATCACCAGAACACACACACGCTTAATGATGGGGCAAAAGGAGGGAGACAAAACCCAGATATCTTTAGTGTCCTCACCCTCCACTGTACACAAATGATTACAATGTGAGGAGATGGATACAAGAATTAGCTTGACCTTAGTAACTATCTCACCATGTACAGCATATATATATACACACACACACATATATAAACGTATACATAATATATGTGAAAATATATTATATATATAAACATTAATATCTATATTAATATCATGCTGTACAGCCTGGATATATACAATTTTTTATTTTTAAGAAAAGGATGTTTCTAAAATTGCATAAACAATGTCCCTAGTTAAAATCTCTTGGCCAAAATCACAGCAGGAAGACAGGTGCAGCTACTATGTCATTTCTGCATTTATTAGTGTTTTGTTAAATCCTTTGCTTTTACTAAGAGGCATGACCAAGTGCCCTTACTTCATGAATGAAGAGAATAAAGCAAAGGAGTTTAAAATGAGCTGCACAAGGACACACCGCCTGAACGATGACAGAGCAGACACGGGTGTGCGCAGCTCTGCCTCCTCCTAAACTTTTCCTTTTGTCCTTACCTTTTGAATTTTCCACTCATGGAACTGGGAGGGACAAGAGAGAACCTACGTGCTACCGATGAGGAGACTGGGCTCAAGTCCAGTGAGTGAAGCCAGGGTTCTTTCTGCAAAACAGTGTGGCTTGAGGCAACATTCTGATCCTATTGTGCCTCCTCTTGCTGTAAAATTGGGATAATGACATTCTTCAGCTCACAGGATCACTGGAAAATTTATACTCAGCTCTTAGCAGAGTGAATGCCCAGCCTGGAGTAAGCACTCAATGAATGCTGGCCATGACTTTGTATTGAAGCAGCTCCCAGACCCTGTTTAGTGTTCAGCTCATTCTGAACAAGCAGCTGATTTTACATATGGCACCACCTCACAGGTGGTAGGGCGGATTGTTCTTAGATTTATATTCTGCCCTGGTTTTCTTGGATCAACTTGCAGGATAAGCAACAAAGGGAGGCCACCAAGCTTTCTATCATCCCCAGCTCGCCTCAGCTCCTTATCTCCTCTACCTCATCAGAGAGGTCAAAGACCCAGGCGGGCCAGGGCTGAGGCTGGAACCCACACAGCCTGGCTCCAGGGCGTCTCTGCTCTTGACTGCCACCCGGTACTTCCCCTTTTCCCCATCCCTCTCTCCCCTCCTACTCTTGCTTCCTCCTCTGGTGACATCTTAGTGGCTCTGGATGCCATTCTCCAGGAGGATAGTGGGAGGGGAAGCGGAGCTAAATGTTCTGAGCACTGGGCCAGTCACCTTGATGGCTGCTTCACGACGTTTTCCTTATTTAAGCCTCACGGCACCTTAATGAGGTGGTGATAGTACATAGTGGTTAAGGACAGAGAGCCCCTGGACCCAGACTGTCTAGGTCCACATCTCTGTACTGGCCCTTCTCAGTCCTTCAGGCCTCTTGAGTGACTTAGCAGGTCACCGTGTGCGTAAGTTTCTTCACTGTTTTATTTTTGTTATAAAGACACAGATTCTCATAGAAGTCATTTATCTATTCATTGACTAGAGTTTATTCTATGAAGCTCAGTATCCCAGAGACAGAGTGAAAAGTCATACTCACTGCTTTGCCCAGCCAGCAATTCCCTTTGGCTGAGGTGATCAATGGCAAGAGTTTCTATCAGAGACCGTTGACCTTTCATTCAGTTTGCAATTTTCCCTCTATTTATTATGGATTCTTGCTGCTAGCTTAGATCCGATATCTTCGATCCTATATCTGATCCCTCATGCCAAAATTCCTTTGCCCTCTTCTCTTCTCATCTGTCTGTCCCTGTAGCAACATAACTTTGCTGGCTTGTTGTCTGTTGGGTCTCTCGATTTCTGTCCATGCTGTTCCCTCCTGCAATCACAGGACTCGGCATCTAGAATGGAGCATTGCAGAGGGCGCTGAGTCAAGGGCTCTAGTGAAAGAATGGATGCTGCCGGAAGAGTGAATAATGAATGAGGCAACAAGAAGTGAGGACTAGGAGAGGAGTGCAGGGGCCGCTTTGGCCCTGGGGCTGGCCTGCTGCCCAGGTCTCTGTTTCCAGTGACTGAAGCCCCCTTTCTTCAAGCCCCCAAGAGGGAGCAAACTGGGGTGATTTTCCTCAAATTAACTGTCACCACCGAACTTCAGAGTTGCTTCCTGAGTCTAAACGCTAAAGGTGGGATAAAATCAGGGGTGGGCATGGGCAGAGGGAAGAGTCCCAGGGTCCTATCTCTCCTTCCCCACACCTTCTCATGCACGTGTCCTGCACCCCACTGTCCTGGACACAGGGCACATGAGGGTGAACCACGTATCCAGCCTATTCATTTGAGGGCAAATTTTCCTTCATGATTCTTTCTGCCTTATATTTTCCTGCCTCAAAAGGGGTCCTTACTCTATTACTTCCTATTCAAGGCAGTAAAGCATAGCCAAGAGCATGGATGGGAAGTCATATGCTTCATCGCCTCCACTCCTTGTAAGCTGAGTGACGTCAGGTGAATTACTTACCCTCTCTGGGCCTCATTTTCCTTTCTGTAATATGGAGATAGGGTTGAGGGAGGGTTAAAATGAATTGATACACGTAAAGCATTTAAAATAACACCTGGCACAGAGTCAGTCCCCCGCATTTGGTGTTATTTATGCGAGCCCACCTGCATGAGTACGTCTGAGCCACAGAGCTCTCCTGACACCCTAAAGATGCCACATCGTCGTGTCTGTCTATCTGAACTTTGCAGTCTCAGCTTTTCCTAGAGAAGAGCTGTATGTACACTTGAACAGAATCTTGAGGGGAGAATAGGCATCTTTTCCTTGTCCTCTTTATATTTCCTTTCATTTTATTCTGATTCCAAGGATGGGAGCCGAGAGGAGATAGCTTTACTAGGAGACACTTTCCTCTGGCCAAGAATGTAGGGAGCTCACTGTATATGGGGGGCATGGGCCTGCAAAGTTGCCTGATCTTGAGCAAGAGACGCAATCCTTTTGTGCCTCAGTTTCCACATATGTAAGATGGGAATGATTAATCTGACTTCAAAGGGTGACTGTGAGGAGGCTGTGAAATGAGACTCCGGAGGCCTGGCGCAGGGCAGGTGATACACAAATGTCCCCTTGCCCTTCCTGTGTGCCAGAGATGGGTCCACGTAAAAGCGACCATCTGCTGGGTGTCTGTCAGGCATAGAAACGGAGATTATACCTAAACTTCAGGCAGAAAGGGCCATGCAGCCTTGATTGGTTGGCTTTGGGTGCCTGGGGAGTGAACTCTACAACCCTGCAAAGTCTCAGCAAGTGCCTTAGCTGTGAGGCTCTCCCCTGGGGCTGCTTCTGACTTTCTGTTGGGGAGGGCAGGAGTCTGATGCCCACCCAGCCCAGACATGGGTCCCAAAGTATTCAGGCATTTGCCTTCAGACATGCGCTTTCAGTCAAAATATTTGGAGGTTTTCACAGTGAACTTCTCAGCCCACAGCTGGGAGGTGTGTGTGTGTGTGTGTCTGTGTGTGACAGGCAGAGGGAGAAAGACAGACTGAGAGAGAGAGAGAGAGGGGGAGAGAGAGGGAGAGGTGCAGCAACCACTATAGCTTGTGATAAAGAGCTTGGATTGGGCTGGGGAGACAGGAGGAGCTGGGAGAAGTGAGGAGCAGATCAGTAGATCAATGCAGATCCCAGGAAATGAAGGAGAGTGTTGCAGGGGGCGGAGGTTCACCAAATCTGACTCCGAACCTTCCACAACAGGCAACCCCTTTACTTCCTGCACTTCGGGCGTCCAAGCCGCAGACTCGCCCTTTAAGGAGCAGCCTGAAGGGTGTGGGATAATCTTTGGGAGGCATGCTAAAGCACCACAGGGCTGGAGGGGCGCTTTATTATTTCATTGCAACACCTCCCATTTGATTCATCAAATGCTTTTGTGGTTCGTTTTCTTCTGGCTAAATAAACAGAATGGTTGAAGTTTGAATTGTACAAATTGGCTTTCAACTAGACTACACTGTGAGCTACCGAGGAGTGATTAGAACTCACTTCAGGTCACGAGCACAAGAAAAAAGAACAAATCCTCTCTGGTTATCAAGTTGTCTTTTCTCTGTCAGGAGGTGGGGTTGAGCAGCTATGGAAATGGATTTAGAGGAGAAACAGGGAGAAAAGCAATGTCTCTTGAGCTTTTTAGGGAGTAATCCGAAAGAGTATGGAAAAACGTATGGGAGAAGTTCTCTCTCACCAGCCTTGCTGAGTGCCTGGGATGCAAAAGCAAACACGCTTCATCCCCTGCCTTTGAGGAGCCACAGCTATGAACACGCGACTTATTTCTTTCAGTTTGTAAATCATTCCTTTTAACCATGGACCTGCTTGTTCTGTGTTTTATTAGAACCCTTTCTAGCCACAGATAATTCCTAGGAGGTTGCATAATACATTAACAGAAATTCCTGACTTGAGAGAAAAGCTTAGGGCTTCAAGCACAGCCTGGGGACTTTCCTAGTCCTGTGGTTTTCAACAGCTGTCCCACCCCCAACAATACCCGTTCACGCATCCTTAAGGGCCTGTGGGTGTGTTAGGCTGCAGTAGGAAAAAAACATGCCTACTGTCATGTGAAAAGCCCCATGAATTGGCCGTTTGGGAGGTGCTGAGTGACAAATAATTTCCTTATAGCTTCCTCAATGGTTGCATAAATGGATGACATCCAGCAGAACCTGTTGCACAGGCCTGGATGGGAGCACTAGATCCAGGCGATGGGTGAGGGAGGAAGCCATTGACCCTGCCTCCAGGCTGGGGTGATCCATGCTTTCCTCCTTACCCCCTAGGACCAGCTTTGGTTGTTAGTAATAGGCTAATACCACCAAGAGAGCTGAGAGACCATGAAATCTCATTTCTTTATGTTAACAATGAAGTTCAGTCATGTCTGGTGGAACCAGAGGTCCCCTGAGTTCTAATCCTCCATCCATCCATCCATCCATCCATCCATCCATCCATCCATCCATTTATCAAAAAATATTACTGAGGGCCGGGCGCGGTGGCTCAAGCCTGTAATCCCAGCACTTTGGGAGGCCGAGGCGGGTGGATCACGAGGTCAGGAGATCGAGACCATCCTGGCTAACATGGTGAAACCCTGTCTCTACTAAAAATACAAAAAAAAAACTAGCCGGGCGTGGTGGCGGGCGCCTGTAGTCCCAGCTACTAGGAGGCTGAGGCAGGAGAATGGCGTGAACCCGGGAGGCGGAGCTTGCAGTGAGCCGAGATCGCGCCACTGCACTCCAGCCTGGGTGACAGAGTGAGACTCCGTCTCAAAAAAAAAAAAATATTACTGAGCTACTACTTAGTGTCAGACACTGCTTGTTCCACTATTGTTCCACTATGCCAGAGCAATCTCCTTCTCAGAAAAAGCATAGTCTTCAGTGAGTTTAGTCTTCAGTGAGTTTAAATCTATCAGTTACAACTGATGCTTGCTTTTATGGTTAAAACAGTTTTGAGGTTAAGTGGCTTTTAAGTTACCTTTTGTATCATGCAGGTGAACTGACACTAGAGGGTGAAAGATAGTCCTAAAGTCGTTTGCTCCAAATTGATGAGGGGAGTGAAGGAGGAGAGGGATTTGCATAGACTGAGGGGTGGTAGGCTCAGGTGGGTTCTTGGATGGCGGATGGCACCATGAGGAACAGGTGTTGGTGGAGGTGGATGATAGTATTAGGTTGGTTTTTAATTGTTGAGTTTTAGAAACCTACAAGCAATTGAAAGAAATTGTTCAGTAGTTTTAGAAATGAAAATCTAGAGCCTGGGCCAGAGATCAAACAAGATGCATATTTGGAAGTCATTGGCAAGTAGGTGATAATTGCAGCTACGAACCATGGCAATCCTCCATCTTTCTTCAAGCTCAGAAGAGTTTCAAGCTTTTTAAATTGAAAAATAATTCCTTAAAGAAATGTCATTGCTGTGCCCTAGGTCAATAAACAGATTTTATTGATCCACACACTTTTCTCTTCTCCTCATTACATGTTCTGATACCCATTCCGTTCACCAGCTTGGCCTCTGTTCACTGAACTTAGAAACAATGAGTGTCCAGAGATCTCAACCCCAAGAACATGGGTGAACACCTTGTTTAACTTCTCTATCCTGGGCTTCAGGTGTTTTTTTCTCCTCCTTTAGGAGTGAGGTGAAAGAGTGTCCTCTCTTCTGCCTTTTACATCATTATACAGAGCTTGCTAGGTAATTGCTGGTCTTCTTAGTTGGTTTCCTTTTGTGGTCAGAGAGTCAGAGAAGGTGGTTGCCAAGAAACTGCCCATGACAGAGTTTACTATGCCAGAGCTCCTTAATACAAGCTAGAAAATCAACTGGGCTCATCGTTATTCAAGGTCTTTAGCTTATAGAGCAGTTACCATTTTGAACATTGCTGGTCATTGTGCTGGAGGAGAGAGAGATTTCTGGAGGGTCTCACCTCAGCAAGCAAATGCCCCATTCTGGAAATGACATATATCTTTCCTATTTGAAACTCTCTCTTATAATTCTTTCTTGAGAAAACAAACAAACAAATAAAAACTCTCTCAAACTCAAAAGTTAGGCAGACATAATCACATGGTGACAACTAACCTCAAAGAGACTAGAAGTGCAATCCTACAAGGTTCCTAGAAGGGAAAGAAATATTGGATAAGCAGTGCTAATAGCTATTACGTTGTCATTTCAGAGCCTCATCAGGGATGTATTCGGTCACTCGCTCACATTCTACTGCTTTTTCAATCGATTTTCAAATTTGTCTTCCCATTTGTATTAATACATTTTTTGACTGTTAATGAAGAAATACCTGAGACTGGGTAATTTATAAAGAAAAAGAGGTTTAATGGACTCACAGTTCCACATGGCTGGGAGGCTTCACAATCATGGCTGAAGGCGAAGGAGGAGCAAAGGCACGTTTTACATGGCAGCAGGCAAGAGAGCATGTGCAGGGGAACTGCCCTTTATAAAACCATCAGAGCTCATGAGACTTATTCTTTATCATGAGAACAGCATGGGAAAAACCCACCCTATGATTCAATTGCCTCCCACTGGGTCCCTCCTATGACCAATAGGGATTATGGGAGCTACAATTAAAGATGAGATTTGGGTGGGAACACAGTCAAATCATATTGTTTTACCTCTGTCCTCTCCCAAATCTCATGTCCTTACATTTCAAAACAATCATGCCTTCCCAATAGTTCCCCAAAGTCTTAACTCAATTTAGCATTAACTCAGAAGTCTACAGTCCAATGTCTCATGTGACAAGGCAAGTCCCTTCCACCTATGACCCTGTAAAATCAAAAGCAAGTTAGTTCCTTCCTAGATACAGTGGGGATAAAGGCATTGGGTAAATACACCTGTTCCAAATGGGAGAAATTGGCCAAAATGGAGGGACTACAGGCCCCATGCAAGTCCAAAATCCAGAAGGGCAGTCAAATATTAAAGCTCCAAAATTATCTCCTTTGATTCCATGTCTCACATCCAGGTCATGCTAATGCAAGTAGGTTCCTATGGTCTTGGGCAGCTCTGCCCCTGTAGTTTTGCAGGGTACAACCCCCACCTCCCCCTCTACCCCAGCTGCTTTCATGGGCTGGTGTTGAGGGTCTGTGGCTTTTCCAGGCACATGGTACAAGCTGTCAGTGGATCTACCATTCTGGGGTCTGGAGGCCTGTGGTCTTCCTCTCACAGCCCCACGAGGCAGCGCCCAAATGGGGAGACTGCATGGGGGCTTCAACCCCACATTTTCCTTCTGCACTGTCCTGGTAGAAGTTCTCCATGAGGGCCCTGCCCGTGCAGAAAACTTTGGCTTGGACATCCAGACGTTACCATACATCCTATGAAATCTAGGCAGAGGTTCCCAAACCTCAATTCTTGACTTCTGTGCACCCACAGACCCAACACCATGTGTAAGGTGCCAAAGCTTGGAGCTTATACCCACTGAAGCAATGACCTGAGCTGTACGTTGGCCCCTTTTAGCCACAGCTGGAGCTGAAGCAGCTGAGACAGAGCACACCATGTCCTAAGGCTGCCTAGAGCAGGGGGGCCCTGGCCTCAGCCCAGGAAACCATTTTTCCCCCTAGGCCTCCAGCCCTGTGATGGGAGGGACTGCTGTGAAGGTCTCTGATATATCCTGGAGAACCTGGAGACATTTTCCCCATTGTCTTGGTGATTAACATTCAACTCCTCATTACTTGTGCAAATTTCTGCTGCAGGCTTGAATTTCTCCACAAAAAATGTTTTTTTTCTTTTCTACCTCATCCTCAGGCTGCAAATTTTCCAAATGTGTATGCTCTGCATCCTCTTGGATGCTTCGCCTATTAGAAATTTCTTCTGCCAGGTACTCTAAATCATCTCTCTCAAGTTCAAAGTTCCACAGATTTCTAGAGCAGGGGCAAAATGCTGCCAATCTCTTTGCTAAAACATAGAAAGAGTTACCTTTATTCCAGTTCCCAACAAGTTCTTTATCTCCATCTGAGACGACCTCAGCCTGGACTTTATTGTCCATATCACTATCAGCATTTTGGCCAAAGCGATTCAACAAGTCTCTAGGAAGTTCCAAACTTTCCCACACCTTCCTGTCTTCTGAGCCTTCCAAGTCTCTTGGAAGTTCCAAACTTTCCCACACCTTCCTGTCTTCTGAGCCTTCCAAGTCTCTTGGAAGTTCCAATCTTTCTTGTCTTCTTCTGAGCCCTCCAAATTCCTCTAAACTCTGCCTGTTACCCAGTTCCAAAATCACTTTCACACTTTTGGGTATCCTTATAGTAGCACCCTACTCTACCTGTACCAATTTGCTGTATTAGTCCACTTTCATGCTGCTATGAAGAAATACCCAAGACTGGGTAATTTATAAAGAGAAAGAGGTTTAATTGACTCACAGTTCCACATGACTGGGGAGGCCTCACAATTATGGCAGAAAGCAAAGGAGGAGCAAAGGCACGTCTTACATGGTGGCAGGCAAGAGAGCATGTACAGGGGAACTGTCCTTTATAAAACCATCAGATCTTGTGAGAACTCACTCACTATCATGAGAACAGCATGGAAGTAACCATCCCTATGATTCAATTACCTCCCACCATGTCACTCCCCTAACACATAGGGATTACGGGAACTATAATTCAAGATGAGATTTGGGTGGGGATACAGTCAAGCCATATCACCACTCCAGTTAGCTTCCATATCATCCACTCAATTATCCTTTCCCTTCTCTTAGTTTCTATTTTTCAGTTTTTCTGTCCCACAACTCATAGTTGTTCATGGTCCCTCATTGTACCTTAATCTATCTCACTGTATTTCTCTAGTCATCCATTCCAAGTCAATTATGTTTGCGACAGAAAAAACAGTTACCATAGCTGCAAGCTGGGCAGAGGGTTTCACCTCAGACTACTTCCCAGACCCCAGTCTATAGATAGACTTATTGAAGGTCTGTCTACTCTCACCCTTGAGTAGAAAGTCCCCTGTTAAAAGTAATGTAGTCAAACAAGACTACCCCTTCCTCAGATGCTATGTCATAGAAGTTACCCTTACAGGGATCCATGTGCATGGTGGGGACCATAACTATCATGGCTAGGAGGTTTGGTGATCACAACAAAATGCAATTAATTATTATTAGGGCCTCAGCTATCAGTGTCAAATGAATCCATAAGATTTAATATTATGACTACAAAGAGGTTTCTTACTTTGGTTCTTAAGGACAGTTAAAAGTCAGTACATTTAATTAACTGACATGGCTATAAGGTTGCTTTATTTTATATGAAGTAGTATAATGTTAGCCAAAGTATACTGTAAAAAGTTAAGGATGTTACTGTAGAGCACCACTAAATATAATGCAAAAAATTTGATCAGTAGATAAAATTAAAATAGAATTCTAAAAAGTATTCAATAGATAAAAATGAATGCAGGAAAGGACAATAAACCAGGAGTGAAGGAGGGGAAAAGAAAAAATATTGTAATATGGTAGATCTAAATCTAACCATAACAATGTTGCATCGACTGTTAATGGACTAACCACTCCAATTAAAAGCCAGAGATTAATAGAACTGATTATAAAGCAGGGCCCAAATATATTCTATTTATAAGAAATGCAATTTAATTATAAAGACATAAATGAGGTGAGAGTAAATGGATGCAAAAAGATAAACCAAGCAAACAATAAGCATAAGAATGTTGATTTGGCTACATTAATATCAGTTAAAAGACATAATGATAGAAAGTATTAGAAAGTTAAAGAGGGATCTATCATAATGATAAAAAAAAGCTGACTAATCAAGAATACCTAAAAATTGTACCTGTATATGCACCTAATAATAGTGCAACAAAATACATGCATTAAAAATTGACAAATTGAAAGGCAGAAAATGACAATTCCATAATTTTAGTAAGAGATTCTAATACCTTTCTCTTAGGAAATGATACTAAAATCAAGTAAAATATCATCAACAAGGCATGGAGAATCTGAATATTATCAACCACCTTGCCCTAATCCCTATTCATAGAATATTGTGCCCAACTACTGCAAACTCACCATTCTTTTCAAGTGCTTATGGTATGCTTAATAAAAACGACCATACATTCGACAACTAAAGAAGCCTCAATAACTTTAGAAGCCTCGATGCCACATAGAGTATATTTTTTGTTCACAACAGAATTAAAAATAAATTTAAAATATCTAGGAAATTCTTAATATTTGGAAATTAAACAACACACTTCTAGATGTTTCATGTTTCAAGAAAGAAAATAACATTTTAGATATCTTTTAAATAACATTTAAAAGTACCCCAAAACAGAAATACTTCCAACTGATTTTAACAAAGATATGCTAGATCCTTTCACTGAATATTATAGAACATTACTGACAGGAATTAGAAGACCTAAATAATATCATATTCATTAATGGAAGAGTCAACATTTTTAAAGTATCGGTTTTCTCCCATTTTATCTATAGATTCAATAAAAGCCAATCAAAATCCCAGAAAACATTTTAGTAGAAATTGACAAAGCTGATGCTAAAACTTTGTTTGGAAATGTGAATGACTTAGACTACACGAAACAATGTTTAAAACTAAAAAACAAAGCTAAAAGACTTATGTGATGACTTACTATAATGCCATGATAATAATAATAATTCTACACAAATTACAATATTAATTAAAGAATAGAGATATAGACTATGAAAGAGACTGGAGAGTTTAGAAATAGACTTACATATACATGGTCAATTAATTTTTGGCAAAAGAACCAAGGCAATTCAATGGAAGGCAGTCTATTCAACAAATGGTGCTGAAAAAATCTGGTATCCATGTGGAAAACATGAAAATCACCCCTAACCTGAAGCTATATTTAAAAATTAGCACAAGATGTATCATAGATGAAATGGAAAAGGTATAATTATAAATGTCCTGGAAGAAAACATGGAAGTAAATCTTTATGACTATAGAAACAAAGACTTTTTGACCTTGGAGTAGTCAAAAGACAGGAAAAGCACAAATCAAAACACACATAAAAAAGAAAAAGCGGCCGGGCGCGGTGGCTCAAGCCTGTAATCCCAGCACTTTGGGAGGCCGAGGCGGGTGGATCACGAGGTCAGGAGATCGAGACTATCCTGGCTAACATGGTGAAACCCCGTCTCTACTAAAAATACAAAAAACTAGCCGGGCGTGGTGGTGGGCGCCTGTAGTCTCAGCTACTTGGGAGGCTGAGGTGGGAGAATGGCGTGAACCCGAGAGGCGGAGCTTGCAGTGAGCCGAGATCACGCCACTGCACTCCAGCCTGGGAGACACAGCGAGACTCCGTCTCAAAAAAAAAAAAAAAAAAAAAAAAAGAAAAAGCAATGAATTGGATTTTATGAAAAGAAAAAGAAATGCTCTTCAAAATGCACAATCAGAAAAGCAAGCTACATATGAAAGAAAACATTCACTATACATGCATTTCACAAAAGACATAGAGAATATGCAAATAATGTTAAATAATTTTAGTTCTCAATAAGGCTATAAACAGCTCAATTAAAAATAGGAACAAGATTTGAGCAGATACACCATAAAAGATGATATATTTGTGGCCAGTAAGCACATGGAAATATGCACAACATAATTAGTAATCAGGGAAATGCAAATTAAATCACAGTGAAATGCCACCCAGCCATTCGAATTACTAGAATAAAAAAACCTGACAATATCAAGTGTTGACGAGGATATGGAGCAACTGGAAATCTCACACATTTCTGGTGGTGTTCTGCAGTAGACAGTGTTTGTCCAAGTCTACCCCAAAAGTCCAAGGAAGCTGAGAGGCAGATAAAAGAGATGGATATACCTAGTTTTTTTAGAAATAAACATTTAACGGAGACTTAGGAACAGAAGCTATGCTTGTGTCTTCAGCAGTGGTGAGACGATACGGTGGAGCCCGTGCCATTAACCCCCAGACCCAGGGCTTATATACCATAGAGAAGGAATGTGTAGAACAATTGTAGGGAAAGGCAAGAATGTTGTATAAATCTGTCTATAGGCAGAATTTATGGACAAAGTTGTTTGGGCTTACTGTACTTACTTTACTTACTGTAAATCAAGGGTATATGCTTTTACAAAAAGAACAGTGGATAAAATTTACAGTATATGCTTTTACAAAAAGAACAGTGGATAAAACAGAAATCTTAGAGGCAACATGGTGGATTAGCATCTAAGATGAGGTTGCTTTAGGCTCCACAGGTGGGTATATAAAATGATATGATGACTTTGTTTTTATTCTTTCTAATTTTGAGAGAGAGTCTCACCATGTTGCCCAGGCTGGAGTGCAGTAGCATGATCTCTGCTCACCTGCTCACTGCAATATCCTTCTCCCAGATTCAAGGGATTGTCGGGTCTCAGCCTCCTGAGTAGCTGGAATTACAGGCACATGCCATCACACCCAGCTGATTTTTGTATTTTTAGTAGAGACAAGTTTCACCATGTTAGCCAGGCTGGTCTTGAACTCCTGGCTTCAAGTGATCCACCTGCCTCAGCGCCTCAGCCTCCCAAAGTTCTGGGATTACAGGCATGAGCCACCATGTCTGGCCTGATATTATGACTTTGAAAACAATTTGGCAGTTTCTTAAAACTTTCACATGTCTACCATACTACCTAGCCATTGTACTCCTAGGTACATATGCAAGAGAAATGACAACATAGGTCTACAAAAAAGGCTTGTACATGAATGTTCATAGTAGCAACATTCAAACAGCCAAAAACTTGGGGGTGGGGAGTGGACAAGTATTCATTAACAGGTAAATAGGTAAATAAATGAAGAAAATATGCCATAACCAGATAATAGAATACTACTCAGGTATAAAAAGGAAGGGACCACTAATATCTGCAACAACTTGGGTAACTCTCAAAAACATCATGCTGAGTTAAATAAGCCAGAAAAAAAGGGTTCATAATTTGTTATTCAACTTATATAAAATGTAAATTAATCTACTATGACAATAATAAATTAGAGATTTCCTGGGGCAGGGTCAGAGAGAAGGATGGACTTCAAATGAATGAGGAACTTTTCAGGGTTCATGGAATTGTTCTATATCTTGACTATGGCGATGGCTTTATGGGTGTCCACAATGTCCAGTATTCATTCATTTTAGATGCAGTTTATCATATGTAAGTCTTCCCTCAATAAAGTTAACAAGAAAAAAAAAATGTCAGCACATTTGGGATTGACTCTTCCCCTCTGCTGAGCCCTGGTCGAAGGACTAATGTTTTTAGTCATTGTGTGAGTCTCTGCATGTTAAAATGGCTTTGCAAACTTTTACAGTGGCATCAGCTACAGGACCATCACTATTATAATGTTGGAAGGCTTGGAGAATCTTGTGTTAAAGGTAACACAAAAGGATCGTTTGCTGAGACAATGAGTGAAGAGGGAAAATCTAACCTTGTTCTCCATGGGGCTGTGGACATGTTTGAGATTTAGCATTGGCTGAGCTTTTCCCTTCAGTGTATAAAAGATACACACACATTATTGTGACTTGAAATGAACCCAAAGAAAATCTTTTGCAACTATAATGTTACCCAGAGCCTGGTAATTTGAAAGGTAAGAACTGTTTTTCGTGCAGTAGTAAGGATTGTGATTGTAAATGCAGTCTTCTTAATTATATGTACTACTTTAGCTTCTGAAACTGCCATGGCATCTTCCTGGCAGGGCACACTGGTGTCCAAAGACAAGGCTGGTCCAATTGCCTTTCCCAGGCCATTGGAACAGTCTGGGTAGCTACTAATAATCTAACAAGCTATGTAAAAGAATTTTAGTTTATGGCAACAATATTCAAATCTTTGAGTCTCGGTCATGTTCTCTGAGTTTCCTTTGGATTTGAGAGTCAAATAAACAGTCAGGTTCCACTTAACCTCATTCAGATTTTCCTTGTCTGGGATTGTGGGGAGTGTGTGACTCCTCATTGTGGCTTCACTCCTTTCAGTGTGAGCTCAACTCCAACAGTGCAATACCCAGGCCTTCTAAGACCCATATGTGGCAGAAAGTGAAGTTGGACTAAACAAACTCACTGAGTCGAGACACAACCACTAAGATTCTTTTGGATTCATTCAAAATCATAAGTCACATTTTGTTTCAAATACTCAGCCCAGGTTTTCTTAAAGCATGGCTTCAGTTTGTTTAAATAAAATAGACCAGGATTTTAACAGTTTTGTAAAGTATGATTGATACACAAACAGACCGATAGATGTTGTCCAGGTCCGTCATGGATTAGACACTCAGAGTGCATTAAACGTATAGGAGTTTTACTAGAGAAACTTCTGTGAGGGAAAATGGGGAAGAAGCCCAGGGGGATGGGAGAGCCCTCAGGTCACAGTGCAGAGTGATTCCAGGGGAAGGAGAGAGGGAGGGACAGAAGCTGGATGGGACTGTTTTTACTGCATTTCTTAGAGACTTTATCAAGCTCATCAGGAACCGCAGACTAAAACACATATCCAAGGAGTCCTTTTCCTTCCAGAAAGGGGCCTATCTCAGTGTCCCTGCTAAGCTCCGGCCTTAGCTGAGAATGGCAGATGGGAATCCCTGCAGTTAGAGATCTGAGGGGCTCCGACTGCCCCAGATAGAGAGGTGGATGATAGACAGCAGATGGATAGATGATAGATAGATAGATAGATAGATAGATAGATAGATAGGCAGATAGACAGATAGATAGATAGACAGACAGATAGAATTAGAAAATACATATCTGTAGTAGTTTTCTCTAGGAGGGATTGTGGGACATTTGTGGGGCTTTTCCTTTTTTTTTTTTTTTTTGTTTTCTGGACATTTCTACACTTTATCATGTATATTCTTAACCAAATTCAGTTTAAGATTTCTGCAAGTCTTTCTCTTTTTAAGTAATTCCTTTCCTAATATCAGAAAATCACAATGGCCATGCTATGTGTGTGTGTCTGTGTGTTTGTTGCATGTGTCTGTTGCTTGTGTGTCTGTTGTGTGTCTGTTGTATGTGTGTGTCTATTGTGTGTGTGTCTGTATGCTGTGTGTATACTTGCTTGGACCCATTGGCACCAAGCTTTCTGATTCTTCATCTTCCTCAGCTTCCTCTCCTCCCAGAAAATACACTAGAAACTTATCTTTGAGGGAAGACGGCAAGCCTATTATAACCTTCTGCCCACATTCCCTTATCTAACCGTGCTTATTGGCTACTGGTTACTTACTACATTGAGCAGTGAGCACTAATCCATACACTCAATCCCTGCATCCTAGGCTCTCTTAAGAAACGTGATTGAACCATTTGGGGAATAAGCCACAGTTTAAGACCTTGTAAAATTCAAAATAAAATTATCTGTGCTCTGAGAGATTTATAACAAAAACTTCTAGTCTGTAATACAAGTTAATTTCACAGCATGGTCATTTTGTTTATAAAAGCTGCACTGGGTGAAATAGTGTCCCCTCAAAGATCCATGCCCACCTGGAACCTCAGGATGGGACCCTAATTGGAAACAGTGTCTTTACAGTTATCCTTACTGAAGGTGAGCTCACACTGGACTACGGTGGACCCTAATCCAATGCCTGGTGTCCTTATAAGAAGGTGATATGACACAGAGGAGACACACAGAGAAGAGCAGGTGAAGATGCAGGCAGGGACTGGAGTGATGCACTCACAAACCTAGGAACAGTGAGGACTGCTGGCAGACACCAGAAGAAGCACACTGCCATGCCTGGCTAATTTTTTGTATTTCAGTAGAGATGGGGTTTCACTGTGTTGCCCAGGTTGGTCTCGAACTCCTGAGCTCAGGCAATCTGCCCGCCTTGGCCCCAAAAAGTGCTAGGATTACAGGTGTGAGCCACGGTGTCCTGCCTAATTTTTTGTATTTTTAGTAGAGATGGGTTTTCACCATGTTGGCAAGGCTAGTCTCGAACTTCTGACCTCAGGTGATTCACATGTCTTGGCCTCCCAAAGTGCTGGGATTACAGGCATGAGCCACCACCCCTGGCCAAAAACAACAATCTTTTATCATGAAGGTGATATTAGAGGGAATCAGTAGAGGTCGGGCTTACAGATGACCTGGAGTGGCCAGGACTAGGAAAGGGGCTGGAGGAGGAATGAATTCCTGTAGGCTGCAGACCACAGCAAGGGGTCAGTGTTTACACAATGCAGTGTGCGGTTCTGGTGAGTCCTGAGGATGAAGCCAAAGCCAGAACCCAAAGCCAGAACCCAAAGGCTGTCAGGCCACACTGGATATCAGTGGTGACACCGAGTGTCCCTGTAAGGAAGATGATTCCCATCTTGGAAAGATCAGAGTCAAGCAGAAGGCCTGGGCGAGTCTGGCAAGGTGCAGCATGGGGGTCCACAGCCAGAGGGGACATGAGAGCCGACTGTGAAGGTGAGGGGGCATCTTCAGTTCTAGAAGGTCCATGCAGTCCATCTGTGCCTCTGAAGCACGCAGAATACCATCATGGCCACGATTTCCTTGAGTTTTAGCTTCTGCCCTCTGCTCTGATTTTTTGCAATTTTCCTGGCGTAGATAGAGGCTCAGAGGCATGTACTGTGGTTTCGCAGGACTCTTCAGGGGCTGATATTCCCAAAGGTCTTCATTTCTGCAGAGATCTTCGTTCAGCTCTTCTCTGTGTCTCATTACCTGTACACCTGCTGCCGCTTTGCAGGAGCTAGATCATAGTTCTGGGCTGTGGAGAGGCATGAAACAGTGATAAGTAGATCCCTGCAGCTTCAAAATAACGTTGAAATAAATAGAGAAATAATGGGAAAATTCAGAGAGTGTGTCACATAGGCTAGAGTCGTTTGGGGGATTTGATGAAATGATGTGTATGGAGGGAATAACAGTCTAGGTGCAATCAGGTAAGATACACCACATGATAGGTTAAATAAAAAATGTGAATGCATTATAAAATGTATTAACTATAATAAAGGCATAACTATAAGATATAAGGAAACTCTCTATGTACCCTAGGGCTGAGGGAGGGCACCCAAGGAAGGACACGCTTGGGAGGGGTTCACCTCTTACTGGAAAAGGTGTGGACTGGCCACTGGGTAGCAGAGAAGTTGGCTGCTTTAGCCAGACTGGAGCTGGTCTGGAGTTGCTGAGCAAGCAATCGACCACCCTCTGGAAGGCAGGCAGGGCCAGACATCAGTCAGCAATCCCTGTGCGGGGCTGCAGTGGGAGCCTGCGCTTGGAAGATGGCAGAGAATCTTCAAAAGAGCAGGCTGCATCCGGGAGGGGGAGAAGGCTCTCAGAGCGTGGGCTGCTGGGAGCGCTGGGCCACAGACATGTTGCACATGGGCTATGCCGGGGTTTTTTGCAGACAGGTTATGGCCAGGCCGAAGCTGTAGGGTTGCAGAGGGATCACTTTCAGGACCTGTGGCTCAGGCAGGATCCGCTGGAGTTCCTCACACCCACATGGCTGACTCTCCCCACAGGCCCCAGAAAAACTGCAGGAAGGCCCTTCCGCCTGCACCTGAATGTCCTTTCTTTCTTTTTTTTTTATTTTTTGAGACGGAGTCTCGCCCTGTCGCCCAGGCTGGAGTGCAGTGGCGCGATCTCGGCTCACTGCAAGCTCCGCCTCCCGGGTTCACGCCATTCTCCTGCCTCAGCCTCCCGAGTAGCTGGGACTACAGGCGCCGCCACCTCGCCCGGCTAATTTTTTTGTATTTTCAGTAGAGACGGGGGTTCACTGTGTTAGCCAGGATGGTCTCGATATCCTGACCTCGTGATCTGCCCGCTTCGGCCTCTCAAAGTGTTGGGATTACAGGTGTGAGCCACCGCGCCCGGCCCTGAATGTCCTTTCCAGGCCCTCTACGGACAGAGCTTAACTAGGTGCTCACTTTAAAGAAAAAAATGCTTAAAGGAATTCCACTGTCTATTATAGAACACAAACGGAACGGTACATTTGGAGTTTAGAGGCAATAAATTAACTGCCACTGAAAGCTTAGCAAAGAGACCAGCATGTAGTAGGGGCTCAGTGATTGCAAGTTGTGAGTATTACACTTTTTATTCAGTGAAACCGAATACATCTAAATTATTGGGAATACAGTTAAAAGGCAGTCATCTTAGTATTTTTTGTTGTGTAATTTATTTTTGTGTATTACTCAACTAGACACAAAGCTGAGAATCTGCATGCAAAGTATTCCTAGTTTCTGTTCATAATTCATATTTATTTTCTCTCCTTTTTGTCTAGGTCTTATACAATATGTTAATTGCCTTTACAAAGATGCATAAATTTGAAGACATAGAACCTGTCGACATTTTGGCTGGATGTGCCCGATTCGTCATTGTGGGGCTTGGAGGGGTATTGTTTGGCGTCGTTTTTGGATTTATCTCTGCGTTTATCACACGCTTCACTCAGAATATCTCTGCAATTGAGCCACTCATCGTCTTCATGTTCAGCTATTTGTCTTACTTAGCTGCTGAAACCCTCTATCTCTCGGGCATCCTGGCGTGAGTACAAACCAAGGATCAAGTCACATAGTAATAGAAAGAAAGTTTAGGACCCCATCAGGTGAACCGGGCAGCTGGGAAAGACTTGACTAATGACGCTAACCCTCCCAGGTGTTGCAGGATTTAGGCGCTTCTAAACTTTTATAAAACCTGATTCAGGTTCTTTGTCAAACGAACATTCTCCCCAATGTTTGCCTTCGTCGTTGTCTTCTTGTGATTTGTCTGAAGAAAGCATAGCAATTATCACTTCAATTTAGAAGGCTCAGGAAAGCTGGTACAGAGAAGATCTGGGGAAACTTATTCTCATCTCAGTAGTGTGTTTTTTCCTTGAAAAGTGTTTTTTTGTTTTTGTTTTTGTTTTGAGACGGAGTCTCTCTCTGTCACCTAGGCTGGAGTGCAGTGGCGCGATCTCTGCTCACTGCGAGTTCCGCCTCCCGGGTTCACGCCATTCTCCTGCCTCAACCTCCTGAGTAGCTGGGACTACAGGTGCCCGCCACCATGCCCGGCTAATGTTTTTGTATTTTTAGTGGAGACGGGGTTTCACTGTGTTAGCCAGGATGGTCTTGATCTCCGACTTTGTGATCCACTCACCTTGGCCTCCCAAAGTGGAAAAGTTAATTTTAAAGTTGAAAAGAGGCATGCCTGAAGGACTGCCGTTCCTGGGCTCTGCCTTCCTCTGTGCCCCTCCAACCACATCATGCAGCCATGGCTCTTCATTGTGGGATGAAACTAGGCAGGTGGGATCAGACTAGAAATCTACATTTCTTGGCTCTAATGAAAATATTTTTGAAATGTGTATCCTTATGTCCTTGTATCCTTGAGATGTTTATCTTTGAATGAGGCTTCTCAGCATGGCTTATTATATCTGGTCATGTTGTTTTCTCTATGGCATTATCTTTCTTTCCAGCTATTCAGGCTGATACATTTAATTTTATTGTAGAGAAATACCTCTTTCAATTAAATGTGATAGTGTAAACTCCAGGCGTCTGTCACTTTCCCACCTGGAAAATGACCAAAACTTCTAAGACAAGGCAAGCTTTTTTCTTTTTCCCATACTTGCTTAATGGCTCTCGAGCAGAAATATTTGAAATAAAGCCAATGAAAGAGAACCTTGCATTGCTTTAGAAGTTTTGATCATTTATGGTTGGGTTGGAGGAAATGAGAACCTTGCTGAATTATTCTGTTATTTTGGTTTAAGGCAGAGTAAAGTAGAGTGTGAGTTGGGACTGAAAACTCTTCATGAAGAGGGCAAGAGAGAAGCATTCCGCATTGGGTGTGCCCATGGGAATTACGTGTCCTTTTATTTCACCGTGCCACGCCCACCTTCCCACCACATTTGGCTTTACCTTGTAAAGATCCCTTAGGGAGGGAAAAGAGGGAGAAAGACGATCTGTGGACAATCTGCAGCCACAGAAGGGAATAAGGGAGATATTCCTGCATCAACAAGGGCTTCATGCATCTGTGGCGTCGCCTGTGGGGAGGGCGTTTTGTGGAGGGGGAAAACCTCATAGATTTTCTCTGAGACTCGACTCTGCTCCTTTTATAGAATCACAGCCTGCGCGGTAACAATGAAAAAGTACGTGGAAGAAAACGTGTCCCAGACGTCATACACGACCATCAAGTACTTCATGAAGATGCTGAGCAGTGTCAGCGAGACCTTGATCTTCATCTTCATGGGCGTGTCCACCGTGGGCAAGAATCATGAGTGGAACTGGGCCTTCGTCTGCTTCACCCTGGCCTTCTGCCAAATCTGGAGAGCCATCAGTAAGAGACAGCCGGACCCCAGAGTCTCTGGTCCTGCTGCATTTCAGTTCTTTGATTCCCTTCTGCAATGTAAAAACTAGAGGACTGAGTAGATGCTCACTGGTTTTACCGGTTAGGGTAGACTAGGCACCTGGTTGTGAGCAGGAATCTTTCCTGTTTGTTCCCTCAGTCAGCTCAAAGTAATTAGTGGCTGATCAGGTTCTGCACTGAAGCAAGGTCGGGGCAAGGAGTATTTTATTTAATTGAAGAAAGAACTTTCACAACTACCTATTTAAATACAATTCAGTCAATGGAAAATACATGTGTGTTACTTTTATTTGGAGTTGCACCAATGTTTTTGGTTTCTAAGACCAACATATCCCTTGCTCTTCACTTCTTTGCAGATTTGTATCCTCTCGCACCTTACATCAGATATGGATTATAAACTGTGGGCATTTATTTACACTTTCACTATAGGATAAGTGAGATCTCACAAATTGTATTCCATGGAAGACAAATAGTGATAGAAAATATCCCCCTAAACAGTATAGGTGGTTTTATTTGAGGGTTGAGTGCATGAATGCGTGATGTATAGCAAACAAAAAAATCAGGAAGTGAATATTTTTAAAAGAGCTTTGTATTAATTAGTAAGAACAACTTTAGAGTGTAACTGGCATCACACCTGTAAAATGTAACTAATCTTTTAAAATGAGAACTAGTGGTTGATGATTTATCTTGTACATTTATTTTTCAGGAGCCAGAAAAGAACATTAAGCACTGACATACAATATATGTGTTGCCTTTTGATTACAAGCAAGTCTATTTTTAAGTGACTCGACTAATATTTGAAGCGTTATGTTAAATGACTTTGATCCATATTTTCAAGCCAATTACTCAAAGAGAAATTAGGCGAAATGGCTGAGAACCTATCTTGAACAAATTAATTCCAAATTCATTTAGGATGGGTTTTAGGCTCTAGAGGAGATTAACAAGAATAGAGAAATATGAAAATATCTATAAGTAACTCTGAATATATATGTTTTGAGCTCCTTGTGGGAGAATAGAGGAAGCTGTGATGCAAGTTTATTATCTCAAATCACTAGTCTTATTACGAACCAGTGTTTGATCTTGGACAGACATTTAACTGTTCAAAATCATCTTCCTCAACCACAGAATGATGGATTTGAACAAATTTCTTAGTTCTCTTTCAGTTCTAATACTCTGGGAATCTACAGGGGAGGAGAGCGAATGCCCAGGGGAAGTAAAATTACAGAGCTTTAGCCCAGCCAACAAGAAAAGAAACTAACTAGAAGAGGAGGATATATATTGCAGGAACGTCGACATTGTTAATCCTTCATGATCCAGATCAACCCCATACTCTTACAGTTGAGGAAATTGATGGAAAAACCACCAAAACAGTGACAAAATTGGCCACATCACAGCAATTGACAAAGCCAGGTGTTAGAATTCTGTTCTCCCCCTCATAGCCTGTTCTCTTCCTACCCTGACTCATCACAGCTAATAGTAGTTCACACTCATGAAGGCTTGTTACATAAAAGGCTGCATCTTACGTTATTTATGGATGCTAAATTTATTTAATCCTTACGTTCACATTCTGAGAGAAAAACTATGACTACCCCATCAAGCAGATGAGGAGTCTGAGGACATGAAATGGTTAAGAACCTCACTCAAGGTCACATGACTGGCATGGAGAGGATCGAGGACAAACACAACAATATTTTTAAAAAAGTAAATTTGCTTATCTTTTGCACTATCCATGCGCCTATTATCAAAGAATGCTTGCTGGCAAGTCTGTGTGACAAGAAGTACATAGGATGTGGAGAGTTTTATTCTACTAAGTGAAACTCTTCTTTGATTTATCAGAGCTTTAGTGAAAAGACCTTTCCCACCAGGCACCACTGCATTGGTGGTACCTAGGTTATGTGAGCCACTTGGGGATGAAAATCAATGTGGTAGAAAACTCCTCTATGTTTCCAGCAAGCTCTTCCACTCTAAACCTTCTGTTTAAGAAGCTCACTGGCAGTAAGAAGCACCCACTCACCCCCTAACCTTTGCCAACTTCCTTCCTTGTTTGCAATGAACCTCAAGAGGGACAAGCCAACAATAAAGGATTTGATTGTAGAGACCATAGTCTCTAAGAGGACCCCTCTCATTTTTAAATTACAGGCCTCCTTTGGATACTTAATGAGAATATGAGATGATAAGAATGCGTTTATCCCCCCTACCCACTCAACAATACCCTTGATTTGACTAGGTTTGAAAGGCAGGACAAAAATTATGAATATAGATTAGAAAAATATATACCTTACATTAGAAAAATCAAGATGTTATTAATTTAAACACACTAATGCAGACACATACACACAACACATGCCAGGAAACTGTAGCGAAGATTCCCACTTCAAGTGCTACTGTCTCACAACTAACAAAGTGAAAAGCCATAAAAGATACTCTACCTGGGATAGACAATCATGGATGTATGATGGAATTAGGCTGCATTGTTTGCAGGGCACGCACACACAACCTCAGTTCACTAGCTCTGTATCTCTGCTCGTTCATGATCCTCTGCTCTAATACATATTTCCCCCTTTCTAGGCGTATTTGCTCTCTTCTATATCAGTAACCAGTTTCGGACTTTCCCCTTCTCCATCAAGGACCAGTGCATCATTTTCTACAGTGGTGTTCGAGGAGCCGGAAGTTTTTCACTTGCATTTTTGCTTCCTCTGTCTCTTTTTCCTAGGAAGAAAATGTTCGTCACTGCTACTCTAGTAGTTATATACTTTACTGTATTTATTCAGGTGAGTAGATTTCCCTTATATTTAAAATAGATTATTTCAGGACAACGTAGTAAATTAGTAAAATACAAATAAAGGCATTTTATCTGATTTTCAGATCTGCACTCAATACCCAAACTAAATTTCCAGAGATTTCTAGATCATGTTTGTGACCATCCTTTAACTTCTGAAATATATTGCCTTTTAATCAATACAGCATATTAAGAAAAAGATTCCTGAGTAACAGGTGACTAATAGCTACTCTATATTTCTGAAAAAGAGATTCCAATTAGTACTAGGTAGCATACGTTTTTGTTTTAGTGGGAGTTAGCTCTTAATGAACCAATGAACGTTTATTTTAATGGGTGAAACCAAATTCCTATATTAAAATACAAACAATGTATCTATTTTTATTGCAGTACTTAAAAGAACGAAGACCTGAAGTGAACATTGGAGCATTTATTCTGTAATAGCTATACCAAAACATATAGATTGGACATTCTAATGGTTTTGTTAATAAATTTTCTCTCTCTAGTGACAGTGTTCAACACAGCAGAACCCTTTTATTTTGCTATTTCTGATCTAGGGAATCACAATTGGCCCTCTGGTCAGGTACCTGGATGTTAAAAAAACCAATAAAAAAGAATCCATCAATGAAGAGCTTCATATTCGTGTAAGTTATCTCATAGTCACAATAAATAGATTAATAAGACATTTCCCCTTTGTTACCATGAGACGTGTGCACACGTCACTAGACTTCCTCTTTCCTCCCCCACTCTACCAAGGCTGACTGTATAAGTTTCCTATGGCTGCTGTAGGAAATTGCCACAAACTTAGTGATTAAAATAAGGCAGATTTATTGTCTTACAGTTCTGGAGGTCAGAAGTTCAAAATCCAGGTGTTACAGGGCTGTGCTCCTTTCTGGAGGCCCTGGGGAGAATCTGTTTCCTCACCTCCCACAGCTTCCAAAGGCTGCCTGCGTTCCTTGGCCCATGGCCCCTTCCATCTTCAGAGCCTGCAGTGGCTGCATCCCTCCAACAATGATCCTTCTGCCTCCCTCTTCCACATTGAAGGAGCTTTATGATCCCACTGCATCCACATGGATAATTCAGGAGATTGTCTCCAGCTTAAGGTCAGCTGATTAGCAACCTTAAGTCCATCTGCCACTTAATACTCCTTTAAACTAAACTACCATATTCACAAGTTCTGGGGATTAAGACATGGATATCTTTGCAAGGTCATTGTTCTCCCTACCACAGTCTGCCGTCTGTGTCCCAAAGATTCATATCTGTTCCACATGCAAAATACCTTCCTTCTATCCTAGCACCCCAAAAGTCTCAATACACTGCATCATCAATTCAAAATCCAAAATATCATCTGAATCTTATCAGGTCAAAAATCCCAAATCTCATTATCTCCATCATCTAGAGCAGGGCTCAGTGAGGCTCTGGGTATAATCTATTCTGAGGCTCAGTTTCTCTTCATCTATGAATTTGTTGAACTCAAGAAACAAGTTATCTGCTCTTAAAATATATGGTAGGACACTCGTTGAATAACAGTTATGGCTATTGCCTTTCGAAAAGCTGGGGAGATAATGAAAGAAAAAAAGGAGTCATCGATACCAAGCAAACTTCAATGTTTCCTGGGCAAGCTTTGTTTGGTTTCAAGGGCTGGGAATCCCCTAATCCCTTGCAACTCTTTGTTCCACCCTCTGAGTTCTCAACTTCACCCTCTGAATCATACTTCCTTTGTTTACAAAGGTAGCATAAGTTTGCAGCTGAGTAACTTTATCAGTCTATTTCTTGCTTATAGAATTGTGGGGGTCTGACATATTTCTTTCATTTCCTCCTCTTTTTTGTCCAAGCTGGTGGTGTTTCCATCAGGGCTCAACAGAGAAGCAGAGCCAGTAGGATGGATGGACAGAGATAGAGATAGAGACAGAGACAGAGACAGAGATAGAAATAGAGATAGAGATACAGATAGAGATGAGATAGGAAGAGATTTGTTGTAAGGAATTGTTTTTCAGTATTGTTGGGACTGGCTAGGAAAGCCCAGAATCCATGGGACAGGTCATCGAAAAGAGCTACTGTCTACAAGTAGGATTTTTTTCTTCATCAGGGAAGCCTGGGGCCTGTTCTTAAGCCCTTTCAACTGATTGAATCAGATTATCTGGGTCATCTCCCTTACGTAAGACAACTGATTATGACTTCAATCAGATCTACAAAATACATTTACAGCAACATCTAGAGTACTGTTTGATTGAATAACCGGGGAGTTGCCTGGCTAAATTGATACCTCAAAATACTATCACAGTGACTAACATTCAAAATTGTCCTGCTTGTTTCTAAAGTCACAGTTCCAATGAAATATGGGGTCCTCTGCCTTTTTTGAACTCTTACTATAGGAGGGGCAAAGGGTGCTACTTCTTTTGTAAACATGGCTGAGTGGCAGATTTTAGTGAAAACATCCCAGGCTAGCAAAGATGAATATGACATTGAGCATGGTTTCTACCTGTTTGTTTAAGTTCAGCACAACATTGAAGGGATACCACTGTGTATAGCTCCAAGGAATAGAAATGAGAACTAATGTCTGAAGGGTTATAGGTGGAGACTTCAAGTCAGTTAATGAAAGAGCGTTCTGACAATCATTTCCTGATTGGCACACCTGAAGCTGAAGTGGATGTGTCTAACCAGTGATTGGGAACATGTGGCATCGTTGCTGTACATGAGATTCAAGCTTTGAGGAGATAGTTGAACCTGAAAAATGTTAGGTTTCTTCTATCCCTGAGAGTTCACCATTTTAATACTAGAGAAACTGATGAATGATGAAGTCTTCCAAAATCTACCCTAAAGTTCATAGTCAAAGTGACATAGGAAATTTGGTTATTTAAATTCCAGGAAATCCTAATGAAAAATTTTCAAGGCCATTTGAAAATAATTAACAGATAAGGATAAGTAGTGACTGTTTTGAAATATGTCCAACCTTAAACTGATCATAGATTTTTGTCTCTATCTTTGCCTCCAATGATTTATTATTTTGACAAATTAGAAAATCTGCCTAAGTCCATGGCACTTGGATATTTCATTCTTCTCTCATTTATTTTTCTTTTCCTCAAAAAAGTTGTAATTTTTGGTAGAAAGTAGTGAATCAATTATTTAATAATTAATTTAATATTTGAATCTGTTTTTCAAGACAAAATTCAGAAGCCAGTATAGACTTCAATAATTTCAAATTTAAAGTATTTGGAGACTAATTTCATAATTATTTTGAAGACTGCACTTTTTCCTAAATTTCCATAAACAATTTTGGATAAAACAAATGCAATATAATTTGCTTGAGTGGTGAAATGTAAGTACTTAGATCAAACAAGCATATAAAAATAAGGAATATAGATATTTTGTTATTATATGTTATAGTATAATATTTATAGAATTATATTTTCAGAAATTGTATTATGGGATAGCAGTGTGTTCTTTTCTTTTGCAATGAAATTAAAAGTAACAGTTATTACAATTATTTAATAATATCTTAAATATGATATATTTTATTATTATTAATTATCCTCCAAATGATTTCAGTAATGAGACATTTCCTAGATCATTCTAGAAAAGTATTATCCAAAACAAATGCCAGGTTCCCGGTTTTCATTACATATTATGTGAATTATCAAGAAACTTATCTACCGAGTCTTTAAACCACAAAACAAAGTTGAAATTACTGTGAAAGGCATCAAATGTTTTATTACACGAACACAGTGATAGAAAGTCAGATATGCTCCAGAAAATTAAAGCCTCCTTTGTTTTTTAAGGTGTCTTAGCTGTCCTGTGTGTCTTTCAGAGTTCGCGTTTCTCCAGCAATCATTTTCTTGTGTTTGTTTGGCAGCTGATGGATCACTTAAAGGCTGGAATCGAAGACGTGTGTGGGCACTGGAGTCACTACCAAGTGAGAGACAAGTAAGGAGGCCGAGGGTTTCACTCCCTGGCAAAGGATACGGGTGGCATGGGTAACTTCTAAAGGTTCCATTGGAAGCTGGGCATAAAACCAGAGAGAATTCAGGGAATGGAGACCAAGAAGATAAGGTGCTCCAGAGCCATCCCCTACAGGAAGCAGTTGAAATTCCAGGGCATGCTAAGCCTGGAAAATAAAGAGTTGTCAGGTGGAAGACGCGGTAAAGTCGGTGTAGGTTGTTCCAGAGAGAACTAGTACAGCTAATGAGTAGAAATTAGAAAAGTAATATTTACGTTAAAAACAAGGACAAGCTTCCCAAGGATAAGATCAGCTCTACCACGGAATGGCCAGCTTGGAAAAGGAGTTTGGAAAGGGAGTTTGGTGCCTCCTTAGGAATCCTGGCAAGGGATTCCTCCATTGTGGGGAAGGCCATGGTGGAAGATCTTTAAGATTCTCAAATATGGTAATTCTTTTTTTAAATGCCCAAATCCCTCTTCTCCACCATATCTCACCTTTCAGAATGTATTGTTTTACTGGATTTCGTTTCCAGTTCAGGAGGAAGGTTGCGGCTGGAGTGAGTAGCTGGCAGCTCACTGAGGATGGGGCTCTGAGAAGCTCTCACTCTTGGGCGCAGGCAAGGAAAAGAAAGTGCGGAAGGAGATTGAGAAGAAGTGGTCAGAGAGCCTGACAGGGAAGCAGGAGCGAGTCAGGCAGTGGAGGGCACACAGGGAGGACCGGGCACGTCAGGAGACACAAGCATCCAGGATGGGAAGGATGAAGGCAGCCTCTGGAGTTGAACAGGACAAGGTCAAGGCGATCTCAGTGAAGGAAAGTCAGGGAGGGTGTTATGGTTGGGGAGGTGATTACCGTGGGCTGAGAATACACAGGAGCCATGGCTTCTCATGAGGGCAGAAAACTAGAAGACAGAAGATTGACCCAGTCGGAATAAGAGGAGGCCTGGTCTGAGCCGAGCTCAGACAGCAAAGCTCAGGAAGCCAGCCCCTGACCCTGGAGGGGCTGAGCTGACAGAGCTCATGGACCAGGAAACCAATTGCCAGATAATAAACCAGCAGCCCGGGAAGCTATGTTCCCCTCTGGAAAATAAAGCAGGCGGGCAAACTACTCTTTGAATGTAAAATGATTGAAAGTGTTGAAAATTCCAACTCCAAACAAATGGCTGACTCTGAAGGCACCATATGCAAAGCGCAGCTCGCTCGAATGGGCCGGCCAGAGGTTCCTTACAATAGTCAGCGGCCATCAGTCTCGCCTATTCACAGTCTCCATCATTCAGGCTATTGGGACATATGTAGGGTTTTTTTCTTCCCCTTAATTGGTAGGATTCAAAATGATCTGCAGCATAATGGGGCAAAACTACTGTAACTACCGGGCCATTTAAAGTTATTGGGTTCTGGTTGAATAGGCCAGTATTACTGTAAGTGCAGCTGCCGCTGTTATGCGCTATTAGAATGGAACACTTGTTCAAAAGCTTCAGCCCCCTCATTTCTTCTCTTACAATTGGAGCTGAGCTGGGCTGGGCCTCCCCCGCTCCTCACTTATGCACACTTTTTGCCCTGATTGCAGCTTGTCCCTTCCTTTTGTTTAGTTGATTTTCAATGTATTCAGGCCAGTAGGCCATTCTTTTTTTTTATTTTAAAAAATGCATAAATACTATGATTTTAAAAAAAAATGTGTTCAAATGCTATGAATACCCGGCACTGTCCTGATGTTTCTTCAGAATAAAGTTAAGTAGTAAGTAGTTTAAGAGAAATGCATACTTACGTAACACATACAGACATTCAAGATTTCAAAAATGTTGGTTTTCATTTTTAGGTTTAAGAAGTTTGATCATAGATACTTACGGAAAATCCTCATCCGAAAGAACCTACCCAAATCAAGCATTGTTTCTTTGTACAAGAAGCTGGAAATGAAACAAGCCATCGAGATGGTGGAGACTGGGATACTAAGCTCTACAGCTTTCTCCATACCCCATCAGTAAGTCATATCTGTTCTTTGTTCTAAACTTTCACTGTCAGAATTCCAAGGGGCACTGACTCATTGCCTCATTTAAAGGTACACGAGGAGTAAAGAGGCAGAAATATAAAGAAGAAATTATGTTTAAAATACGTAATCTAAGTCTTGGCATTTTTATGGCTTGGCCGAAGCTCAACATATTTTACCTAGTTTCTGAAAATTACTTTCTAGCATATGTTGCTTACTTAGAGTTGTATGACATCTTTCTTTGGGAGGGAAGGGCAAGTGAATGTGTAGAACTGCAGCATATTCTACAGGACTGTCTCAGTTTGCTCCTGACATGACCCCTGTGCATGTGATTCTGTCCTTCCTACCATTGTGTTTCTTCCCATAAGCCATTTCTCTTCCTCTTTTACGTGAGAGATGAGTTAACTTTCTGAGATGATAACTTGGATTTGGGAATGACTGATGATAGCAGGAGGTGTGGTCATTGGTGGTCTATGTAAAGAGAAAGTTGTGTCTGTAATTGCATCTAAGGCGAAGGTCTACATGAGACTGTGAAATTTGCCTTGAGTCTCTGTGAGACCAGCTTGGAGTAGAAGCAGCGAGTGGCCTGGCTTCCTGAGGAACAGGGAGTTGTTGTGGAAGCAGGACATAGGGAGGGGTGATACTGGAATATAAACCCATCATTACAAGATGATTTTCCATGCAACGTGGTACGGTAGCCACTTGTCCCAAGAGCTGGCTAAATACTTCTTAAAACTGCTTTAACTCTGAGATTTAATGAGAGCCCCTTCAATGTCAAAAGAATGCATTAATTTCCCAAAGATGCCCAGTTTTTCCTCGAAAAAAATGATTTATAAATTGGGAAAATTAATCACAACATATATTTAGGATAAGGAACAGGGTCCCCCTCCATCCTGTTGTCTTCAGCAGGTAAAAACACTTGATCATATGCTTCAATTATGTCTTCACATTTAAAAAGGCAGTTGGAAGAAGAGCTAAGAATAGGTAGCAATAAAATTGTCACTATTGCCTAAGTCTTATTTCTGAGATAACACCTTCATCCCTTGCCTGCTAATAAATCAGAAACACCCTTGCATTTCTTACATGGCCTGAGAAGAATCCTAACTAGCGTCCCTGAGGATATCTCAATATAATACAAAGCTTTCTGCCTTATTTCTTAGTGACTTTTCTTTCAGGGTTGGCGGAGGTGGGGGGGGTGTTGATTTGTTTTGATGCTGCTCATCATGTGGCTTTAAGGAAACTTCTGATATTAAAATGGAAAAGTGCTGACAAATATATATTGGCAATGCTCTGCTGCATCATAGTGGAACCTCAGGCAAAGGAAACATCAGGCATATTGATCCTCTGTTATTTAAAATGTTGATATTATATTCATCAAGAATTTTTTGCATTGACCTTTATTTCTAAAAATATTGCATTTGAATCTGACTTACCTTAGTTACTGAGTTTTTTGGCACCTCCTTGCATTTGACACCTTTGATCCAATCCTGTCTGTTAGACACCTCCTATGTGCCAAGCACCGTGAAGCGGACACAGGCCTTGCCCTCATGGACACCATACTCTGGTAGGGTCATGACGTTAACAAAAAAGGCCACACAAACATAATCATAAAGAACAGAGAGCTATGCAAGTCTATGAGAGGTGCACCTCACCTGGACTCCTCGCCTTTGGCCTGCTCACTGAGGGATCAATGCTGATTAATGCAGTTTAGACCATTAGAAACTTCCTTAATTGCTTTGCTCACTTAAGTGAGCACTTGGTCTAGGAAGGTAGGGGTGCTTATCTCAAATGAGAATCAGTCTGCCAGGTGGCAAAGCATATTTTGAATTTTTGTATTACATTGCATCAGCCATAAGCATTTGCCTTAATTTCTGATCTCAAGGCAATCTTTAAACCAGTTTTATTTGGAGCAGGGCCTGCCAGTTGAGTTAATTATTTCTTTAGAAATGCATTTAAGATTAGTGAGAGAGCCTTATAGGTACGAGATAATTTTTTTTTCCTCCTACACTCCAAGTAGGTAGTTAACTGGGGTGGGAGAGATTTTTTAAAGTTGATATTTAATATGTATTTAGTATTTAAATTGCATTTATTTGATCTCATCAGAAATCTGTAGGACGTCAAGCAAAAAGGAATTCCTCTCCTGAGATCAAAGCAGCTAATTTCTTACAAAACAAACCTTCATACAATAATAGGAAAAAGAAGTGTGTACTCAGCTCGCTTTTTATTATTCTGTATGAGATGATAACAACAAAATGCACAGGTATTTTTTTCTTTAGAAGTTCAAGCAATTGTTCTACAAAAGGTTTAGATTTTCAAATTCTATGACCTTCAGGAGAACACTGCCCCCACGGTTGTCTATTTGCACAGTCTGGATGATGTTGATTTTTTGGAATCCCATTGCTTTTACATGCATTACCTTATTTGAAACTCAAAACAATCCTATGAATAGGTAGAATATGCACTTTGATTACTATTTCAAATATGAAGCGGCTCATCTCACCAATGAGTGGTAAGCTGTTAGAAATTATCAGAGATAGAGTCAAGCTGATTAAAAGTGTTGAAGCTTTAAACACTTTTTGATTAAAGTGATATTAAAATATTGATATATATATATAGGCGTAACAAATGACAACCATACAACTTCAAAATGTATTTTAAAACTCCCAAATAATTTTAATGTGTCCTTTATTTTTTAAAGAGACCTAAAGTAACTTCATTGTAGTCTAAGAATTTTCTAATGGATCGCACATTGACAGGTACAAATTCACATTTCCACATTCTCACCTAGAAGACTAGGATGCAGATTCTGATGCCATTTTTCACTTCCACACTGGAACACTGTATTCTGAGGAGCAGCATCATCTCAGCCACTTGTCACTCATTCCAAATGTTGTTCATCTTGGTGACCTCTGTAAAAACATGCAAAGCAGCTGCACACACAGCGCTGCTGGTGGGCGCCACTGTGTGCATCGCAGGCAAGTCTTCCTCTGAGCCCACTTTTTCTAAACACTTCACATCTTAGCTGCTTAAAAAAAAAGATGTGTTCTTCTAAATAAATTAGCAAATCATATTTGATCTTTTGGAACTTCATACTATGATATGTGTATTCTACTAGATATTATAGTAGAATTGAAGCCTCTTTTTACATTATTATAGCAACTGATCAAAAGAGAAAAAGAATGAGGGACCATTGAAGAGAGGTTGATTAATGAGAACAAATATACACTTAGATAGAAGAAATAAGCTCTGGTGGTTGACAGGACTGCAGGGTAACTATAGTTAACACTAACTGATTGTACATTTCAAAATAGCTAGAAGAGAATGATTTGAATGGTTCTAATATAAAGAAAATATAAAAATGCAAGGTAATGGATATCTCAAGTACCCTAATTTGATTATATGAATGTATCAAATTATCACATATACCCTAAAACTATGTATGACTATTATGTATCAATATAAAAGATAAGTAAGAAGCGTTATGAGAAATATGAACATTGTATTCAATATACTTAGGTTCAGATTTTTCCAGTTTGATTGAAATTATTGCAGAACTTTTATTTAAGGTGATGAAGATCTCCTTTACGGATAATGAATCAATGGTCCAGTGACAAGAGTCTTTTGGTTTATAAGTTGACTTGATATGGAAATGATCACTCATTCAGTTTTTCTAAAGCTGTATCTCCTGTGCTTGTGCTGGGAGTATTTCAGGGACGATTTTGCTAATGAAGCGGCATGAAGAAACCTCCAGGTATCACCTTGCCCAAGTGAGTCAATTCTATAGCTGTAGAATGATAGTTGCTATAATTCTATAGTTGCAGCTTCTCAATGTGACTCCATGATGGGAGATGCCTTTGGGATACCTGGAGTGCTCATTCCAACCAGAGCTTGAATGGACTTTACCTAAGTTCGTCCTTCCCAAAGTGGTCAATTATAAACTGGAAAGAGTGCCAAGTTACATCTACTGCTATATCAAGTGTAATTTTACCATTTCCTTTATCAGTGGTTTCTCCTATTAGGTTGTTTCATAATGAACACATAAATGGAACTATTTGACTCGCTGTTGTTTCTGCTTAGCAGTACATCACATTCACCACATTAAAGGAATGTGTTCAGATTGTGGAAGTGTGTGGGCATATCTAAATCAGAATAAATGTTATTTGAAGGACATTTAAACAGTTAGGTTGAAATGCCCTGATAATAATGTTAAGATCACCAAGGGTGGTAACTGTGTATCAATAGAGGTGACATTTGCAGCTTTATGATATGGAAACTGATTTCAATCAGTTTGTAGAGAGGACATTAGTCAGTCTACAGATAGCATTGCTAAACAAAATCCAGGCTTTCTGTGATATTCAGTACCCAAGTCCTTTAAAATCTTTTATCAAATGTACATTACTTTTAAAATGTCTTCACTATTGATGGCTGTATTGCTAGTAATGTTTTGAAAAATACTTAAAAGGTGGCCTGTATTAAAACTAATCATTACTCATGTCTGTGGCCAATTATCTTAAGAGTGTATGCAAGCAGATATCAAAGCCTCCAGTGCCCTTATGCATTCAAAATTCAAAAGAGCTGAGGCTAGAAACAAACAAACAAACCCATTAGGGTTTATATCAAGATGTTAAGGAAGGTGATAGTATTAAAAAGGGAGTTGATTATTTTTAGTTCTCTCTTTTTGGTTCTTATGTTCCACATGGAATATATATTATTCATGTAATATAAAGTTTTTAAAAATTACTGCCACTAGATTGTAATCAAATACACTTGTCACATGAGAATTCTTCCCCCAGGATTGTCAGGACTTTATAATCCCCAGAGGACAATTGTGCATTGACTGCTAACCTGGGCACAGGCATAACCCGGTTTTTAATCCCTTCCAGAGGTGGGAAGGGGTCATGGTGTACAATATCTCAGAGCTGGGCTGGCTCTCATGGTATAAATAGTCTAATTGCCCTTGTAAAATGTGATTCTGGTTTCTTCAATTATTTCTTAATCAAAGATAAAATCCTACAGGTACAATTCCAATACAAATGTACTCATGAAACTAACATTTTGTTAGATAAATGCTAATCAAAATGTGGTGGTGTGTAGAAGGTATTAAATCTGTGAATTGTTTGCCACCCGTCCTCAGTGAGATAGGTAAGTACAAAACTAGCAAAGAGTTTGTCTTGGACTGAATCATTTTTTTCTGTTGCATTTAATGGTAAAATATTTGGATTGCATGGTACGGTATCATTTTCTAACAATTGACTTTTATTGTATCGTACAAACATTCCAGTTCATAACAGATTTGTGGGGGAAAAAAAAAACTTGTTACCGCTTTAGACCTTTTTCAAAAAATGGGTTGGAATAATTACCACATATAAGCTATAGGCAAAGGACCAGTATTTTCAAAACCTGAAGTCAAGACACGTGTTCTGACATTTCAAATCAACTTACTAGAACAATAGGAAAATTATATGTAGGATTCTGGAGCTTAGGATTCCCCTCAGTACAGAGCAAGGCCCACTGATATTTTTGTGGCACCTCTTGCCAAATGAAAGAATAATGTTTGTCTCTTCTCCAATAACGATTCCAGGGCCCAGAGGATACAAGGAATCAAAAGACTTTCCCCTGAAGATGTGGAGTCCATAAGGGACATTCTGACATCCAACATGTACCAAGTTCGGCAAAGGGTGTGTATGAGCCACCTGTGTTGTCCCCCTTGTCTGTCCTTGAAAACAGTCCTTCAGGAGTCCCCTGATGTTCATGTCATCCTCTGTAAGGTGAACTCTTGCTGAATATTTTCTCTCTGCTTAGTTTGGAGAATAGAAAGTTAATTGTCATGTTTCTGCTGCAAAATTGGCACCTGTGGCATGAAAAGAAGTGCAAATCTAGTTACCGTCTCTAGGGGGCAGGCTGCCCTAGCCCTGCAGCCTGGTGCTTTCCAGAACTAGCAGGTCTCTGCAAAGAAGCTCATCCACCACACCACAGAACAAAGATGGCACCAGGACACTGATCACAGTGCACTTGTCCCAGTTGTATTGACTACAATAAGAAAGTTGAGATAGTTTAGGTTCCCATATTGAAACTATAATTTATAATGAATAAATGCCTGAATAAAAGGAGACATCTTATTTCTCTATTTTGGAACTAGGTATGAAATCTCTATTAGTCCTTGGGAACTGGTCCAAAGTGCATACTAAGAAGATTTCTGAGGGCAGTGAATGAATCTTTCTGAAACTTTGACTTAGTTAAATAACATTCCATCTAATAGTCATCTAACGAAGTCATATAATGAGAAGTTTTTATAGTTTGAGGATTTGATCGTCCATCCTAATCCTAATACTTGGGTGTGAATAGAAATGAATTCATTTTGAGGACCTTTAGTTTTGTGACTGTGTCCTTGATCATAGTCTTAATGAAACTAAAACAAAATCACCTAGACAAAGCTCCTCATCTTCAAAGGGAAGATGCTGAGGTCAGTGGAGTTGGTTATCTGACTTTTTCAAGGTTACAAAACAAATCCAGGTTAAGAACGCAGGACTTCTACCCACCCACCCAGTGCTCTTTTCATGACTCTGGACTTACATAATCCAATGAAAGTGAATGTTTTCTGGTCTCCTGTTTCAACTCAAAGGTCAGTGATTAAGAGGAATGTGTCAGTGAAAGGCTCTGCACCAGCTGGAGAAATACAGGTCAGCACTAATGGTAGTGTGCTTAGAGTAAATTCCAAGGCTTTCAAATCATTCCAAGTGAAACTGTTTCAGTAAGACTATCACATCCTGCCTTAGATAAATAATAGATAACAACTTCCTGGTTTGAAGAATGTGGCTAGCTTAGTGAGAGCTGGAGTCCAGAGGGTACCTGTTACTCAGCCTTTTCCCTACGTGGATGAAGATCAAGTTTAGGGAAAGGTCTGGAAATGGAGATGAAGATCCTAGGACTCTAATCCAGTCTAAAATAAGGTCAACTGCTCATCCTTTCTTTTCTTCCTTGGATGCAGTTTCCAAGATAGTCTCCTTTCGTCTCTTTTAATAAGTATCCTATGCATTCTGCTTTCCAGAGTTCTACTTTCTAAGATATACAGCACCTCCCTTCCTCATTGCCCTCAAATTAAAGCACAAAGACCTCTTTCCATTTAAGAAGTTTATTGCTGACGACCCTGGGAGCCAAATAGGGAGAACGCAATTGATAAACAGAGGGCAGTTACAAGCCTATGAGGTGGCTCTTTGACTCTACTTTGCTTACTCCATAAGTCAAACTCACCAGTCCTACCTCTTCCCGTCTTCCTCTCCTTACTCAGCTTTACAAAGGTCATGAGAATTCTCTCTTCCACCGTGGTCCTCTTGATCTCTTGAAGGAAAAGTCTACCTGAAAATGCAACTTAGGACAATTATACATTTACTCTGTTTCTAGCAGACAATCTACATTTTTGAGGAATGTCACAAAGGGTGTACCTTAGCCATCCTGCCCTCTGTAGCCTGGATGATAGATGCAGGCCTGGTAGCCAGGGCATTTCTCACTGATCACATCTTGAAAGAGGCCATCTTGGGCATTGGGATTTACCTCAGAACAGGACCAGGATGAATGCAGAGTTTGACTCTGGGCGACCCTAATGCAGAGTTGATCCAAAACTGAGCTGGCCCTGCTGGGTCTGTTGCTCCTAGGAGGACTCCAGCCAATTCTGTTTGAAGTCCTTCGACTCAGTAAACCCAGGACAGAATCTTCATGGGTGGAAAACTTAAAGGACTCACCTCTGGAGGTTCCTGGTAGGACAACCACAGAGGAAGCTCTCTGAAACACAGTGGGGATGGAGGTTGAGAAATACTATGACTAAACTTACAAGAGAAGAAACTGGCTTCAGCCCAGACCCCCAGGATAGGTCACAGATTGATGGGTGGTTCCTGAGTAGCCTGGATAATCAGATTACTCTCAGAATTTCTACATGCTTTCAAAGGAAGAGAGCAATTTCAGTTTCCTTCAGCAAACAGTTAATGCACATCTAGAATGTGCCGGGCATCAGGAACACTGCACTGAATAAGACAAAGTTCTTTCTCCTTTAGGACTCAAGGTCCAGTGGGAAGTACAAGCTCCACTGTAACACAGAAATGGAGGGAGAGGAGGGAAGAAACTTGCATGCACATTATATCCATAGAGGATTCTATGCTCCCTGTAGACAGGCAAAATAGAGAAGCACGTGGGTCATGGCAGGTTATGGGAGGTGAAATAGGAAGCCAACCGCCCAAGTGTTCCTTAAAAAGTACAACCTCCTCCCAAGTCTAGGTGTAGGAAATCCTACTAGCAATACATTGTATGTATACACACACACACACACACACACACACACACTGCATTCAGTTTTGCATGATTTTAAAATTGATAAACAATTGTAAAAGTTTGTCTCTATATTCCTAATTCTTGTTTTATTTTTCATGACTGTGTCATGTTACCATTTTTAATATTTAATATTTCAATGTATAAAATGCACATAGGTTGAGGTGTATCATTACTAATGATAGATAAGAATTCATATTTCAAACTATTTTCAAATTTCAACTTTTTGGGGAAAATTCTTGTCAGATCTGTTAATGTGTCAGAAGTGGATGACAAAGAGCTCCCACTGGGAGGAGAAAGTTGGATTTACCCTTCCCTCATTGTTCCCTTGGCCTTTAGTTTATGCCTTCTTTTCTTTTCCCTTGGAGACAGGTGTCACTCTCACTCTGTCACCCAGGCTAGAGTGCGGTGGCATGATCACGGCTCACTGTGGCTTTGACCTCCTACACTCAAGCGTTTCTCCCACCTCAGCTTCGTGAGTAGCTAGGACCGCAGGTTCACACCACCACATCCAGCTATTTTTTTTTTTTTTTTTCTGTATTTTTTGTAGAGATAGGGTTTAGTCACATTGCCCAGGTCGGTCTCAAACTACTGGGCTCAGTGATCCACATGTCTTGGCCTCCTGAAGTGCTAGGATTAGAGGTGTGAGCCACCTTGGCAGTCCAGTTTACACCTTCTTTACAACACTTTTTTAATACAATTGTCTATTTTGTGAGGGTTACTTTAGTTAATAGTAATGGAAACCACACATCTACTTAACTGGATGCACACACACTGAAACACAATGAACTGCAAGCTGGTGAAACCTATAAGGATGCCATTGTGAATCCCTTGTTGACTTGACTGTCTCATGTATGGACTGAGTGAGGGCCCATTATACATTCATATATTAAGTACTAATAGAGCTTAATATGCTTTGTATTTGTTTGGATAAAGATCAATAGAAATAGAAGTATCAGTATTTTCTTTCTCACCCTGTGGGGCATCTTGTGGCACTTTTTGGAGTGTGTGCACCCACCTAAAAAACACATGGCCTGAAAAATGCAGCCTGTACTCCTTGGCAGGCTACCTGTGGCCTGACCCCAGCCCCTCCATGCCCCTCCAGTCTCACCTCTCACACACTTTGAATGAAGCACCCCATTTTTTTGTGTGTAACAGACTCATTCCTGGCTCTTTTCCAGCACATCCTCTGACTGTCCTCTCACCTCCAAGGTGGTTACCAGCTGACGTCTTAGCTCATGTGTTTTCTCTTCCTGGAATTTATTCCCAGGATAACACTCACTCATCTTTCAAGACTTATCTCAGTACACTGAACTTTTCCCATCCAAGACTGGATGAAGTGCCTTTTGCCTGTACTCTACGACCCCTGATGATCCCAGAATCTTATCACTTACCTGCATGCATAGCATCTTATCCCTATTGATTTGACTTTTCCAGGAAACTGTAAGCCTTTTGAAGACTGTAGTTCTAATGTACTCACTTATTTAATCCTGTGCCTTCCACAGCACCTGAGGGCACATACAGCATTTTCTCTATTGAAGTGGAACTGACTATCCCCATCACAGCATCCGTCACTTGGGAGGGAGAGCCCCTGCGGTCCCTATCCTGTCATCTACCAGGACTTTGTGGTTTATCAGTGCACACAGTGTGTCACCTACTGGCAAACTAAGCATTTGCTGGTGGGCCTTTAGTGAGCACCAAAAAGGAGAAGAAATTTCAGTTAAGCATTTTGCAAACATTTGTCTGAGGACTGACTAATGTTGGCCTAGGGTCCATGACAAGTTTCCATTGGTCTGGGGTAAAGGACAAGGAAGATGTTCTCATAAAGCTAAATTGATTCAATTTGAAGGACTATTTTTTTTTTTAATCTCAAATTATGTTCTTCTTGTGACTTTGGTTAAGAGACTTTCTTTCTGAACTGATGATGATAATGGTTGATAGAAATTGTGTGTGTGTGTGTGTGCGCACGCATGCATGTGTAGGTATCCTTAATTGGTAAAATTAAAAGACAACAGCCCTATGGAAAGTCCCAAAGTAGTTTAGTTTTGATATTTTCCTTTCTTATTAAATTCACTGGCCTGGCATCCAAAACATGACCTGGAAAGGAAAGTGTATGTATGGGGCAGGCCGAGTCTGTGGGTAACTAAGGGAAGGACCGCTGTAAGGGTTAGAGCAGAAGGCAGAGGCTCCAGCCACAGCTCTGCCCTGAGAGCAGCATGACCTGGGGTCACACACTTTTCTTCCTAGGACTGAAACTTGCTCATTCGTAATCAAGGCAAATGCTTAGCTGACCTCCAAGGTGCTCACCTGTTCTCTTGGTCTTAGGTTCCTGATGTTTCCGTGGCTTCCTTGGCTGAAAGTTGTACGAAGGAGTCCTTACGTATTTGACATTCCATTTTCTCTGCAGACCCTGTCCTACAACAAATATAACCTCAAACCCCAAACGAGTGAGAAGCAGGCTAAAGAGATTCTGATCCGCCGCCAGAACACCTTAAGGGAGAGCATGAGGAAAGGCCACAGCCTGCCCTGGGGAAAGCCGGTACACTGGGGCTGGGGACTGGGACATTCCTTCAGTCTGCAAGTGTTTGTCACCTGCTGAGCCTGTTCCTGTACAGGATCTCACATGCGTGACCATCAATATTTACACAAACAAAACCCCACCTTGTTACCTGAGAGATCCTAAGGCAAGAGTGCAAGACACCAGAGCAACCTTTTTCTCTGGGTTCAGGGTCTTAGGGACTGAAGGTATCTGCCCATAGGGTGCTGCCCTCCAGGGTGGGTCAGGGACTGCAATGCACTTGACGTGCTGTGAGTCCAGACCCAGACCTTATGGTGACCAGGTACTGACCATGCCCTTCAGTCCTCATGGTCAGTACCTGGTCTGACTCCTGGGCTCACCTTCACATCAGCCACTGTGTTCCTGCACTCTTCCCATGGAGGCCATAACAAACCAGTCTTACCTGCAGTTTGGATGGAGGCTGGGTGAGAAGCAGGCCCTAATCTCAAACCTATCCTCAGTGGGGATATGGGAGTAACTTTGAAAGGTTGCTAATGGTCTCTTTTGTCATGAGAGGGAAAGGAAATACATTTTGGAGACTGGTGTGGTCTGCTTTCTCAAAACAAAAAAACTAAAAGCCAGTAATCCAAACAAGATGCCACAGAACAGGTCTGTGTTCCTCCCTTTATTTTATTTTATTACTTATGAGAGGGAGTCTTGTTCTGTCACCCAGACTGGAGTGCAGTGGGTGGTGCGATCTCAGCTCACTACAACCTCTGCCTCCCGGGTTCATGCGATTCTCCTGCCTCAGCCTCCCGAGTAGCTGGGAATTACAGGTGCCCGTGACCATGCCCTGCTAATTTTTGTATTTTTAGTAGAGACAAGATTTCACCATGTTGGCCAGGCTGGTCTTGAATTATTGACCTCGGGTGATCCGCTCACCTTTGCCTCCCAAAGTGCTGGGATTAGAGGCGTAAGCCAAAGTGTCTGGCCCTTCCCTTTATTTGCCATGTGAAGCTCTGAATCGCGGCAGCTTATTCTGCTTTTTCTTTCTACTTGCTACCCACAGGCTGGCACCAAGAATGTCCGCTACCTCTCCTTCCCCTACGGGAATCCTCAGTCTGCGGGAAGAGACACAAAGGCTGCTGAGTTCTCAGGTAAGCTGCATGCCTGGCTTCTCTGCTGCTGTTCTGTAAAGGGTCAGATGGTAAATATCTGTGGGTGTGGGACAAGAGGCAACATGAAGAACATTATGTAGGTTACTTACATGATAAGAAAAAGAAGAAAACAACTTCTTTTATAGATGAAACTCATAACTTTGTTTATGAACACTGAAATTTGAATTTCATACAATTTTCACTTTTCATGAAATATTATCTTCTTTTAATTTTTTCAGCCCCTTAAAAATGTACTAACCATTTGTAGCTGACAGGCCATATACAAAGAGGAAGTAGGCCAGATAGAGCCCAAGGGTCATAATTTGATCACATCTTGAAGAAATGTGAAAGGGATGTTTTGCTGAAGTTCTAGTATTTACTCACCATTTAAGTATGAGCAGAATTCTCCAAACCTGGCTTAATTTCACTAAAATGATTTCACCAGACTTACTGATTAAATGTTTTCCATTTAATATTTAATTAAGTGGAATTCTTAGAATTATTGAAACTTTATTATTCTAATAAAAGCAAAGTTACTATTTTTATGTGTGTATAAAACGATTTGCTATTAGCAAAAGGTGACATAATATGTGTAACATGCCATGTTATCTATTTTTATTTTCCTAACTTTTAAGTGTTAAAATCACGTTGGAAATTCAAGTAAACTAAACATAGGATTTTAGTATTTAATCTTTAAGGAGTATATGTAATTACCTCAAAATGAAACTTTTTTTCTGATTTAAAAACATACTTCATACAAAATTAAAATCATTCAGTAGAGAAAAGCATGAAAAAGAAAGTTAGAAGCACTTGCAACCTCAATGCCAAGGTATAATCACCATAGAATGTTTTGGTGAACATCCTTCTAGAATTCTTCCTATACCTGCCTGACCCCACACTACTCATACTGACACCTCCCCCCACAAAAAAATCACAGAAACATTGCATCATATTATACACAAAAATCAAAGTATAGTCATTGTGTTGCAATTTTTATAAATTGCCTAGTTCACTGAACAAATGTTGTACATAGGTTTCCATGCCAGTAGATGTGGATCTAATACTCATTTTTAATGAGTTAATAAGAATTACATGCATGTGCCAAAGTTTATTAAGCTAATTCCTAATTAATACTTAAGGTATTATCAACTTTTAATAAATATAAACAATGATACATAATAAGGACTCTGGACCACTTGTGATTGGTATTTTCACAAATAAGCAATTATTCCCTTAGTATATTTTCCTGGAAGTAAAATGTTGAGGTCAAATTCATATAGATTTAAATTTTTACAGATATTGTCAAAACACCATTACAAAAGATTATGTCACGAATTTGCCCTCACAACAACAGTCTGTAAGAATGATCTTTTCCTAATACCACTGGGCTGTTGTCAAAGTTTTGAGTAATCTGTGATACGATAGCATAAAATTTATATGCCAGATTTAATTCATATGAATCTCTTTGATTTTTAGTGAAGTTGAACATCTTTCACATTTTGTAAACAATGATATTTCTTGGGGTGAAGTTTTCTGTTTCTGCCTTTGCTCATTTTTTGTTTTGTTTTGTTTCTATTTGGTTGTTGATTTTCTTGAGATGAATTTGAAGAACCCTATATAACAAGGGTTCTTCATCCATTTTCTCTCCTAAATGATGCCAATGATTTATTTTTTTGAGGCCAGTCTCTCTCTGTCACCCCGGCTGGAGTGCAGTGGAACGATCTCTGCTCACTGCAACCTCTGCCTCTTGAGTTCAAGTGATTCTCCTGCCTCAGCCTCCTGAGTAGCTGGGATTACAGGCATGTGCCACCACACCCGGCCAATTTTTGTATTTTCAGTAGAGACGGGGTTTCTCCATGTTGGCCAGGCTAGTCTTGAACTCCTGACCTCAGGTGATCTCCCAGCCTGGGCCTCCCAAAGTGCTGGGATTACAGGCATGAGCTACCGAGCCTGGTCAATAGTTTAATTTTTAAAAATAATCTTCCTGGTACAAATAACCTGGAACCAGTTTTGTTATTTGAGTGAGAAAACAAGAAAGTGTCACCGTTATTTTTTTTTTAATTTAAATTTTTTTTAGAAAAAAATTTTACAAAGGGACAGGGTCTCTCTATGTTGCCCAGGCTGATCTCTAACTCCTGGGCACAAGGGATCCTCCTGACTCGCCCCCTAACATGCTAGGATTACAGGTGTGAGCCCCCATGCCCGGACGACAGTTATTTCTTAAGAGACAAGCATCAATACCGCATGACTATGGTAGCAGGAGATGACCACGGAGCAGCCTCATTTGAGCACTAATGAACAAATCTTAAATAAGCATTAGAAACAAAATACAGCAGAACATTAAAAGTACAATACACCTTGCAAAGTGGGTTTATTCCAGAATTTGAGAGTCGTTTAACATTTGGAAACATACATACATGATTCACTAGACTAATAAACAGGTCACAGGATCCTAGCCTTTTAATAGATGTCCTCACTAAAGGATATCTCAGTCACACTTTCAGTCAAAGCCATAAAATGCCAGGAAAAAAATAGACAGAGTCTATATGAAGGAAAAATAAAATTCTACTTCTCCACACTGTCATTTCTGGTCTATGAAGAGGATAATATTGGTTCCCTCCATATGCAATTGTATTGTCCTGATGCAAAGCCAGTCTCATACATGCAGGGTACACATATCAACAGGTACATAAAGCCACTAGAACAGAGCCTGGAACTAAGTAGATGTGCAAGAAATATTAGTCGTTATTACTATTACTACTTAGGGACTTAAGGAAGCCTTGACTTGGATAAATACAGATGTTCTTGGAAAGAAAGACAACGCTTCACAATGTCGCTTCTACATGAATTAATTCAGACTTGGAATGAACTGTTAGTCCCAATGATTTCTTTTCTTTTACATATACTCGGCTGGTTGTAAGTTTCAACTAGGTGAATAAAGAGAGTGGTTAAACTAAAAATCTGAGAGAAAAGTAATGAAATAGCACTTATGTTAGCAGTTTTCTTCAATAAGTTTTAAAGATGGGAAATCAGTGCTCTGCAATACGTTATGGGTCATATGTCTGTAGGATTTTATATACTTGTGCCTATTTGTCATGGAAACTTATGCCTGTATATGCAGACTCATTTCTGGCTTGCTTGGAATTAACTCTACTGTGAATAATTTGTAATTTCTATGGTTGTGATTTATGAAAAATAATAAACCATGATACATTTAAAAAGGATTATAATAATGATGAGGATAAGGCTGAGATAGTCCTCAATGTGTAGCCAAGCACAGTTGATCACTGGAATCCTCGCCAAACCCGAAGTCTCTCTGCACCAGGAGAATGGCTGGAGGGGATCTAGGGGAGACAGTGGAGACTCTTGTTCTGCAGGCAAGCAGTCCCTGGCTAACCCGCCCGAAACTTGGAGAATGCTTCCCTTCCTAGCTCTCCCCTTGCCCCCCAGGGTCAGGACTTTTCTTGTTCTGGATGTCTTGGAGCTCCATGCTGGTTTGGAGGACTTCACATGCTCTTTCGGGGCTCTTTTGCCTTCAGGGCTCACTTGGTGTTATAAGTAGAGAGGTCTTGCCTGGAAACCCCTTAAATGACGAGGCTGCTTAGAATCCATGTGCATCGAGGCAGATGAAAAAGCTCTGGAGATGAACGGTGGCGATGATAACACGACAATGTGAATGAACTTCATGCAAGGAACTGTACACTTATTTACAGTTAGACGAAAAAAATGGTTAAAATGGTCAATTTTGTGTTATGCATATTTTACCACAAGTTTAAAAAATATGGAGGTGGGGAGGGTTGCACTCCAGGTTTGGGTGTCTGAACAGTGTATCCTGCATCAGGTAGTTCATCCTCTGTGTGTTGGGGCTCGCCCTGAGCTGAGCAGAAGCACCTTCCTTATTTCTCCTTTCATGCCAGGGTGTCCATGTCCAGAAGTTCAGGCTGTCGGTCAGGTGGGAGGTAAAAGAACAGATACTCAGATTTTGTTGACAAAGTATCCACTGCTCTGCCTGGAACTGCACTGCCTGGGTGCCCATGTGGAGGAGAGTTACACAAAAAGGACGAAACACAGTCCTCACTCTTCCTTTTTCTGCCTTCTGCTTTCCAGCCAACTTCTTCCTTCAATTTTGGGCAGCTCTAAGCTGAGCGAAACTTTGCAAGTCACACACCCATGCCTCTTCCTAGAGCTTGGAGTCCACTGTAAAATAACCCAGAGGGTGGTCGGGAAACCGAAACCACGACTAAGATCTGTCCACTGATGGGGTGCTCAACAGGAAAGCTTGGAGTGAGAGAACAGGGTTTGGGGGCAGAAGCTTCCAGGCCATTGTTTCCTTAGCTAGTGCTTCAAGCACCAAGGATCCAGAGGGACTGGTCCCAGGCCTCGTCACAGAGCACACATTAAAGGAGAGTTATGGAAAACAATGGACAGATATATTAATTAATGTTTTCTTTATTGAAAGAAGTTGGTCTCCCTTGCCCAATTTCCAAGTTACCTTCTTAGTATAATTGGGTCACATTTTAGAGAAACATTATTGAACAGAATATTTTAAGATTTTCAGGTGTCCCACATTCCAAATACATTTTTTCGATGTAAATCTTTGGGCATATTCATTCTAGACGTGGAGTTTTTGTTTTGTTTTTTAGGAGGAAGAGTGAGAGAAGGAACACGGCTTTCAGATTTAAATATAAATGTCTGAAAATACCTAAGTTCTTAGGAGAATTTTTAAAGGGAAAATAAATTTATGAGGCTAAGACTTTGAGGAAATGAGAGGAAATGAGATATGTGAGAAATATTCCTTTAAAGATGTGTGCACATTGAAGTGGGGACAAGGCAATGTCCTAGGCATGGGTTAGGGGTCTGGAAGAGAATCCAAGAAGGGACATTGTATACACAGCTGCTGGCTTCCCTCGCACGAGGTAGCACTCCCTCTTGCAGGTGGATACACCAAGGAGACAGCAAGGAGACCTGATGGTAAGAAGTGGATTCGAAGCTGGGCAGGCTCTGCTCAAACTCTGGTCCCATATTCAACAGCTTGTGATATTGAGCATTGCTTAACCTTGTAAAACCTCAGCCACTTTACCTGTGAGATTCATAACTTTACTCACCTGGAAGGGCCGCTATGAGGATTCAATGGCATGATACATGTAAAAGGATGAGCACAGTGACAGGCATATAGTAAATTATCAGGAAAGGGAAGTTCCCATCAAGTGCCAGTCAGTCTGTCACCTGCTTACTCCTCTGAAAGGAGGGCATCCGGTCACACCCTGGTCTCTGCTGTGGCTCCCTCCTATCCCCCTTTCTCCAGGATTGACTATTTCTGTATCAAAGATTGGAATTCAGATGTAATGCTTTCTGGTAACCACTGATTAAAAAGCAAACCAAGATAAAAGCAACCATTTTCAGATGGCTGCACCATATAACCTTCTGTGTAGCGTTGGCTTTGGACAAGACCAAGCATCTTTGTGTCCCATGGTTTATGTCTATGGCCAACTGATCTGATTCTGTAAAATGACACGACCTTACTTGCCTGGGGAGACTGGCTTGATACGCCATTTTTCATTCATTTCTATTTATTTATGACACTGCACTTAGAGCTTCTGTCCTCCCATCTGCTTCGGGCAGTGTCCTCAAGAAGGAAAAATTGTGCTGATAAGAAAGTTGAGTGTAGAGCTGAAACCTCAGGCAAGGCTTTGCCTCACTCTGACTTCCTGCCATGCGGATATTAAGTCTTACCTCTGATCTTAAGTCTTGTTCTTTCCCCTTCTTGCCATGATGTTTTCCTAGATGATGACAGCAGCGATCCAGGATCCCCATCCATCATGTTCAGCACACTCTCTCGGATAGGGTCGCTTCAGAAACAAGAAGCACAAGAAATAATCCCGATGAAGAGCCTACACAGAGGAAGGAAGGCATTCAACTCTGGTTATCAAAGAAACACAAGCCAAGAAGAGTACTTGGGTGGAGTAAGGAGGGTGGCTTTAAGGCCCAAACCTCTGTTTCATGCAGTGGATGAGGAGGGTGAGTCTGGAGGGGAGAGTGAGGGCAAGGCCTCTTTGGTCGAGGTTCAGTCGAGGTGGACAGCTGACCGTGGACACGGCAGGGACCATAACAGGTCCCACAGTCCTTTGCTCCAAAAAAAATAGTGTTATTGTCCACAAGATTGTTTTGGTGTTTCTCAAGAGTCTATCTTCCTGTGACTGTGAAAGAAGGATTTCTGGAATTCAGAATAGAGCTATTGAGTTTGCCATCTTGAAGCTGTTAGACATCGATCTATAAGCAGCAGGAAGATTTTTTCCAAGGACTGGGAGCAAACTTGCAGGCTCTTCCATGTTCTTAGTGTGGGATACCTTTAGATGAATTCCCTGTGAGTGAGAGAAGTTAATCACCCCAGGAATTAGACACTAAGAATTCCTAAGAACTTTCTATCACGAGCATCGGATCCAAGCCATATATTGAAATACAAATGCGATTGGTCAGTAATTCACATTGCCAATATGCATATGCAACTTATAATCCAATTAGAACTAGAAGAGCCTTTGAAGTCACCTGACTCAGCCCCCTGTGTTTATAGAAAAGGACATGTAGTCCCTGTGAACTATGGTGAGTTCATAGTCGGATTGCCCTCCCTCCAAAATGAAACTGATTTGATTTTGATTTCACATTCAATATGCAATAATTATGTTTTATCAGAGATAAAATTTGTTATGAATATGCTTTATTTAGTCAGTAGCAATGATAGATGTGATACACACTATAGGATTAATCTGTGAACAATGGGGTTAAGGTCTATTTCATAATTGGAATATTTATTTTAAAAATGAACATTAGAAACAAAACAGCCATAAACAGAGTTTAATAGCAATGACATCAACAACACGTATTTATTAGGGGTGCATTTGTAGGGTGTGACATTTTACCCTAGGGTATAAAGCTATTTTTCAATTTCATTTTCCATCCCCATTTTCTCTGAATTTGACCTTGAATCTCACACTCCAGCTCTTCAATTTTACTCACTTGTTGTCTTCTCTTCTGGCCACCAGTAGGTTAACAAACATTTATCAAGCATTGTTATTGGGCGAAATGACTAATGCAACTAACCAAATACCCTTTTGCCATCACTGTTTTTGGCATATCTACCATCCTCAGCTGATTTAATCTTATATGTCTTTAAAGGCCATGATCAAGGGCATCCTCCATCCCTAGACCAGCCTTTACCTTCTCCCTTGGTGCCCCACATCCCTTTGGATATGCTATATGCCTTATCTGTGAATTGTGTCTATGCATACACATGTAGGTCTGTTCCAGTGGTCAGTGGGCTGAAGGACAGGGAGGACAGTTTGTTCATTTTAAATTTTATCCATTTATCTGTTGTGTTTTTTATCTTACCCCTTTACCTATTTTGTATTTTTTGGCTTTTTTTTTCATCTTTTTCTGTTATCGGTTATCACAGTGCCTTGTGCATGGTAGATTATAAATGTTAAACTGACAATAGTGTTTTAGATCTGTAATGGGCATTTGAAAAGGTGTTATCAGGCATTTTTATTTTGTAGATGATAAAAATGAGGTCTTGAGATGCTCTCTGATGCCAACTCAGAGTTTGTTTTTCTTTGAAGGATGCTTGCTTGTCCTCTAATATAACCGGTGGATGCTAGTTACTAAAGACATGTGCTTTCTCCTGAATGTATCTTTTTTTTTATGACTTGAACTCATTTTCCTGCTGCAGTGGTAGAAAGGCCATCAAAGAAGCCCATTTGTCTTTCTCCTTCCAAACCTGAAATATAAAGCTGCTTCTAAATTGTCTAAATATCTTGATTTTAATAAAAATTACACGCTATCAAATAACAGTAATCAGCCTAAAGGGATAGAAGCACACATAAAACTCAGGAATCTTTGGTTTTGTCCTCGGTTTTTTTTTTGTTTGTTTTTTGTTTTGTTTTGTTTCTTCTGTCACCCAGACTGGAGTGCAGTGGCATGATCTTTGCTCATTGCAACCCCTGCCTCCCGGGTTCCAGCAATTCTCCTGCCTCAGCCTCCCAAGTAGCTGGGACTACAGGTGCATACCACTACATCGGGCTAATTTTGGTATTTTTAGTAGAGACAGGGTTTCACCATGTTGGCCAGGCTTGTCTCCAACCCCTGACCTCAAGTGATCTGCCTACCTTGGCCTCCCAAAGTGCTGGGATTACAGGCATGAGCCCCTGCACCCAGCCAGATTTTGTTCTCTTTGTTTAAAGAAACAAGCAATCAACAACAAAAGAAAAAAACTGTGCTCCATGAAAGAAAGGCAGTGGGCCATTATCCTTAAACCATAGATGGAGATACAGCAGCAGAGAGAAGTCATCAGAATTCACCTTTCCAGTGCCATTAAGGAAATGAACTCTTGAGACCTGAAGCGTCCCCACATCCCTTACTGGACTCTATCCATACAATAACAAGATATCCATTGCGAAGGCCCCTTCCCGGAGCAGCCGGCAAGGTCTAAGAATCAGTGGACTCTATCTAAACTCTCCTGTTTTACCCTGAGATGCTGGTGCCATTAAGGTGAGGTGTGGTATGACTTAGTAGAGTAGAACATTACCCTTTAGTTGGTAGAGGTCATAATGGAGTTGTTTTCCCCAAGGACATGTGTTCATCTAGACAGATAGGCATGGCTGTGCAAGCTTGGAAAGAGGCCCTGAAGCTACTTCCTAAAACTCGTGGCAGGTTGAAGGCCCCAGTGATGCTGTGGTGCTGGTGGCTCTGTCAGACATGGAGAGCTTATGGCCAAAATGGCCTCTGTATTTCATCATCCACTATTGTCTGAAAATGCAGTGTGATTTGATCTTCCCTCCATACCCTCTGGAAGGGCAGTGCACTTTGGAGATTGGTTGAGTGTACAGCAGCTAGCCCAGGAACGCTCTGGTTATCAATTTCACATGATGAGTTTTTCCAAGAGGCACCCAGCAGTGCAGCAGAGGGGATATTCTCTTGAGTGTCAAGGACAGCCTGGTGCTTCTTCCCTACTTCCCGCTGAAAGGAAATTAAATTGCATTAAGTTTCCAATTTTGAGCCTGGCTTCTGGTCCGCTAAACAGTCAACATTCTCTGCCAATGGGCCCAAAGAATTTGTCTTTTTATTTTCAACCTAAAAAAAAAAAAAAAAATCATGCACAACACACACAATCCTAATTTTCTTCTAAGAGTTTTTGTTTTTGTTTTGTTTGTCTTTAACTTTCTAAAATCTAGTTATATTATTAGCCTGAAGGGTCTTGGGTTTCAGTGAATTTCTGAAGTTGAGTAAAGTATCATTTCTTTTTTTTTTCCTGTATAGTAGGCTTCCACTTTAAAGATTTTCCACACATTTATGGTGTTTGGGATATGGTAAATGTTCTTATTCATCCTCCTCAAGTCTGACATGATGCCATGGGCACCTCTCCTGTCTTTAACCTACCTGCTAGAACAGAAACATTGGCCTATAAGGGAATCCGCTATGACAAAGTAGAGAATGAGATTCTGGACACTTTATTATGTGTCCTTTATTCTTTTCTTTCTCTCACAAAGTCTCTATACTGTGCTTCTCTGAGAAAGTTGAAGGGTCATGGGAGGCAGAGCTGGAATTACCACCCGAGTTTCATGATAAAATTACTTTTCCTGTATAAGAGGTGACTACTAAGGCAGAATTCAAGTCTTCAGCCTGGAATGTTGATTTCAATTTGCAGAGAAGCCCCGTGAATATGGCCTCACCTATCAAGATGCCTGACACTATGATCATTTAGATTTTCAATAACATAGTTATTTCGAAGCCCAGGCTATGAAATCAGACCACTTGTAGCTGAGCGACTTTGGGGAAGTTAATTGTCACACTTAGGCTGAAATTTATCAATGGATAAAATAGGGTAGTAATTTTATCTACCTCATAGAATGATTGTGAGGATTAAATGAGATAATACACGTAAAATTTTCAGCTTAGATTTTTTTTTTTAATAGAAGAGTTTGATCACTATTAGCTATAATTATTTAGGCTAAAATACATGTGCTTATGAAGGAGGACATACATTGCTTTAATTATGTGAACTGAGACTGAGACTTCTGAAAGCTAGCTGGATTGACAGAAGAGAGGATATTTGAGGGAGCAAGGGAGAAGATGTGACAGAAATAGAGAACATCGCCACCTTGATCCCAGCTCTACTTGGACACATTTCTACCCAGCATCCATCAATCAAGAGCAGACCAAAGGTGGGGCTTGAATATGGAGTCACATCTTTCGACCAAAACACAACTTAATCTTGATTGTTTTTAGGTCATTACCTCAAATATCAGCAATATTGCTTTTTTGTTTGCTGGCTTGCTTTTCATGTAGATACCCTGGTATACAGTTCTAATCTTGATTCACTCCCAGAGAGACCATGGCGTTGCTTCTGTATACTGTGATGGGCACACAGTGAGGAAAAGGGAAACCTGTTTGTTGAGAAATAATTCAATGGAGTTTTAATTCCCCAGTTTGGAATTTCATTTCTATAAGAGACCTTCGCTCCAAAAAAGTGATTCTTTTAACTTGTGAATATTAACTAAAGAGATAAGTGTTTAAGCACTTTTAGTATGGAACAAAATAGTTTCTGGTACATTTCATAATGTTGCAAAATTAGGCAAAGTAAAATTTTCTTAATAAATGAAGTCAATGAGTGTATTGATGTTGTTTAAGGTTTTTGCAAGTCTATCCACAAATAAAACAGGTGGTTTCTTGTAGTTTTAAATTGTTTTTGTTTTAATTATTTTTCTGGCTAAACTCTGTCAAGTATCTCGTTTCTAATTCCTCCTGAGAAAACCCAGCAGTGCAGACAGAACGCTTCCTTTCAGGACATCAGTCACTGTTAATTGCTAATGGGGCCATAAGCTAAGGGGAATAAAAGAGATGCCTGCATCAGTGCTAGCCACTGCTGTAATTAGCAAGTGATGTGCCCTTTCATCTGTGCACAATAATTGATTTAATAAATTCTTTTTCTTTCTGAGGCTCTAATGAGCTTCCAAGCCAGGGGTACCCAAGTAAGTATGGCAGGTTAGAAACACAATTTCCTTTGCCTAGTCTTCTTCGAGTTGGGCTTTACTCAACAAATTAACTAAAAACCATGTTGTGGACTGAACCAAAACTATTTCCTTAATAATACAGATCTTAAATTGAAATAGGTGGTCCTAAAATCAAGGTATTTACTCCGTGTTCTAAGAAATCAATCTTGAATGGAGTAGTGATAGCCAACATTTTTAGAGTGCTTACCATGTGCCAGGCACTATTAAAATGCTTTACATACTAGTTTCAGTACATCTGAAATGAAGGGAAATGAGTTTAGAGAGATTAAGTAACAGGTCCAAGGTCTCCCTAATTTTAAGGAAGACCTTAGACAACAGGTCTGTCTTGGCTCATAACCACTGACCTAAATTTCCTCCTTGAGCAGAATTGGGAATTTAATAAGTGACTCAGATCTACACAAAATTCTTTCTTGCTTGGGAAAGATCCAATAGGAAAAAAACAGAGAAGCTCCATCTTGCCAAAAAAGAACTTTGCTTTAAAGTGGACATGTAAATACAGTGGAAACTGTTGTCGTTTTGAAAATTTGTTTTTATAAACTTAATGAATGATGTAAAAATTAGATGATAAGCAAGATTGCTAATTTGAGTCATTATGTTTTTGTTTTTGAGGACTCATAAAATGTTCTGGTCTGATTTTAAATTGAGTTTCTTTTTGAATTTCAATTATACGTTGTTTCCAAAGAACTTTTTCATGGTTCCCAAATGAGTCCCTGGCCAGATAATGTCCACAGTTCTCGGCAACGTTGAAACATGAACTATGTTGTTTACTTAGAATGGACATATAAACCAACATTTCCACTGAAGAAAATGGGAGGGGATAAGGAGAATGACTTCAACTATTGAAGCATTCATACAATATTTGCAAAAGAACTTATAATCTTGGCAAGCACTTTGTCAATAATTGAACATATACTATATGCTCATAATTTTACTAAGTACTCTATATATATACTTCAAAAATTTAATTCTCATAGCAATCTTATAGAGTAGTTATTATATTTATTCTCCCCACTGTACAGAGGAGGAAACTGAGTCTCAGCTAAGTTAACACAAAGGACATACAGCTAGTAAGTGGCAGTCATCATTTAGAGTGACCTGTTTCCAATGTCACTAACTCTATCCGCTAAGCTGTAGTTACCCTCATAACTATTCTAGAGAATACACTGCAAAAAAAAAAGAATATGCTTTTTGCCACCATCCTTTGAATTTTAAAGGTTACTTTACCAAACCAGATAAAATTTAGGTCTTGTTTAACTGCTGCTGCCACAGCTCCAAGCTTCCTTTCCATTTTACTTGATGCTGAAGTGCTAATTCATGCTCAGAGAGGCTGTGACGAAATCACTCATTCAGGAGTTTGCGTCTTTGGACAAATATAGTGAAGTGAGGCTATGACTTATGCTTGAATTAAATTATTTTTATTCAGTGTTTTTGTTTTCATTGGATTTTATCTTTGAACTAGTGAAAACACTCGCAATTGAGTCAGTTAGACACTCTTAAAATAAGGGGTCGCTTATCACCATGGCCCTGAGCCAGTCTAAAAAGAAGGAAGGACCCATAGTGTTTCATTTATTTTGTTTTCTTACAGCAACTTTTCTGGGTAACTAAGAGTGAGTGAAACTCTGACCCTGGGTTTCACTGGTGTACTATTTCACCCGTGAAGGCGGCCCTTGTTTTGAGTTCATGCTTGTCCTGGACCTGGTTCAGGAGGCAGCTCTATTATCTAACTGTGCCATCTTTAAAAGGGGTCGTGTAGATGGGGGGGGGGGCGCGGTGGGAGGATATCACCAAAGTTCTAAATGGAGAAGTTAAAAAAACAACCAGTCAGAAAGGAGGATAAATGTTTTGTCCTCCAAAAAAGGATATTCTCAAAAGGAGAGGACAAAAGGACAGGTCCTCACCCAAGGACACGCCCACGGAAAGTCACACAGAGCCGGGCAGTACAGACCAGCCCAACACAGGGTTTAGCAAACAATGCTTGCCCTACCCCACCCACATCCCTGGAGCTGAATTTCAAGTTCTGATTTTAGACAATACAGCTGGAATGTCTGTACTTTCACTTCACAACACATGCCGTTTCAGGCAGCTCTCTGGTAAAAAGAAAGAAAATTGGACAAATATTAAAAGAATGAAAATGAAAATTTGAACAGTAAACGACATCTATGGTGAATTTGGGCAATTAAATTCTTCCAGGCAGAATGAACAGAAAATAAGACATTGTGGGGCACCTCACAAGAGGTTTAGTGGCATAATGACTTGAGGAAGGAGGGTGAATTTATTGGAGGAGAAAAGGTCCTATCATGATTAAATCACAACACTAAGCCTTTCTTGGTATTTAAGGGAGGCTCAGGAAACTTCCATATGTAGGAAGATAATTTTATGTTTGATAAATTATTTGCAAGGTTTAGAGTCCTGTCCAGCGTTCTGTACAAGACTCTAAATGCTTTGGATGCCAGACGTAAAGAAAGCTCCGGGAAAATGTTGCTGCATTCATGTGTCCTGTTAAGTCCTAAGATCTAAGTATCTTAGAGCAATGGTTAAACCTTGCTTTAGCACTACAGGGTCAGTTCTTCCAGGCTTCTGAACTATCTCCAGGATTACAGTGAATGTAGTTTACCTTGCAATAGATGTCTTTCCAATAGGCATTAGCCTTACCTGTCTGGAGACAGCCCTATAGCCTCTCCCTTCAACAAGGCAATAGTTCAGAATCAGCAGGTGTGGGATGGAGTATTAGCTCACAGCTTAGCAGCTGTGTGGTATTGACCAAGGAAGTCAGTTCCATATCACTGAACTGGGGATAACGACATCTACTCCGTCTAACTCATGAAGTGGTTGTGAGACTCGGATGAGGTCAAGAGTTTAGTAAACTCTGAAGTATGGAGCCCTGTATCTGTCTTGAGCAACCAGAAACATTTTTGTGCCTATGAAAGAACTTAAAGAGGAAAAACAAGTGGTTAAGAGCTGGAGTACAAGAATAAAACAGACCTGAATTTGAATGCTGTTTTGCGGTTTTGTAAAACCTTACTTAGACAATTTGCTTAACCCCTCCAAGCATTAGCAGAATGTTTGACATACAGTTTAGTGCACAGTAAATGTTAGCTATTACCGTATTGATGGTTTTAGATAGTTTTGTAGTTAAAGGTGTGTTAAAGAAAAAAATTATTCAATTACACTTGTTAAGGCACAGTAAGGAAGACTTCATTTGGGAGCATCAAGGTAGATATAGAGACCACTGTAACGAGATTTTGCAGCGAGGAACAGAGATTGGGTCCACTCTGATTACAGCACTGGCAGAGTGGGAGTAATTGAATGGGAAATTACTAAGAGGAAACATCAGGGGTAAGGGGGATTCTGGCCAAACGAACCTAACTCTTGCTGAAGACAGGCCAGAGTAATCAGACATCACCTGGGGGATGGTGGAGGACAAGACCCCAATGAGATATTGAGGGTAATCAGGTATGGTGGGAGCTGGGGGTGGTATTTCTTGCTAAACTGACTTAGCAGTGTTCTTTTCTAAAACAGATTTTATAAGGAGATACACAAAAGGGCCTAGAGAAGGTTTAGCCTCTGCCTAATGTTTGGTCAAACAAAGAATCTTTGGCAGGTGTGGGCTATGGAGTCAGACTGTCTAGATCCTGTGAAAATATATTTTTTAAAAAATATAAAAATCGCCGGGTGCGGTGGCTCAAGCCTGTAATCCCAGCACTTTGGGAGGCCGAGATGGGCGGATCACGAGGTCAGGAGATCGAGACCATCCTGGCTAACATGGTGAAACCCCATCTCTACTAAAAAAAAATACAAAAAACTAGCCAGGCGACATGGTGGGCGCCTGTAGTCCCAGGTACTCGGGAGGCTGAGGCAGGAGAATGGCGTAAACCCGGGAGGCGGAGCTTGCAATGAGCTGAGATCCGGCCACTGCACTCCAGCCTGGGCGACACAGCCAGACTCCGTCTCAAAAAAGAAAAAAAAAATAAATAAATAAAAATCATGACTCTCAAATATAAGATGAACACTTGTCAAAGATATATTCAACTCATTAATTGAGAAAACAAATATGATGTTTCCAGCAGTTTGAAGGCAAATACAAAATGCCATTTATAGACAATCAGGAATGCTAAAATTAACTTACAAATAGATGCAAAACAAGCTTTTTGCATGGCGGGAGGGGAAATCAAAAATGGTCTCTCCACCTGATAGAACCATTTGCATGTCTATGAACAAGAATCACTTGGCAATGTCAACAGTTTTCTATAATTTTCAGAGTTGTAATTGGCTGAAAGACAACAAAATAATTCATAGAAAATGAAAGACTAAAATGACAGTGGTTGGAGCAGATTAAAGTTAGTCTAGAAATCAGAGAAAGTGAAATATTTTGATACCCTAATGTTGTAAACTTAAATTTTACTTTTGTAAGAACCGATGGGAAATATTATCACCCAGAAAGGGCCAGTTCCTCTGGCAGAGGGGTGAGCTTCATCTGAATTATTGCCTACGGCTCAATTTTGCATCTCATTCAAATTTGACTCCTCTGTGCTTTCAATAGATTCAACCCTTAAAGAATTCACTTAATATATTGATCCAACTATTTCTTAAGAATAAGATAATCAGCACCCTTCATACAATTATTACTAACTGTATCAACAAATACCATGGGATTCAGTTCGTTTGTCTATTTAAACACCATTTTTACCCCATGAATTGTCATTATGGATTTATGTTTGCTTCTAAGATATGCCCAACTTTTGCAAAGCTGTCTAAAGTCAGTGAAAAGTTTTTCCTTTCTGTTGTTCAGATTGTTTGTTTTGATGTATTGATAATAGAACTCATTAGACTATGGGACCTTAGACAAGTTACCATAGCTCTTTGAACGTTTATTTATTTTATTGATTTATAAAGTGGTGATAATAATATTACCTCTGATGTTAAAAAATAAAATTTATGTAAAACCCCAGGCAAAGAATCTACTGAGCACTAATTTTTTAAAAATTGTTACCCTTCCCTCTATGTCTCTAGGAAGTCTGTGTGTGTGACTGTGTGTGTGTTTATAAGAGAGAAAGAGAGAGAGAGAGAGAGAGAGAAATGAAGGCACTAACAATATTTTCTTTGTGTAACTTGTTCACAGAACTCTGAGATCTTCCTTGAATGAGAGTTCTGTGTGTACCTCATGGCCCTGTTGGGATTAGGTGTGGAACAGGAAAGGAAGATAGACATGGACAATTTCCCCCACAGCTCCTAGTGAGTGGGGGCTATTGTTGACAGCATTGACAAAACTGAATCAATATTGTCCTGATTGTCTTTTATATCTTTCAAGACAAAACACAAATAACATAATTAAGTTCTTTGGCATAAGGCAACCCATAATAAACACTTAAATGGAATCAATGCCACTGGCTTGGTGTTCTGCCTGAATGCACAGGAGAAAACATTTGAATGAGATGCAAAATTCAACAGCAGGCAATAATCTGGATGAAGTTTATCCCCTTCGCCAGAAGAAGTGGAATTTTCTGGGGTGGTGGTACTTCTATAAGTTTCAACAAAAGCACGTAGGTTGGTGACCTATCTGAGTGCTCATGGATCCAGCTATCTGCATGAGTATACATGGAATTGCTGATCTAAGAGGATGTGGGGCTGGTGATCTGTCAATGCACATGGAGCTGGTGATCTGCCTTCCTGTGTATAGTTGTCCTCTCACGGTCACAAAAGCTCCCATCTGCATTACTTAGCTTCAATTGATCTATGTGTTCTCTATAGTTATTATTTCTTTTGTGGTTGTTGGGATTAAAAGAAACACTTTCTAGTATGAGAAATTTTCACATATATAAAAGTAACAAGATGATGATAATTAGTACCTCTATATCCATCCCTAGCTTCAATAAATATTAACTCATGGCCCATCTTAATTTCAGCTATACTCACACTTGCTATCACATTCACCAAATTATTTTGATGTGAATTTTCAGGCAATACATAAATTTATATGTAAATATTTTAATATTTGTCACTAAAAATAATAATATTTTGAAGATCAAGTTAAAACAAAAATCTGTTAGCACATTTCATAAAGATTAACTAAGGTTGGCCAGAGAATTAACAAAATTTTCAAGGTTGAAGTAATAAAAAATTGCTCTTTTTGTAGTATATAACATTTGATACATAAGAATAATATATGGAATCATGTGTATATTACTGAGCAAGACAGTAAAATAAACACACATGAGCCTACAACCTAGTTGAAGGACTACGCAATTCCTATGTTAATGAGTATGTTTTTTCTCTATCCTATTTTTCTTTCTTTTAGAAGCTAACAAAATGTGTAATTTCATAGTTTAAGTAATTTTCAATGGGAAAATACTTCAGATACCACATTTTCATAGGTCACCAATATTCTGAATCTCACATTTATTATTCTATGTTTATCGTTTTATACTAGATGTGTTCCTTCCTATAGGACATACTGTTCCATTTTGTTCATTTTCAGACTTTAGAAAAATGGCTTTATGCCACATGTAATATTTTGAAACTGACATTTGTTCAGTATTTATTGTTTCTAAGATTCATCTATATTGTTGCATTTAGCTATAGAGTTCCTTCATATTTTACTGTTGCATAAAATTTCACTGTGAGAATATACTAGAGTTTCTCTATTCTATATTTTAAAAATCCAATGTTCTCTAAGAAAAGTTCCTAAAAATACAATTGCTGCATCATAGAGTATCTGAATAGTAAAATTCAGAAGATAATGCCAAGTAATATGGGAAAAGGGTGTTAGTGTCCTTCTTTTACATTTATACCATTTCTTGGTATTATTGAACATTTTTTCACTAAGAAATGGTATACCAGTTATTTTGGAGAAAATTATACAACTTTTTTGGAAAATATTAATGAAGACCCAATTGAAGACAGAATATGGATAAGAAGACTCAATATAATAAATATATTAATGAATATATCTAATTAATATAAATAACATATTAGTTTCCCTACATGGGATTACATATTTAATGAAATTTCAATAGAAATATCCACGGGTTTAATATGACACTTGTGAAGGTAATTTTTAAATTTATGTAAAAGCGCAAAGTCTCAAAAATAGACAAGGCACTTCAGAAGAAGAAAATTTGGGAGACTAATTAAATCAAATCTCAAGTCTTTTTGTAAATCTACAGTAATTAAGACAATATAGTATTGGAAAAGGATAGATACAAAGACCATAGAGAAAAGACTCCATAAATAGACTCACACATATATGGAAACATACTTTTTGATAATTGAATGGACTGCATATCTCTGGGGATTAATTAAGAAATGATGAGACAACTGGTTATCCATTGGGAAAAAAATTGGATTGCCACCTTTCATTATACATAAAAATCAATTCATGGTGCATTTAATACTTAACTATGAAAATATGATATTTGAGGTATTTTCCCATTGAAAATTACTTAAACTATGAAATTACACATCTTGTAAGCTTCTAAAAAGCATCGTTGATCAAAAAAATGCAAAATACTTGGGCCACAACGTACATAAAAGTGTCCATCCAGACACGTAAGAAGAGCAATGAAAACAGCTGTCATCTGAAAGATATTTGACAAATCAGGTGAATCTAACTTATTTTTAATGGCCTTATAGTCTTAATTCATCATGAGTTACCAGATCTTTCCCCCCGTAAAACTGGGACTCCATAAATTATCCTTAGTATAAGGATGAATAAAAAATGAAATGGACTGACCAATAGCCTACATATTGGACCTTATCACAGGGAGATGAGCCGCTATCATGGAGACGTTGCATATTTGGATGCCCATGACAGTTCTCATTTTAAACTAACAGCTTGTTTTAAGTCATCAATTCATGTGTCATCTGCTTCTAAGATACTGGTTCATTCTCAATATGCTAACTCTGGTTTCTGAGGCTACATGGCTACAAACTGACTAACATTAGTTCATGGTAAATTCATCAAGGTTATCAAGTAAAAATATTTTCAATAGTATAATATTTTAATATGTAAGTGGAATCATAACCAGTAGTCAAACAGTTGAAGATCTATCCTCGAAGCCAGGGTATATGTCAGAAATTGTTGACTTGCGATCCCTATTGGAATGGAAAATATGTTAGTAAAAATTATCACCAGGAAAGGAACTTCTTACCATTAAACTCATTTGTTGACAAAATTACGAAGACTGTCTTAGTAGCCAAGGTTCTTAATTGCAAATAACAAATACAATTTTTCTAGTTTAATCAGAAAAAGGAATTTACTAATAGCTGTTAAAGAGTTTATGGAGGATTTTGAGAGAACTGTCAAATTATACTGGAAATTAAGTTTTCAGGAAAAATGTATAAAACCAGGCAATGAACTAACCCTTGATGAAGAAATTGCCGTTGCTGCTACCACTACTGATGTCACCAAGCATAAAATGGAAGAAAATTGACCTTACTGCAATTACTACTCTTCCTTGCCATTCCACTTACCATGCCACTTCTGACTCAGACAGTTGATTTTGCAAACTCAAAAAGCCAGACAGTCTGCTACTATTATCACCCTGACGAGTCTCTTGCCCAAACTGCTCCCGTCTGAAACAGTCTTACTCAGCTATGTCTGCTGGTTGGAACTTGGGTCATATGCCCACATTCTAGTAGTCAAAATTGTGTTTTGACTATTTTATTGGGGAAACAGCTCTCCTAGAATTTTCAGATCCTAGTCTAGGGTCCCCAAGAGCAGATTCCCAGATTAAATTAGGCATGCATGAGATTTACTGGGAGAAACATTCTGAGGGATAGACGGGTAATGAATGTAGACAGGGAGAAAATTCAGACCACAGTGCAGGATTCACACCTATGAAGGGAGAGAGGAAAGAAAGGTTTGGGCTGGGATAAATTCAGATAGCAAAACAGTTCTGAGAAAGTTTAAACCAAGCCAGTTTGTGTGTGTGTGTGTGTGTGTGTGTGTGTTGGGGAAATTCCTGAGCCTAAGATGCCCCTTAAAGAAATTCACCATTGAACAGGAGTGACTGTTTAAAATAGCCTTTCTGTGCTCACTCATTGACTGAGAGCAGCTCAGAGAAAGCATGGCCTGGTATGAACACTAAGCTAGATCCCAAGATATAGCAGCTGGAGGCAGTCAATTATCCATGTTCCCCATAGCAAGTTTTCTTAAAATGGTATCTGAGCACAACACCTCCATAATCACCATGTATCCCAAATATGGAAATATTGAAAGGACAGTGAGCTGCCATAAAAATGAAAAATTATGCCAACCCTCCCTCTCCGAACCACTCAACATCAATACTGTATAATCCTTCTTCCGTAACACAAAGGAGCCACAACTAATCATTCCTATCAAACAATGTCACTGGTTCTCATGTGACCCAGTTTCATTCTTAAATTGAACTTGAACAAAGATTAACGAGTCAAAAATAGCCAGAGCCATGAGATCAGAAAGAAAAAAATATTTTCAAGTATATTAATAGTAAGTGCAAAATATTTTCATTGGGTGTAATAGTGACAAGAGCCAATCTCACTTCTATCCTTGATTCCTGGACCCATGTATTTGGGGTTACAATAAACATGGAATCACACATTAGTGATTAGTTCAGCCTACACATCAGATCCTGTTAGGACTGTAATCCAAATTCACAAGGCAGTTCCTCTCAGCCGGCTTCATTCATAACTGAGCCTTCAGTTGACTATTGCATTATTTACTTCTGAGTGGTGGGGTATATGGTAAAATCAGCGAATTCTATCAGTTTCAGTGTATCGCATAACTTCTTTTGCTATAAAATATGTTTCTTTGTCAGCAGCAATGCTTTGTCAGCAGCATGTCAGCAGCAATGCTTACTAAGACTTAATCTAAAGTCTTATTAGACAAAGACTTTAAATCAGGTGTTAGAAATATGCTCAAAAAGTGAAGAAAACCAAGCCTAAAGAATTAAATAAAGCATGGTAATGTCATCCCATTGAATACAAAATGTCAATAAAGCAACAGAGGTTATTTTAAAATAAGAACAAAATAGAAATTCTGAAGCTGAAAAGTATAATAACTGAAGTGAAAAATTCACTAAAGAAGATGAGCAGCAGATTTGAGCTTTCAGAGGAAACAACAAACATGCAGATAAATCACCAGAGACTGTCCAATCTCATTAACAGAAAGAAGAAATGAAGAAAACTGAATAAACCCTCAGACACCTGTGGGACACATACCAATATATGAATGGGAAACCAAGGAAAGGAGAGAGAAAAATACTTCGAATAAATAACGGCTGAGAACTTCCAAATTCTGGTGAAAACATTAATCTACATATTAAATAAGCTCAAATAACTCAAAGTTGGACAAATTATAAAAGATCCACACCTAGACACATCATAGTTAAACTGCTGAAAACAAAGACAGAGAATCTTAGAAACAGCAGGGAAAAAAATGACCCGTTGTAGACATGGGAGCCTTGGTAAGATTAACAGCTGATTTCCCATCAGAAACCAGAATCCAGAAGGCAGTAACCCGACATATTAAAAGCGTCAAAAGAGGCTGGGCGTGGTGGCTCACGCCTGTAATCCCAGCATTTTGGGAGGCTGAGGCAGGAGGATCACCTGAGGTCAGGAGTTTGAGACCAGCCTGACCAACATGGAGAAACCCCGTCTCTACTAAAAATACGAAATCAGCTTGGCGTGGTGGCATATGCCTGTAAGTCCAGCTACTCAGGAGGCCAAGGCAAGATAATCGCTTGAACCCGGGAGGCAGAGGTTGCAGTGAGCTGAGATTGTGCCATTGCACTCCAGCCTGGGCAACAAGAGTGAAACTCCGTCTTAAAAAAAAAAAAAAAAAAAAAAAATGCCAAAAGACAGACTATCAAGCAAGAATTCTATAGTCATCAAAATTATCCTTGAGATATGAAGGAGAAAGTAAGACATTCTCAGATAAACACAACTGGAAAAATTCATCATTAGTAAACCTGCCGTACAAGAAATGCTAACGGAGTCTCTCAGGCTGAAATGAAAGGACGCTTGGCAATAACTCAGATCCACATGGAGAAATACAGAGCAAGTTCCTGTTCTAGTGAGAGAAAATCATTGTTTCTTCTGTAGTAAAAGAGATTCAATGTAATAAACTGGCTGATAGTCTGGAGTTGGGTTCTTCCAGTTGGTTACATCATATCCTGAAAGAGTTAAACACCAGCACTGGGGAAAAGTCAGTTTTGATGAAGAAAAAATTTATCATAATGAGCTTATACATAGCTTCTGTTCCTGTTTTCATGACATTTTTCTCATGAAATCACCAACTAATGGCAAAAAAAGAGGGATGACTAATATCCTGAATTCTTCTCCATCATATCACTAAGAGCTTCTGTAGAGGTAGACTTTCGCTGAGTATTAACACGAGATTCAAATGTTCTCCCAGCCTGCCAGGTCCACCTTTATTCCTTTTTCCTATACCTGCTTGTCACTAATCTTCCAAGTCTCCAGTCATCCATGTCCCTATTCCTTCCATGACCTCAACTATCTGACCAACAACAAATGGGTTGCTAACCATGTTTGCAGCTTAATTCATTGAGTAATCTCCCTTTCTACGCATAGGGGAACAGACATGTAAATCATAGTTCTAGCCATTGGTGTAATTTCCTTCCTCTGTTGTAAATACAGGGCCATCACCATCTGTGGTTGTTATGTTGAAGTAGTCCTTTCCCCAGTCATGCCAGCATACATGCCAGAGCTCACGCAGAGCTACCTGTAAGGTGGGCTCAACTGGCCATAGGGAACTTTTCATGAGGTCCAATCCATAGAATGAGCAAGAAATAGATATTGGGAGTGTGAGTCACAGGCTCATGAGTTTCACCTTTTAAATAAAGGACTTCGTCAAACCCAATCCTATATGTGGTAAGTAGAATTCTAAAATAGCTCCTTTGGTAGGTAGGTGGAATTATGACCCCCAAAATACATCCACATGCTAATCCTAGGAACCTGTGAATGTATTTGGCAAAAGGGACCTTGCAGTTATTATTAGCTTGAAGACCAAGGATGTGGAGATTCTTCTGCATTACCCAGGTCGGCCCAATGTAACCACAGGTGACTTTATAAGGGAGGCAGCAGGGTCAGGAGGCAGAGAAAGTGGTGAGATGAAGGAAGAGTCTGGGGTGATATGGCCATGAGCTATGGAATGCCAGAGACCTGTAGGAACTGGAAATGATGAAACTTCTCTGGAGTCCTAGAAACCTCTAGAACAAACCAGCCCTGATAATGCCTTAATTTTAGCTTAATAAGATTTATTTCAGACCTTCATCTCAAGAATCGTAACAGAATAAATTTGTGTTGTTTCAAGCCACGGTGTGGTGGTTTTTTTACACAGCAAATGGAAAGTAATACAGCCCCGAAGATGTTCTGTGGGTATACATACCCTGCATAACCCCTGGGGCTGTGAGTATGACAGATTTTTACTTCTGTGACTAAGTTATGTTTTATGGCACAGTTGACTTTAAGAAGGAAAGATTATCTGCATGGGGCTTATCTAATCGCATGATCCCTTCAAAGTAGAAAGTTTTCTCAGGCTGGTCCCAAGAGGGAAGCAAGAGAGATACAAAGCATTAGAGGCCTTCAACTACAGAGGAATTCTTCATTGCTGGCTTGAAGATAGAGGTCATGTTGCAAGAAATATGGTGACATCTAGAAGCTAAGCATGGCCCTTGGCTGACAGCTAACAAATATAAACCCCCGTTCTGCAATGCAAAGTAGTGAACTTTGCCAAAAAGAATGTGCTTGGAAGGAATTTTTCCCCCAAGGCCTCCAGACAAGAACCCAACCCATCTAATGCCATGATATCAGCCCCGTGACACTCTGAGAACCCAGCCACGTCATGCCAGGCTTCTGACTTCAGAAAATGTGAGATAATAAATTAGTGTTGATCTAAGCCACTATATTTGTGGTAATTTGGTAAGCAGCAATTGGAAACTTATACACTATACACGACACTTCTTTTTTCGTTGTTTTTTTGAGATGGAGTATTGCTCTGTCGCCCAGGCTGGAGTGGAGTGGTGCAATCTCAGCTCACTGCAACCTCCGCCCCCCTGGTCCAAGCAATTCTCTGCCTCAGCCTCCCAAAGAGCTGGGATTACAGGGACCTGCCACCATTCCTGCCTAATTTTTAGTAGTGATAGGGTTTCACCATCTTGGCCAGGCTGGTCTTGAACTCCTGACCTTGTGACTCACCCGCCTCTGCCTCAGGAAGTGCTGGGATTACAGGTGTGAACCACCATGTCTGGCCTACACGACACTTCAGTTTGACAACTGGGTGTCATTTGGCTTGATGGTTCAGATAACATCCCGTTTATAATGGGCAACTCAGATAGCAGGGACACCTGGTATTCCATAATCAGGCAGTCTCAAAAGAAATACAGTTACCTGTCAAAAGTAAACTTAGAAGAAAAAATTACTTGCACAGCTTAACGCCAAACACTTAGGGGTTTCTACTGTGACTTCTCTATTGGCACTTGACACAGACTTCAAAGGGCTTCAGGTCTTTTACAATATTTTAAGCATCAGTGAATCTGTGGTAACGTAAGGGCCAAGAAGAGAAGCCACTTGTCTTATGGTCTTAGTTATTTGAAGTTTTCTGTACCTCACTCAGATTTGGCAATCTTGTGGAAAGTTAGGTTAAAAATATCAGAAGAACATCTCCAAATGCAGCATATAATGACTCCAACCTCCAGGGCAAGTATGATGATGAAGCCCTGGGCTTGATTATAATGGTTGTAGAGTTGCACCTCCAATTAGACGCTCAACCCTGCCAAATTACTTATGCTCAGAAAAGGACAAGTGTAAAAACCTGTGACCTGTGATGGCAATATCTAGGCAGACAAAGATGATTCTGCAAACTCTGACATTGCAGAGCTTCTGGCCATTCCTTGCCAAAAGTAGTCCTTGTTTTCTTCTCATTAGAAGAAACAAGCTTTTCTTTGTATACAAAGATTTCAGTAACTTGACTGTGATAGCTGCTTCTCAAGAAGGAAATAATTCTCTGCCAGGCTTACTTCATCTCCCCTGGGTGCCTCTAGAACCATAATTAGAGTCAGGGCCATCACATGCCAGAGTGAGTAGTACAAGGCATGTTTCCATAGGAAATAACCTATACTAAAATAGTTTCAGAACTCTGCCAATGTGTATTGAGAGGAGTCTGAAGACTGTGTATCGGAATGGGTTCTAAGGGTATTCTATCAAGGAGGATAAAATATAACTAGATCTAGCCAAATTATGAATCTGGGTATGAGACTCTAGAAGCTGCAGGAGAAGGCTGTTCAAAGGGATCTGTGACCTTCCATATCTCTATCCATGGTACTACCCAGCCCAGTAGTCAGGTAGCTGGGGTAATAAATACCAAAATTACATCTTCCTCTTGTTCATGTCTACCTCCTACAGCATGAACACAATCAGAAGCCAAAGGACAAGGACCTCACTGATACAGTCCATAGTGGTCATCCATCCAGGGTCAAGAGAAAGGTAGAAAAGTTGGGACTATGTTAAGCTGAAAAGCAGCACATAAGAAAAGGACTCACCATCTGGGTGGGGATAATTGACTGATGGTCAAGATGTTCTTACACAATAGAGACAGGGAAGAATATGGCTGTCCCCCAGATGATCCAGTGGGACTTCTCTTGATACTTCTCTTGATACTTTCTTGGCCAATTTTGTGGTAAATGAACACATGCAGCAGCCACAGCCTTTGAAGGGCAAAGTGAGCAGTGGCTCAAAGCCCTCGGGGATATGGGTCTAAGCTACCCCACCAGAAAAGCCACCTAGATAATCAGGAGAATCACTTGAATCCAAGAGGCAGAGGTTGCAGTGAGCTGAGATCGCACCATTGCACTCCAGCCTGGTGACAGAGTGAGACTCCATCTCAAAAACAAAACAAAACAAAAAATCCACATTCTGATCTCCAAAACCTGTGAATATGTTATTTTACAAGGCAAAAAGAACTATGTAGATGTAATCAAGTAAAATATCTTAACATAGGGAGATTATCCTGGATTAACCAAGCAGGCCCAGTGCAATCACAAGGGTTCTTATAGAGCAGGGCAAGAGGGTAAGTCAGAAAGAGATGAGACATGGACGCAGAGGGTCAAAGTCAGAGAGAGATTTAAAGATGCTACTCTGCTGGGTTTGAAGATGGAGGAAGGGGCCATGAGCCAAGAAATGCAAATAGCCTTTAGAAGCTGGAAAAGGCAAGGAATGCCCTCCCTTAGATCCTCCAGAGGGACTGCAGCCCTGTTGGCATCTTGATTTTGACCCAGTAAAACCCATTTCAGACTTTTGATTTCTAGAACCGTAAGAGAATTAATTTGTCTTTGCTTGTTCTACTAACTTTACGGAGTCTGCAAAGGGCCAGTCTTTGGGACCAGTCTTTGACTTTTTCTGTTCTCCAGCTGCACGATGTGAGTCTCTTTATGTGCTTTCAAGGAGGCCTCTGGCTTCATATCTAGGATTAAACTGGCAATTAATCACCATCAGCATTTCACCACCTTTCCCTAGTGCATTCATGGTATTCAGCAGCAGTCATCCAATTCCGTTTTCCGTATAATTTGTACTTCCCCAAGCCCCTCAAACTCCTTATTTCACCTGCCTGTGTATCTCCTCTTGCTGGCATTCAATCCCAGTATATGACCAGTGAAAATTTAATGGCTACACAATAACAGCATCCCACAGGCTATATATTCTATCTACCATCAGATATGGGGTCCTCATGGCCAATTTGTAGGTGACCTAGCCGCAAAATCTCATTTTGAATTTGATTCCTGTGGCCAATTTGGGCACCAATTGACTTGGGTCTGGTTCCTTGGGAAATAGACTCTGAGCTGCAGATTGTTTGCAGGGATTTTTACAGGGAGCATGCCCAGGAATACCTGTGAGTGATGGGGATTGAGCAGAGGGAGAGAGTTAACTTTGATAGAATGGCAACAAAGGTCATTGCCAAACCCACAGGGAGCTCTGATGGTGTGGGGACCCTTCAGAGATGACCTGAACTCAGACAAAGTTAAAGTCAGGCCTTTAACTCTTAGTGAGACCCATCATTAGATGTAGGCTGCCCTGGGGAAGGGTCTTAACTTTGGGCCAGGCCACTCTCTTCAGCTAAGGGCATTTCTGAGGAGGGAATAGGCCTCAAACCTTTAGCAGGCAGCATTCCTGATAGCTGTGTCTCAGTCCTAAGGGGGTCTTACTGGGGGACTGCAGCCCTCACCACCTCCAGAAGTCTTCTAAACAGCCCAATCAGACAGTCAAGTGGAGAGGTGGTAGAAATCACCCTTCTTGCATCTTTGAAATCTCTGAAAGCAGCACTGATTTGTGTGATTCCCCTAGGAATGTGGTAATACATTCGGCTTCCTACTTTGTTTAGTAAGACAAGCTCCAGAGAGTTCTACTTCGTCTTTATGAAATAATGGCACCCATTAGATGAGTCAGGGACCCAATTGCTAGGTTTCTATTATACATTCAAGATCTAAAATATTAACCACTAATGGATTCATAGATCCAGTAAGTCATCAATAGTTAAAGGTAGGTACAAATTCCCTGTGTTGCTTTATCTATAAGCCCCTAATTGGACTCACGCTCCGTAGTGGAATGTTAGATTTGTAGAAATGAAGTTACCTTGAACCAGTGTCCAATACTCCCCAAGCACCAGGATTTTTTTCTTTTCCTTGGACACAATTACATATAAAATATCTACAAGTAACTCTGGGAAATATTGGGTAGGAAGCTTCATGCATGGCATTTTAATGTTATTATAAGATGCTCAAGAGGACCTGGGCTCCCCTTTATTCAAGAGGCACAGGGTTTATGAACTGACTTAAATCTGAGAAATTGTGAATGGTCATGAATCTACTGTGGTGGTTTAAGTCAGACATCTGGCTACAGTCCCAGCGTTTCAGGGACATTTCAGTTCTGGAAACCTGGTGATCAATCAATGACTGCTGAAGATCCCTGAAGATGAGACCATTCCCATAATCACATTAATCAACCTAATGATCACGGTAGCAACAACTACCTTGTCTATGGTTACTGAATACTGCTACTTGGTCTCTACCATATCAAGAGTCTATCATTCACTGAAATTTGGGAGCCCATTTCAATAGGGCTATCTCCCAAATGCATCCAATGACGTAGGGGAAAAAGCTACTACAGTATTTTCACAGATACCAGTGTTCCCCTTATCATGGTGAAAAGAGGAACTCCAAAGTCTTCTTTGAGGGACAGAACTATGATGGAGAAAAAAATAATGCAGATACATTTACTACATTTTTCATGTCTTTGGAATCCTTTTATATGTTACCAATGAGTTTCTGGCCTCTGTACTTCATTTAGTGTAGACTACCACTGAGTTCAGGTTTCAGCCAACAAAATAAGCAAATAGAGTGTTTCCTACCACCCAAAAATGTACATTAAATCTGGAATGTCCGGTAAATGCATTGGTATCAAAGTCATCTTGATCTAAAATTGTATTTATCTCTCTCTGGTCTGGAGCCCTGTTAATTCATTGCCACAAATACTTCCTTTGCTTGATCAATATAAACTAGAGAATATTTTACAGTTATTTTAGAGAGTAAATCTTTTCCTCCCGAAATTGGCCCCAGGGCATGCTGGGATGTGATAAGGACCTGCAGTGATAGGGGTGACTTTACATTGCAAAGTAGCTTCCCTACTGATGTCATTTTAAGGTCTTCAATAAGGCAGGCATTCATCATGTAGGGTCGAAGGAATGCTTCTTCTGTCTGGGAGGGTCAGTGGAGTTTTAAAATTTGGGGTATTTTGAGTGACTCAAATATTCCTTAATGTACCCACTCAAATGCACTGCATCTCACTCTTTCCTGGGTAGTGACTATGGACACATATAAGAGATTCTGGGAGCTGGGAATTCAACCTATATTTTAATTAAGCAACTCATATGATCAAGGAGTGTGATTTTCAGCTACATTAGTTCTATAGGTCTGTAGTTCCCAAACATTCTCTTAGGAAAATCATAGAAACATCTCTGATTCTGTGGCTATATTGCATTCAGAGGAAAATTTGAAGTATTGACACTTGTCTTTCTTGACACTGTCCGCACAATTAGGAGCAGCCACCATACTGTTATGTTCTGCATGCCCTTCCCACTGTCCTAAGGCAGCATACACTATCGCCTTCAAAACCTTATCTCTAATGACACTTAATTCAAGGTGAGCACTGATGATAATTTAAGAAATTATTTCAGCATTACATGAAATGGCTACCAGAATCCTCTCTTCTAATCCTAATTGTTTTTTTTTTTTTCTGTTTTCAGCCAGGCCAGATAAGCAATATCACCTTCTTATTTCAATGAGGACCTGCTGCTTGCACCTACCCTGGTAAAAATTACTGAATAACATAAGGATCTCAGGTGCTAACAACAGAATTCACTATCCAGTTTATATGGAAGTTATTATTTGATAATTTGATATTCAGTAGCTCACAGTATCATTGGGAAAGAAGCAGAAATGTGGGTTTGGGGTTAAATGTCCAGAAAAAATGCCTGCAATTGCCACAGAGATGGCCTGTTAAAGAAACCACAGCTGCTGTTCTTTCTGCTGCCATCACAGACAGCAGGCCCTAGATGCCAGGAACTCTACTGCAATCTCACTACCCTTAGCATTGATTCCACTGTTATATCACTGCCTTGACTTTAGAACACCCAAAACACAGGCACTTAACCACCACTCTTGCCAGCAAATAGAAATTCTACAGAACCAACTTCCTCCCCTTGCACTCTCTGAACTCAAATCCCATGCTAGTATAGCTGATGGGGGGAGACCAAGTCCACCTGTATTACTGCTGAAAGAGGTACAGATTGAGTTCTCTCTATGACGTAGGAAGGTATACATAACAGCATGGGGTATTACTCCATTCTCACACTGCTGATAGAGACATACCTGAGACTGGATAATTTATAAAGAAAAGAGGTTTAATTTTTGACTCACAGTTCCACAGGGCTGGGGAGGCCTCAGGAAACTCACACTCATGGTGGAAGGGGAAGTAAACATGTCCCTCTTCACATGGTGGCAGCAAGGAGAAGTATAAGCAAAGGGTAGGGAAGCCCCTTATGAAACCGTCAGATCTTGTGAGAACTCACTCACTATCATGAGAACTGCATGAAGGCAACTACCTCATGATTCAATTACCTCCCACTGCGTCCCTCCCAGGACACATGGAGATTATGGGAACAGCATGAAGGCAACTACCTCATGGGGATTATGGGAACAGCATGAAGGCAACTACCTCATGATTCAATTACCTTCCACTGCGTCCCTCCCAGGACACATGGGGATTCAAGATGAGAGTTGGGTGGGGACACAGCCAAACCATATCACATGGGAATTTGCTCCAATATCAAAAGGCTTTTCAAAAGATGTTATCTATCTATTATCTATCTATCTATCTATCTATCTATCTATCTATCTATCTATCTATCTATCTGTCTGTATCTATAAAAGGGATCTACAACATCTTTGCAATATCAAAAAAATTACAATATGATGATAGTTGTAAAAAAGCAGAATGTACCATGATAGGTAACCTTAGTCTATTTGTTTATTTATCTATGTATAATTTGTTAATTTTTCTGTTAACAAGTAAGCTTCGGGAGAACTAGGAGTATCATGTTCACAGCCATTTCTGCCTGCCCTACCCTAGACATTTCTAAACCACAAAAAATATTTAGTAGATATATATTGAATGGATTAAAAATTAAAAAGCAGCATCTAGTTATTTTCTTGATATGTGGCTTACCATTTTGCACACCAACAATTGCAATGTTTACTATTGCTTTCTCTAGGATCTAAAAAAGTGCTTGAAGTATGGCAGCACTCAATCAAAAGTAGCCATTATTTTGAAGTAAAATAAGTACTGTTGCATGACTTTTGATAACTTGTCTGAGACTACCCAGTTAGTGGAGACATGTGATTTTGGTGTTAAAAATGCATATTCTGCCATTGTAATGTTTGTATTTAAAGCATGGTTTCACCTTTTACCAGTCGGGTGATGCTGAGCAAGTTACTCTGCTTCTCGGTGCTTCAGTCTCCTTATCTGTAAAATGGGGACAATAATTATATCTGCTTCATAAATTGTCCTGATTTTTAAAAATTATAATTAGAGACCCTAAAGCAATGTCTGCCACATGGTAGACATTGCACTGCTATTTATTGCTTTTACGAATGGCCAATTCATTAAACCATCATATATGGAGATACGGTTCCTGCACTTCCAGGGCCTCAGTCAGGGCCCTTTTTCCTCTGGCTTAGTTTCCTTCTCTAGCATTTCTCTAAATCCATGGAACATACAAGGGTCCATTAGCAAATCTGCCACCAAATCATTAGCTGCTTGAGGGTAATTACCAAGTCTTACTCATCTTTGCTCCTTTAAAGGCTAGTATTATACATAACACATAGCAGACACTAGTATTATGTTGTATTTAGCAAAATAATTTTCAATTTTACCTTAAATATACTTAGATAAAGGAGTTACACATTTCAAGTTCTCACTCCATCAATGCTGGCTAAATATAAGAGTTTTTTTATGTTTTCTGAGAGAGTGCCTGGTTTGGTGTAAGATAAGGACATGAGCAAGAGTTTCTCTGAAACTTCAATATATCATACAAAAGAGGACAAAGAAACTGAGAAATGATAAAGATAAATACGACTCAGAAACTACACTTAGAAAATGTAGCAATCCATCTCTGCACAGACTGTGTGAACAAAGAAAGCATGAAGTTTGAGTACAAGCTGGGAAAGTGTTTGTTAAAGGAGGATGGAAAGAAAGCGAGAATGGTGTTTAATATTAATGATGTTAATGTGATGTTTAGAGAGATTGTACCCATTATATCGCACATAATCCAATTACATACACCCCCTGTAAAGTAGAAATTAACAAAACAGATTTGAACAAAATTTTGTGAGCTCTTCCTCAAGTACATGTATACCATAAGGCTGCATGAGCGTATCTTAAGGAAATGTAACTAGAATCACAAAGATCAAACATGGAGAAATAAATGCCAAGAAGAGGTGCAAAAGCGTTTGCTTTTGGAGAGGCAAATATAGACTAGTCTTTAGAGTGTGGGCTATGAAGTCTGACTACCTGAGTTTTTTTATTTTTATTTTTATTTGTTTGAGATGGAGTTTCGCTCTTGTTGCCCAGGCTTCAGTGCGATGGCATGATCCTTGCTCATCGCAACCTCCACCTCCCGGGTTCAAGTATTCTCCTGCCTCAGCCACCTGAGTAGCTGGGATTACAGGCATGAGCCACCACACCCGGCGAATTTTGTATTTTTAGTAGAGGCAGGATTTCTCTATGTTGGTCAGGCTGGTGTCAAACTCCCAACCTCAGGTGATCCGCCCACCTCGGCCTCCCAAAGTCCTGGGATTACAGGTGTGAGCCACTGAACCTGGCCTCTACCTGGGTTTTTATATCCAATCTTTCTTACATTAATCAGTTTTACAACATTGGGCAAATGGCCTTCGTTTTCTCATCTCTAAAATGGTAATGATGGTCATACCATTGCTGAGGAATTTATAGTGCTTAAAAAGCATGTAGGACACTGCTTGTCTATAACAATTGCTCAACAAATGTTAGTTGCTATAATTATTTCCAAACAAAATATGACCATTTTTCAAACTTCGTTAGCCTTTGATAATGCTGATCATTGGTACACTGTCAATTTTTTTTTTTAAAGTGTTCTCCAATCTAAAGTGGAATGGAAGTAATTTCTTGTATCCAGGGGAATTATAGAACCACTTCCCATGAAAGATGTGGTCCACGGAGGTGGGTAGGAGCCTTATGTTCAACAACTCTAAAAACCCAGGATTTTCTTGGCTCCTTACCCCCTAACCATACCATGCAATGATATTATTCTCTGCCACTAACATATATTTTCACACCTCCAATTGTCCAGTACCCTCAGTCTGGCCAGGGCTGCCACAGCTCTGTAGCTTTGAATTTCTAAGTCCAGCCTTACAGATTCCACACTGACCCAGTCAACATAGAATATGTAGTTCTCGGTGACTATGTCAAAAACCGCTAACTATATATGTATGTGTCTATACCAAAACCCTCTCTTCTGCTGCATTAAATTATGGTCTATCCTTATTGTCAATATCATGGTCTTGCTTTCTGTATCTTTATAGCAAATCTTTAAATCCAGAAATGTAAGTCCTCAAATTTGTTTATTTTTTTTTAAGATAACTATGACTGTCTCTGGTGCTTTGCATTTCCATATGAATTTCAAAATAAACATGTAGTTTCTATAAAAAATATCCACTGGAATCTTGATTAGTATTGTGGTGAATCCGTGGTGGATCCCATTTTGGTGGGGGGAAATTGCATCTTATAAATAATGAGTCTTCCAATTAATAAACATGGTATATTTCCCCATTATTGAGGTATGTAATTTCACTTAGTAATTAATGTCTTATATTCTCTAATGTAGATTTTTTTGTACATCTTTCACTAACTGTGTCACTCAGCATTTTAATATTTTTAGGCTATGCTATGTACTTTTAAATTACTACATTTTGATTTTATTTTTCAATTATTTGTTGCTAGTATATGCAGATACAACTAAATTTCAAATTAACCTTGTATCCTATGGTCTTGCTAAATTCACTTATTAGATGTGGTATGTTTTATGTGGATCTATCAACATTTTCTATGTATACAATCATATCATCTTCAAATAAACATAAGTTTGTATCTTTCCAATATTGGTAGTTTGTATTCGTTTTTCCTGCTTTATTGTACTAACTAGCATCTCTAACACAATGTTAAAAAGATGTAGAGAGGGGGAAAATTCATCATTAATTAACCAGTAAGCATTAAGTTAGCTGTGGAGGGGGATTAACAGAAATCTGTTATCAGAGTAAGTTCTCTATTTCTAATTTAAGAATTTTTACATTAATGGATTGTATATTACATCAAATGCTTTATCAGCATCTAATAAAGTAATCAAATCACTTTTCTTTTTTATTTTTTAACAAATTAACTTTTTTATTAATTTTAAAATGTTGAACTGTGCTTTAATTCCTGAGATAAACCCAACTTGATCATCATGTAGTAGTTTTTAATATATTCATGGATCCTATTGCTAATACTTTTGTTGAAGATCAATGTATCTTTGTTCATGAATAATATTGGTCTATCATTTTCTTTGCTTGGTAATGCCCTTAACATGTTTTGGTGTCAAGCTTATACTGGCTTCATAAAATGAGATGTGATGTATTTTCTCCTGTATCTTTTGAAAGAGTTTATATAGGTTTGGTGTTATCTCCTCGTTAAATATTTTATAGGACTTGTGTGCAAAACTATCTAAACCTATAGTTTATTTGTGGTAAGGTTTTAAAACAATAAACTAAATTTCTCTAACAGATATTAAGCCATTTTACTATTTCTTCTGAAATCACTTTTAGTGACTTGCGTATTTCAAAACATTTTTCTGTTTTGTCTAAGTTGGCAAATTTATTGGCATGAGGCTGTTCATAATACTATCTTATTATACTTTTATGTCCTTTACAATCTCTAGTATGTAATAATTGTGTGTTTCTTCTTTTGTTTCAATTTTAATTGAGATGTAATAATTGTACATATTTATGGATATATGTATACAATGTGTAATAATCAAATTAGGGTAATTAGCATATCCATCAACTCAAATATTTAGCATTTCTTTGTGTTGAGAACATTCAAAAACCTCTTTTCACTATTTTCAAATATACAACAATTACAGTTAACTACAGTCACCTTGCTGTGCTATAGAAAACTGAACTTGTTTCTCCTATCTAACTATAATCTTGTACCCATTAACCAACTTCTCCGTATTTTCCCCTCCCCCCTACACTTTCCAGTATCTGGTAACCGTTATTTTACTCTTTACTTCTATGTGATTTACATTTTTAGCTCCCACATATGAGTGAAAACAGGTAGTATTTGTCTTTCTGTGCCTATATTCACTTAACACAATGTCTTCCAGCCTCATTTATGTTGCCTCAAATAATAGGATTTCCTTTTTATGGCTAAATAGTATTCTATTATGTACCTATACCACATTTTCTTTATCTATTTATCCATTGATGAACACTTAAGTTGATTCTGTATCTTGACTATTGTGAATAGTGTTGCAATAAACATGGAAATGCAGATATTGCTTTGACATACTGATTTCCTTTCCTTTGGATATATTCCAAGTAGTGGATTGCTAAATTACATGGCATTGCTATTTTTAGGTATTTTAAATTTTATTTTTAATTGACAAATAATAATTGTACATATTCATGGGATATATAGGGATGTTTTGATACATGTGGTGTAAAGGGATCAGGTCAGGGTCAGCAGCAAATCCATCATCTCAAACATTTATCATTTCTTTTCATAATGGCAGTACTAATTTACATTCCCACCAATAGTGTATGAGTTCCTTTTTCTCTACATCATTGCCAGCATTTGTTATTTTTATATCTCATTGTGGTTTTGATTCACATTTCTCTGATGATTAGTGAAACTCAGTATTTTTTCATATACATACTGGACATTTGTATCTATTCAGATTATTTGCCCATTTTTAATTAGATTTTTTGCTTTTTTGTTGTTGGGTTGAGTTTCTTATGTATTCTGGATGTTAATCACTTTTAGGTGGATAGTTTGAAAATATTTTCTCCCATTTAGATTGTCTCTTTAGTCTGTTGATTGTTTCCTTTGCTGTGCAGAAGATTTTTAGTTTGACATAATCCTGTTTGCCTATTTTTGCTTTCATTTCCTATGCCTTTGAGGTATTATCCAAAAATTATTTGCCTAAATCAATATTCTGAAGCATTTCTCCTATGTTCTTTTCTAGAAGTTTCATAGGTTTCAGTCTTATATTTAAGTCTTAAATCCATTTTGAATTGAATTTTTTATATGGTGAGAGATATGGGTCTAGTTTTATTCTTATTTATGTGTCTATCCAGTTTTCCCAGCATCATTTATTGAAGAGACTGGCCTTTTCCCATTTTATGCTCCTGATGCCTTTGTTGAAATCAGTTGGCTATAAATACGTGAATTTATTTCTGTGTTGTCTATTCTGTTCCATTGGTCTGTGTGTCTGTTTTTATGCCAGTACTATGCTGTTTTGGTTACTATAGCTTTGTAGTATATTTTGAAGTCAGGTAGAGTAATACTTCCAACTTTGCTCTTTCTGCTCAAAATTGTTTTGGTCATTTGGAGTATTTTGTGGTTCCATATAAATCTTAAGGTTGTCTTCTGTGTTTCTGTGAAGAATGTCATTGGAATTTTTATAATAATTGCACTGAATCAGTAGATCACTCCGTATATTATAAAAATATTCTTCCAATCCATGAACATGGGATATCTTTGCATTTTTTGCTCTTATTGATAATTTTTATAAGTGTTTTATAGTTTTCATTGTGGAAGTCTTTGACCTATTTGGAAAAATTTATTCCTAGGATTTTATTATTTTTTAGCTATCATAAATGGGATTTCTTTTTCAGATTGTTAGCTATTGGCATAGAGAAGTGCCATTGGTTTTGTATGTTGATTTTATATCCTGTGTCTTTACTGAATTCATTTATCAGTTCCAGTTTTTTTTAGTGGAGTCATTAGGTTTTGCTACATATAAGATAATGCAGTAGACTTCCAAGATGACATTGAATACAAGTGGTAAAAGTGGGCATTCTTATCTTGTTTTAGATATTAGTGGAAAGTTTTTCAACTTTTTCCCATTTAGTGTGAAAATATTTTCGTGTTAGCTATAGGTTTGTCATATATTGTCATTATTGTTTTGAGATATATTGCTTTGATACTTAATTTGTTGAGAGCTTCTATCATGAAAGAATATTGAATTTTATCAAATGCTTTCTCTGCATTTATTAAGATGATTATATGGTTTTGTCTTTAATTCTGTTGATATGATGTATCATGTTTATTGAATTGTATTCATTGAACCATCCTAACATCTTTGGGATAAATCCCACTTAATCATGGTATATAATCTTTCTGATGTTCCATTGAATTTGGTTTCCTAGTATTTTTTGAGGATTTTTCATGTATGTTTATTAGGGATATTGGTCTGTAGTTTTCTCTTTTTAATGTGTTTTTATCTATTTTTAGTATCAGGGTAATACTGGCCTCATAGAATGAGTTTTAAAGAATTCTCTACTCTTTAATTTTCTGAAATTATTTGAGAAGAATCAGTATTAGTTCTTCTTTAAAAGTTTGGTATAATTCAACAGCAAAGCCATCCAGTCTTGGACTTTTCTTTGTTGGGAAATATTTCATTACTGATTCAATAACCTTACTCATTATTCATCTGTTTACATTTTCTATTTCTTCATGGTTCAGTCTTAGTAGGTTGTATGCATTCAGTAACTTGTCCACTTCTTCCAAGTTTTCTGATTTGTTGACATATAGTTGTTCATAATAGACCCTCATGATCCTTTGTATTTTTGTGGAATCAGTTTAATGTTTCCTTTTTTATCTCTGATTTTATTTATTTTATTATTTTATTTTTATATATTATTTTATTTTAATCTGATTAAAATTATTTTATTTAAATTTATTTTATTTTAATGTGATTAAAATTATTTTATTTTAATCTGATTTTATTATTTATTTCCCTTTATTTTCTTAATCTAGTTAATGGTATTTTTATTTTTGTTTATCTTGTCAAAAACCAACCTTTGTTTTTGTTATTTCTATAAATTAGTTTATTTTAATCTGATTAAAATTATTTTATTTTAATTATTTAAATTTTATTTTAATTATTTAATTTTATTTTAATCTGATTTTATTATCTTATTTATTTTCTCTTTTTCTTAATCTAGCTAATGGTATTTTTATTTTTGTCTATCTTGTAAAAACCAACCTTTGTTAATATTTTCTATTTTTTTGTCTCAATTTCATTTATTTCTGTTCTGATCTTTATTATTTCCTTCTATTAATTTTTATTCTGTTTTTTTCCTGCTTTTCTAGTGCCTTGAGTTCCATTTTTATACTGTTTATTTGAAGTTGTCCTACTTTTTTTTTTGAGATGACATCTCACTGCATTGCCCAGGCTGGAGTGCAGTGGCATGATCTCAGCTCATTGCAACCTCTGTCTCCTAGGTTCAAGAGATTCTCCTGCCTCAGCCTCCCAAGTAGCTGGGATTACAGGTGCACACCACCACACCAGGCTAATTTTTGTATTTTTAGTAGATTTGGGGTTTCACCATGTTGGCCAGGCTGGTCTCAAACTCCTGACCTCAAATGATCTGCTTGTCTTGGCCTCCCAAAGTGTTGGGATTCCTGGTGTGAGCCACCGTGCCCGGCGTGAAGTTGTTCTACTTTTGTGATGTAAGTATTTATTGCTATAAAATTCCTTCTTAGTACCGCTGTTGCTTTATCTCATGGGTTTGGATATGTTGTGTTTTTACTTTTATTTGTTTCAAGACATTTTAAAATTTGCTTCTTAATTTCTTCATTTGCCCATTGACCACTAAGGAGCATGCTATTTTATTTCTGTACATTTGTAGAGTTTTCAAAGTTCCTCTTGTTATTTATTTTTAGTTTTATTCCATTGTCATCACAAAAAATACTTAACAGAATTTTGATGTTTTAAAAAATTGTCAAGATTTGTTTTGTGACATAACATATGGGTCAATCCTGGAGAATGTTCTGTGTGCTGTTGGGAAGAATATGTATTCTGCAGCTGTTGGATGAAAAGTTCAGCAAATGTTAGGCCAATTTGGTCTAGAGTGTAGTTTAACTTCAACATTTCTTTGTTGCTTTTCTGTCTGGAATATCTGTCCATTGAGGAAAACAAGATGTTGAAGTCTTCTACTACTATATTATTGTCATCTCTCTCTCTCTTTTTAGATATACTAATATTTGTTTTATTTATTTAGTTGCCCTCATATCGAGTGCATATGTATTTACAATTGGTATATCCCTCTGCTAAATTGACTCCATCATTATAAAATGACCTTCTTTGCCTCTTTTTTACAGTTTTTCTTTTTTACTCAAAGTCTATTTTATCTGATATAAAAATAGTTACTCTTGCTCTCTATTGGTTTCCATTTGGATGCAATTTCTTTTTCCATCCCTTTATTTTCAGTCTATGCGTATCCTCATAGGTAAGATGAGTCTCTGGTAGGCAGAATATAGTTGGGTGGTGTTGTTTAAATCTATTCAGCCACTCTATATCATTTAACTGGAGAATTAAATTCATTTAGAATTAAGATTATTGGTAAGTATGAACTTGCTGCTGCCATTTTGTTAATTGTTTTCTGGTCGTTTTGTAGATTCTTTGTTCCTTTCTTACTTTTTTCCTTGCAGTTTTATGTCTTTCTACAGTGGTATGATTTTTGTCTTTTCATCTTTTGTGTATCTGTTACAGGCTATTGTTTTGTGGTTACTCTTAGGCTTAAAAAAATCTTATATTTATAATAGGTAAATTTAAGGTGATAATAGCTTAATTTGATCATGTACACAAACTCCCCACTTTTACTCTTCCCCTTCCCATGTTTTGTTTTTGATGTCACACTTTAAAAATTTTTATGATAAAGATCTCTTAGGAAATTATTGTAGCTTTCATTGTTTTTAATAGTTTTGTCTTTGACCTTTATACTATAAATATACATGTTTTATCCACTGGCATTACACTATTAGACTGTTTTAATTTGACAGTGTACTTACTTTTACCAGTGAGTTTTATACTTTCATATGGTTTTATGATACTAATTAGTGTCCTCTTCCTTCAGCTTAAAGAACTTTTAGCATGTTTTGTAATGCAGGTATAGTGGTGATAAATTATCTCAGCTTTTCTCTGTCTGAGAAAGCCTTTATTACCCTGCATTTTTGAAAGACAGAATTGGTGAGTTTAAAATTCTGGGTTGGCAATTTTCTCAGGGTTTTTAATATATCATTTTACTTCCTTCTGACTTGCAAGGTTTTTGCTGAGAAGTCCATTGATAGTCCTATGGGGGTTCCTGTATTTGGGATGATTCACTTTTTTCTTGCTGCTTTCAACACTCTTTGTCTCTAACTTTTGACAATTTGACTATGATGCATCATGTTCTAAGTGTCTTTGGATTTATTCTATTTGGTATCTCCCGTACTTCCTGGATATGGCCTTCTAATTTCCTCCCCAAACTTGGAAGGTTTTCTGCCATTTTTTTAATGTGTTTTTTTTTCCTTTCTTTCTTTTTTCCTCCTTCAGCATACCAACAATGTGCAAGTTGTTCTGCTGACAGTGTCCCTTAAGTCTCTTAAGCTATCTTTACTTTAAAAATTATTTTTGCTTCTCAGATTGAATGCTTTCTAGTGATCTGTCTTCAAGTCCACTGATCCTTTTCTCTGCCTGATCTATTCTCTTGTTCAATTACTCTAGTGGATTTTTCAATTCAGTACTAGCATTCTTCAGATCTATGATTTACATTTGGCACTTTTTAAAATACTTTCCATCTCTTTGTTGAAGTTCTCAGCTGGTTCTTGTATTGCTGTCTTGACCTCTGTGAGCACATTTATGACTATCATATTGAATTCACTGTTAGGTAAATCACAAAACTTCACTTCGTTTGGCTTCCTGCAGATTTATTTTGTTCTTTCCTTTAAATTGACATATAATATTTTACATATTTATGAGGGCACATGTGACTTTTTTACATGCATAAAATATGTAATGATCAAGTCAGGGTATTTGTTCTTTATTTGGAATATATTTTCCTGTTTCTTCATTTTCTTTTATCCTCTATGCTGATTTCTGCACATTAGGTAAGACAACTTTATAGCTCTCCCACACTGGCCTTGTGTGAGAGAAGGTTTTCACCAATTTGTCTTACCAAGGATTTTAAGGTGCCCCTGGAACTTAGAATGTGCCATGTCTTGGCAGTACACCAATATTAGTATGATGGGAGCCTGGCTCCTTAGATGTAGCTAGAAAGTTTGGGGTGCTTGAGGTATGTCCTAGTTCTTGCTATCTTCATTGTAGTGCTACATCCAGGTGTTGTCTTCCACTCTCTCTGCACTAAGCTGAAGAGAAGATCCGTGGCAAATCCCTATACTCATATTCAGGCTGCACCTTCTGATTCTGGAGGAATAGCTGCTGGCTGCAAGCCTGTTATGTGTCTGCCTGATTGTTTTCTATGGCCATGGGTCACTCAGGATTGCAAAAGCCCTTTGACTTTCAGAGCTAGGTTAAGAAGAGACTCCCTTAGGTGGTAGTTATGAAAGTTGTGGTGCTTGGTGCATGACCCAGTTCTTTCCAGAAAGAATGGATAGCCCTGGATTTGTCTCTGGGACAAACTTGGGTAGGTCTAATGAAGTGCCAAGCTCTGGCTCCGGCTAATGAAGGGCTATTGTTTTTTGACTCATTAGCTCCCTCATGCAAGTTAATTAGAAACCAGGCTATCAAATAGCCACTGGGAGTGTGTGTGTCTCAAGCCCCTTTTGGAGAGAAAGTGAGAGCTGCATGTTCTTATCCCTTTTTGGCACCTTTCCAAGGGGATGTAGTTCCTGGAAGTGTTTGGACACCTGTTTAAGGCCACCTCTTTGCTCAGTGATCAAGGGAGACTCACATATGCCTAGTCCCTTTTGTTCCCAAAGCTACTATATTTAAAATGCAGTCCTTTGGGATGTGGGAGGTAGCTTTAAATAGTAGGGCTCTTAATATGTGTCCTAAATTTCTGTTGTTAAAAGGTAGTTGAATTTTTTAAGCCCTTTCTCTGCACTGCTCCAGAGGAATGAAGTTCTTGGAGGTGCAGAGATGTGTATATGTCACTCCTTTTTCCTCCTAGAGCTAGGAGACTTAGGATTCAGTCCTTTGGGTAGACATTGTAAGAGTTAGGGTATATGGTGTGAGTGCAAACTCCTCCCAGACTGGTAGTGGGTTAATAATTAACTGTCTCTTTAATCCTCCAGTGCAAGTCACCCCACGACAGGCCCCAGTGTGTGATATTCCCCACCCTGTGTCCAAGTGTTCTCATTGTTCAATTCCCACCTATGAATGAGAACATGCGGTGTTTGGTTTTCTGTCCTTGCGATAGTTTTCTCAGAATAATGGTTTCCAGCTTCATCCATGTCCCTACAGAGGACATGAACTCATAATTTTTTATGGCTGCATAGTATTCCATGGTATATATGCGCCACATTTTCTTAATCCAGTCTATCATTGATGGACATTTGGGTTGGTTCCACGTCTTTGCTATTGTGAATAGTGCTGCAATAAACATATGTGTGCATGTGTCTTTATAGCAGCATGACTTACAATCCTTTGGGTATATACCCAGTAATGGAATCACTGGGTCAAATGGTATTTCTAGTTCTAGATCCTTGAGGAATCGCCACACTGTCCTTCACAATGGTTGAACTAGTTTACAGTCCCACTAACAGTGTAAAAGTGTTCCTATTTCTCCACATCCTCTCCAGCACCTGTTGTTTCCTGACTTTTTAATGATTGCCATTCTAACTGGTGTGAGGTGGTATCTCATTGTGGTTTTGATTTGCATTTCTCCGATGGCCAGTGATGATGAGCATTTTTTCATGTGTCTGCTGTCTGCATAAATGTCTTCTTTTGAGAAGTGTTTGTTCATATCTTTTGCCCACTTTTTGATGGGGTTGTTTGTTTTTTTCTTGTAAATTTGTTTCTTTGTAGATTCTGGATATTATCCCTTTGTCAGATGGGTAGATTGCAAAAATTTTCTCCCATTCTGTAGGTTGCCTGTTCACTCAGATGGTAGTTTCTTTTGCTGTGCAGAAGCTCTTTAGTTTAATTAGATCCCATTTGTCAATTTTGGCTTTTGTTGCCATTGCTTTTGGTGTTTTAGTCATGAAGTCCTTGCCCATGCCTATGTCCTGACCTAATGTAAATGACGAGTTAATGGGTGCAGCACACCAACATGGCACATGTATACATATGTAACAAACCTGCACATTGTGCCCATGTACCCTAGAACTTAAAGTATAATTTTAAAAAAATAAAAGTGAGTTATGCCAGAAAAAACAAACAAAACAAAACAAAACAAACAAACCACTGGATGAGTGTTCTCTAAGCCCCTTGGAGAAAGAAACAGAGGGCTGTGTTTAAGTACCTTCTGTGCATACTCCTGGAGGGATAAACTCACTGGAAGTGCTTGTACGTCTGTATAAAACCACTACTTTTACTTATGGTTTAAAGAGACAACACTTTTGTCTAATCTACGCTCCAGTAATTTAATTAGTGAATTAAGAGTCAACCCATGGGAAACTTAGGGTTAGGGTCCTACATGTGAGGTCTAGACCCTCTTCCCCACAGGGATTCCTTTTCCAATTGTGTGCTGCAGTGCCTGGATGGGGTCCATACCCAAGTTTTCCTTGGCTTTTCCTACATATTTGATATGGATGTTTTCTCAATTGCCCAGTGGGTAGGAGTCTCTGAATTGGTCTCTGACTTTCTTTTGGAGAGAACTGATTCATGAATAGATTTGTATTTGGTGCATCTGTGGGTGAAGGGAGAGTTAGGAGTTTCCTGTTCTGCTACATTGATGATGTCACTTCCACTTTCGTTATCTTTTCTTGATTAATCTTGCTAAGGGTTTCTCAATTGTAATAATGTCTTCAAAAAACCAATTTTTGCTTTGCTGACTTTGCCTATTGTTGAAATATTTTCTCTTTCAGTTCATTTCTTTTTTTATTCCCACTATTTCCTTCCTTAATTTAAGGTTAAGTTGTGCTTCTATTTAAGAACTTAAGATGAAACCTTAGACCATTTAGTCTTCTTTTCTAATATAAGCACTTAATTTTCCTCTAAGGACTGTTTTACCCTCATCCCACAAATTTTCCAGTATCATGCAGTTCAAAATGTTGTCTGTTTTCTTTGTTATTTTACCTTTGAACCATATCCTTTTAAGGAATGTGTTGCCTTATTGTGAAATATTTAGAGATTTTCTAGATATTTCATTATTAATTTCTATTTAATTTATTAATTTCTTAATTTAATTTATTAATTTCTATTTAATTTTGTTAACTTCATAGAACATACTCTAAATTATTTCACTATTTTAAAATGTATTGAGGTTCTTTTAATGGTCTATCAGATGATCAATCTTGGTGCGATATCCATGTTCACTTGAAAATAATGTATATTTTGCATTTATTGGGTGTTTCCTTCGATAAATGTCAATTAGGCCATGTTGGATATTGTTGTTCAAATTTTTAATATCTTTTTGTCTTCTCATTCTATCAATTACTGAAGGAAGGATGTTAACATTTTAAATTATGATTAGAGATTTATTTCTGCCAATTTTATTCATTTATTTTGTAGGTCTGTTATTAAATACATACACATTTCGGATTATTATGTTTTCCTGAAGAATTGACCCTTTTATCATTATAAAATATCCATTGTTATCTCTACATTAATATAGCTATACATTAATATAGCTAAAGCAACTTTCTTATACTTACTGATGGCATCATATATCTTTTTACTTATCCTTGGACTTTTAAACTTTCTGTGTCTTTATATTTATATTAATCATGAATATCATATAGTTGGTTCTTTCCTTTTTTCCCTGTGTGATTATCTCTGACTTTTAATTGAAGGGTATAGCTGATATACTGTTAATGTAATTATGGATGAGTTTAAGTGTGTGTTTTATTGGTCTCATGGATATGTTGTTTTTGGTTTTTCCCTTTTTGCCTTCTTTAGGGCTGCATGTGTTTGAGCATTGTATATTATCTCCTCTGTTGAATTTCTCTATTTTTAAGGGATTACACTGAGGATCATGATATGTATCCTTATCTTATTCTACTTGAATTAACTTCACTTCTACTTGAATGTTAATCCAACTTAATTCTGAATTTGACTTGATACAATATTACACACACAACACACACACACACACACACACACACACACACACCCCAGTATGTTTTAAAAGTATAATTCATTTTATCCCTTCTCTTATCTTTTGTGCTATTATTTCGTACATTCACTGGATATAGAATTTTTGGTTGGCCATCTTTTCTTTCAGCTCTTTAAAAACGTAATTCAGCTGTTTTCTGATCGCCATTGTTTCTGATGAGAATTCAGCCATAATTTTACGTTGTTCCTCTCTACTTAATGTCTTTTTCTCTGCCTCCTGTTAAGAATTTATCTTTACCATTAATTATCAGCAGTTTACTATGGTGTGTTCACATATCTTTCTCTTTGTTGTTTTTTCCTGCTTGAGTTTCACTGAGATTCTTGGATTTGTATCTTGATGTTTTTACCCAAATTGAAGAAAATTTTAGCTATTCCTTCAAATATTCTTCTGCCTTTTTTTTTCTCTTCTTGTTTTTCTGTGACTTCAATCACATAAATGTTAAACTGCCCGATACTGTCCCACAGATCACTGAAGGGCGGTTCATATATGTATATATATATGCATTTTATACAGAAGGAGGCATAACAGTGGGGTATATTTGTCATCACAGAGCTCAACTTAACTTGTGACCTTTCCCTTAGCTATAGCAACCTGAATTTAATCTATACCTCAAAGTTCACTAGAACTTTTCTCTCTCTTTCATGAAGCTGGTCCCTAATTCTTCTAGTCAAAATAGGTCATTTCCTTCTGTACATAACAGTTGAATTTTGTTGTTGTTGTTGTTTTTAATATGACACTTCCTACTATGTCCAGTGTTTTATTTTTATTTATTTTTTGCTAGGGTTTTTGTTGGTTGGTTGATTGAGAGTATTCACTTTCGTTTTATCGTTTCAGTACCTGGAACTCACGTTACCTTCCAATTCTGCCTTATTGTTGGGCATCTTCCAAACTCTACTTCTCTGTAGAGCTGTATGGGCAGCAAATTCTTGTTCCCAAAGAACCTTGCCATTATATACCAGACCCTTCAGAATGTGGCAAATCCTCCCTGGGAAGCCTCACAAGTGGCTCTTCTGTTTCTTGAGCTTCAGATTAACATGGTCCCCTGCATTCATTTCTGGCAATAACAAGCCTTGTGGAAAATAACAATGGCAAGGATATGAGGGAAAAAATGAGGGTTGAAATGACCAGTTAAAGTAGCACGGAGAACTTGCTCAGCTTATAGCAACGGACTTCTCTAGCTTATTGCCCACATATGTTCGGATGAATCAGGCCCAGATAGCTGTGTAGGTGGCCTCACAGCATGTTCTCGATGTAATCTTCATGTTAGTAGAAGGACTGTGAAAACTGCGATCCAGTACCCAGATAAAGTCATAAGAGGAGAGTCAACATATAAGCAGATATAATTTAATATCAGTGAGAGACAGGACATATTTGAAACAGAGTAGAGGGTTATATCAGATCCACGGTTCTTTAGAGTGAAATGGAAAAACAAATGTATCTCAAGAGCCAAAGAAATGCAAAATCTAATTAACCCTCTGGGTCATTGTATAACTTCTGGAGATCTTTTCCACGTAATTAGTCATTGTATAATTAATTCTGAGATTAGGACTACCTGATGACCTCCTGTGAGTATTGGAGTATTGACTTAGCCAACACAAATAGGTACGATATAGCCCATTTGACTCAAACCAAACATCACTCATGTCCTGCCTGAAATCTCTGGTCATTAAGATACTTACCAAATTGAGAAGCTGTCCCCTAAAACTGCACAGGACAATAGTCATCAAATGGAGTAGAATGCAATAATTGTTTACTTAATGGGCAAATATCTTTCAAAGGCAGAAAGACTTAAAACTAAATATAGAAAATATTTGAAAGAATCAAATATATGGTATTAATATCCTTGAAATAAGAAATCTGTGCATGATTGATACTTTACATGTATATATATCACTCAAAATTGTAACTTGATAGAAACAACAGATTGACCTCATAATTCCAATTTGAAGTATATTTTTAAGCAATTGAAAACCTCATGATTTTTAAGTAGACATCTTAGTAAGATTAAAAATATCAATGGAAAGCTTAAGATAATTCAAGTTTCTCAGTAATTATTTAAGTTTGATTCATCAAAATTTTAAGAGTTTTTTTTTAAATTATGGAGGCTTAAACCTAAACATATGTATATTAAACTTAAAATATCGGTTTGGTGCGTTAAGAGAAGTTTTCCTTTTTGTAAAGTAGATAGAATGTTAGCCAAAGGCCCTCTTAAAGGTGATTGTTAAAATTTCCTAGATAATAATAATAACATTTATTATTAGCTTTTAAAAACCAAAGTAAACCCCCATAGTGCTTTTCCATGCACAAGGCAGCCCTGCAAAACACACATTATTTAATGCGAACTAATCTCTTTGCTAAGCTTTCTGCCTGTTTGACTTTCCATTTGGCTTTTCTTCAAATCTCCTAGAAGATGCCTTCAGGCCTGGTGGTGGCAGGACAGAATCACTAGGTGACACCCAAAGACCATGAAAAGAGTTACCAGCAGGATGAGCTCTGTGAGGTTGGAGAGAGACAGGGAAGCTAGCAGAGAGGCAGGCAGGGCTTCGGGAGTCATCAGAAGTTTTTCAAGCGACTACAGATGACCCCTGGCTACAACTGGGGAAGGCCAAGTTTTATCCCTAAGTACACACTGTATCCGTCCACCTTTGGATCCAGCCCCTGATGTTTGGTCTTATTATCTTCAATGATAAGGAATGAGGAGTCAGAGCGTGTTTCTCCCCGAAAGCCAGTGTGACTCCTTGTTTCTGAGATTCTTTTGTTAGTCTTTGCTTGTTGAGGTTTTGTCTTTCCCTAAGGGTGAATTCCCTGGCACAATGGACCACTCCCAGATCTATGCGGGTGCTTTAGCTGGCAAAAGAACTGAGGTTGAAATATGAGATTGACTTTCTGGGTGAGGTTCCTGTTTGTTCAAAGCCACCTCCTATCTTTCTCTTCTGAAGCCACCAAAGAAAACTCTGAAGATCCCGGAGTGACCCTTAATTAGCTCAGGGAGGAGGTACAGGGTAGCTGAAATAGAACTCCTTTCTTTTCTCTATAGCAAATACAGTCAGGGCCAAAAGCCTTTTATGGACTAATCATTTTTCCCTGGTTTGATCTATTATCTGGGTACATTGCAACAACTTTGCCTCTGTTCCTTTTAGACAAACAGCTAGGTTTTGAGTGAGTGATTTCTTTAGCTCCAGTAGCTATGATTTTGGGAGTGCCCAGCCATTACCTTCAAATGGCTATTCTCTTTCTTTTGGGGAAATGCAGTGGTAAAACATCAGAGCTGCTCCTGGGGAAATAATGAAGCGGCCAAGGTCATGAAAGGATCTGGACTGCTGTTCCTCTGCTTGCCCTGACCCGCCTCCAGGCCTCAACGCCAACCCCCGCTTATCAAAATATGTTCTTAGGAAAATTCAGAACAAATGCCTTCCATTTTGGTGGGTTAGATTTCTCAGAATACCAGCATCTGAGCCAAGTTTGAGAAAAATGAATTTCAGGCAGGAAAGTGGCTTAAAAGGGTTTTTTGGGGAAAGAGGGACTTCCCTCTCATACTAAGGACAGCCTTCCTAAAAGGAAATGCGTTTGCACAGATTAGCGTACAAATTCAAACTAAAACAAAAATTGGTCTAAACTAGTACTTTGGCTGAACTTGAACTAACTCGAAGTGGTTACTTGAAGTCCAAACTAAACATTAGAAAGCATTCTCTCAACAGTCTAGAATGTATCTTTAACCAAAGTTGAAAGAAATATGAGATTATGCCATCTTAGATTTGCCACATGATTTTAAATTGCTGTTCTTTTCGAGGCTTTCAAGGGAAGCAATTGGACAAGTAGAAAGATTTAAAAAGTATTTTTCTGGACATTTGGACACAGGAACTATTTTCTCAGGATTAAGGGTAATCACGCTTAAAATAATACTTGTTCCACTAACATTTTATCTTAATGATTCTCAAACTTCATTGTGGGTGAGAAACACACGCACCTGGGGAGACAGTAGAATGATGGTTACCAGAGGCTGGGAAGGATAGTGAGGGAGCGGGGGACGTACGGTTGGTTAATGGATACAAAAACAATAGAAAGAATGAGTAAGATTTAGTATTTGATAGCACAACAGGGTGACTTTAATCAATAATAACTAAATTGTACATTTAAAAAAACGTAAAAGGTCCAGGCGCAGTGGGTCACGCCTATAATCCCAACACTTTGGGAGGCTGAGGGAGGTGGATTACTTGAGTACAGGAGTTCGAGACCAGCCTAGCCAACATGGCGAAATCCCATCTCTACTAAACATTCAAAAATTAGCCAGGCGTGGTGGCACATGCCTGTAATCCTAGCTATGCAGGAGGCTGAGGCAGGAGTATCACTTGAACCTGGGAGGCAGAGGCTGCAGTGAGCCGAGATCACGCCGCTGCACTCCAACCTGGGTGACAGAATGAGATTCTGTTTCTAAATAAATAAATAAATAAATAAAACTGGATTGTTTGTAACACAAAGGATAAATGCTGGAGGTGACAGCTACTCCATTAACCTTGATATGATTATGACACATTGTACACTTGTATCAAAATATCTCATGTAACCCACAAATATATACACTTACTATGTAACCACAAAAAATAAAAATTTAAAAAAAAATTAAAAGGATCACCTGGAATTTAAAAGCTCAGATGTCTATTATACACCCTTCTGCCTTTCTCCTTCAAGTGACCTAGTTGATCTGTGCTGGAGCCCAGGAATCTACATTTTTGAGAACTACATCAAGTGTCTGATCACGGGTAAACCGGAGTGTTTCATTTCGACTGCAGGACTGTGTAACCATTTCCGGTGTAAAGGCTCTCTCTTTTTCTGGGCCAGACCTGCGCTGCGTGACCCAGCCTGTTTCTCACCTTGCCTGCCCTGCTTCCTCCCCCGAGGAGCTAAGCCCTGTTGTACTGTGTTTCCTTGGTGCCTAATTTAATCTCTGGTTATGATTTACGTCCTTTGGGCAGGTGCTAATCACATAGGAAACAAATTCTCACTTGCTGAGGCTTCGATGCTCCCAGAATAAACTTCATACCCTTAAGAAAATGATCCCTCTGAAACTGTCATATGGATTTGATTATCACACTTCACAAAAAAACAAAGCAGATCTAAAAAAGCAACAGTATGATTAAAGTGTTACAGAAGGTTTCATAGGCGGTAGAATAAATAGGTTAGAATCTGTGTATCTGGAAAGTTGAAAATTCCCTAGAGGTAAGACTATAGAGGCTGACTGGTAGAACCAGGTGGTGCCGTGGAGATCATGCTGGCGCCTCACTCCAGAGTCATTGCAAACACGTGGGTAAGAGCAAAACCTGCTGGGCCTTGTCTTCTTAAAAAACTCGAAAGACCTATCGTAGATTGGAAGAGATAGTTTTGGGAAGATAAAAGCAATATATGGCCCAACAAATTATGGATTAAATATAGGCAACTTATTACTAGCAATAAATCACCTAAAAGATTTTAAGAACATTCTTGAGACTTTTATGTATGTCGCACACATGAAGAAATCATTAAGAAAAAATAAGTGTTTTCAGACTCATCTCTAACATTTGAAAGAGACCAGGATTATGTCTTGCAAAGTTTTTTTTTTGTTGTTGCTGGTTTGCTAAAACCAGGCTTTTCCTCTTGCAATGGCTGGCAACACGAAGGCCTCAGCACATCTGTAAAGCAGCGTGCATGGTAGAAGAAGCACAGTGTGGGGCTCTCTGGGAATTTCCAGTACAGTTGAGAGATAAAATACATCCATGAACAGAAAATAACGCAACACGGCACAGCCAACAGAATGAGCTGTAGTTTGAGAGAGGAGTCCAACACTAGGAGAAATCAAATATTCCTGTTAGTTTCCAGTGATAAAACAGCCTCCAGAGCCACACTTTGAACAGTTTTGTGCCTCAGTTCACTATTAAATAGAGATGATGATGACAGGAGTCACACCTACTTCATAAGGCTAAGATTCGATGTTAAGATTTGATTAATGTATGTAAAATGCATGACATCCAGTATAACAGCGTAATAAATAATTAGATCTTCATTACCATTGTGCTTTTCCTTTGGATTTTGTTTTATACCACTCCACACCTCTTTCTTTTCACTTTTGAACTCTTATTCATCCCTCAAAACCCTACTCAAATCACACCTCTCTCAGGAAGCTGGCCTTGATTGCCCAATTTGGTTTTGAAGTACAAGATTGTCAGCTTTGATCATGTAGTTTTTGGCCACCTCCTCTACAGTCAATGCTCTTTGAGGTCAGAGTGAGAATCATCTGTGTCCGCAGACCTTAGCAGTGTGCTTAACACATAGTAGGTACCAAGCAAATATTTCTTCATTAAATGAAATGGCTTATCTTGAATAGGGAAGGTGGATTTTATACTAAATCTCAAAGTCCAGGCAGAATCTTAAAGGACAAAAATTGAAGGAGAATAAAGTCTGATGAGTGAAAAACTATGGTTTGCGCTTCTTTGGTAAAGTTGTGATTTCCTCCTCCTGCTAGTCCTTATTCTTCGGTTGGAAAATTTATTTCAGGAGTGCATTTTTGGTTTGAGTGTTGATGTCATGATCGTTATTCCTTCACCAAACTGATTTAAAGGGTCCCAACACAGAATTTCTACTTCATAGGTTACTATTGTCAGGAAATCCAATAATGAATGTTTGGGAGCATCACCACCCCAAATGAATTATCTGCACAGCACTTACGTCAATTCAACACTTAACTCCTTTTCTGTCTTATGCTTTGGATTCTGAGTCCCTTGAGTACACAGACAGTATCTTACTCGCCACTAAATTGCACACCCAGAAGTGTGTAGTCAAAGTAGCTGCTCGGTAGATCCTGGCTGATTGAATGAATGGATGAATTGCTGGATAAGAGTGTACGATTTTATCAACAAAATCATTTATTTTCACTTCTCCAGCATGCCTTCTGCAAACATGTATTTCTCTCTTTGATTAGTCTGCTTCCTATAGCTGGTTAACCAGCTGCACACAAATATCTGCCTATTGATATTGTCCGCCCAAATTTTGTTTCAGGTGCTTCTTCCTTCACTTCAAAAGCTGACTAAATACCCAATATTGTCTCTCCACCTTAAGTTACACAATAATTAGATAAACCTCTATTACAGCAAAGATTGCATGCTGCTTGACTTTTTTTCCTCTTTCCTGAGATCTTAAGGAACTCATCATTGTATTCCTGAGCTTTGAATGTACTCATTCTTGATCACATGTATGGCATTAACTTTTTCTATGTTGCTTCATAGAGGCTGACTGGTAGAACCAGGTGGTGCCGGGGAGATCATGAATAATTTTAAATTTATTTTAAAATTTATTTTAAAAAAAATCAGTGCACATTGGCCAAGTGCAGTGGCTCACACCTGTAACCCCAGCACTTTGGGAGGCCCAGGCAGGAGGATTGCTTGAGACCAGGAATTGAAGACCAGCCTGAGCAACATGGTAATTTGAAATTATTAAACTAATATTTTTGGCATATTCAACATACCTGAATAATACCTTATATGTAGATATAAGTGCATAATGTATTGTTAGACATTTACATTTAATTATGTTCCAAATAATTGAATTTAAAAGTATTCGGAAAATAATGTATATTTAAATAAATCTATGACCTTGCTCTCTTTTCTGATTTTAATTTTTAAAAAAGGTATTACACTCTGGAATTTTTCTTGACTTACAAATGGTTCTATAATTTTAAAAAATATATTTTCCTCTTATTGCCTATAATATTAATATTACCAACACTGAATATTATATTAATAGTGCTAGGTTGCTATTACTTTGAGTTTGAATTTTTTAAAGCTCTTATAACTGTTGTCAAATTATTTTTCAAACATTATCTGCCAGTTTATGTGCTTCTCAGCAATGGGTAGATTTACTAGTTTTATTTATGTATTTCCCAACATTAGGCACCATAATATACTTTTTAAAATAATTTAGTAGAGGAAATAACATTTATTTTTGCTTTCATTTGCAACCTTTCACTATAAATGAAGTCGAACAATTTTCATCTTGCTTATACATTTTTATTTTCTTTTAGGTAAATTATCTTTTTTACATACTTTGTCCATAATGTGGTAAACTAATTTAGCAATTTGGGGGCATTAAAAATAATCACTAGATTTCAATAAACTAAATTTTTATAAGAGTATTTTTAATTATACCAATTCTCGTCACGCAGCTAGTGTTTACCTAGCTTAAAGCTCATGTCAATTACAGGAGTAGCCATTTCATTTGAGAAGGAAGTTGTAAAACTCAAATTATGGACCTATACTTGTTGTGATGAGAACCGATGAATATGGTGGATATTAATGTCCCCTATCAATAAGCACCTGCTATCAATTACAATCCAGGGCTGGGGCGGCTGGACAGGTAGTTTCTGTTCTAGACCAAACCTAAGAGAAAGGTAGGCCACTTATCTCAGGTGAACACAAGGCTAATCAAACGCTGCTCTTTTCCCTGTTTCACTTTTGTTTGCTTATTTAACCAGGCAAAAGTAGTTAACCACTCAGAGAAAACAGCTTCAACTCTGTTGACATAAAACTCATTTCACATGACCCACAGATAATCGTTGGCAGCCTTCAAAAGGGTACAAGCTCCTGCAACAACACCATTTCCTCAAATCCAACCGCAGTAGCAGCCCTACTTTCAGTCCATGCAAATTTTTTTTAAAGAACTAAATGACCGTTTATTTGTCAGGCAGTTTCCATGAAATAGACTTAAAAACAATCATTCATAAAATATCAGTTTTGGAGCCTAAATGATGACCACAGCTGAAGACATGCTACAGCGATGGCTCTGTATCTTAGCAGCATATTGGACTCTTGTGGGAGCTTTAGAAGATAGTGATGGCTGCCTGTACTCCCACATCCTTCAGGGCTCTGATGTAATCGGCCTGGGATAAAGCCTAGGCATGGGGATTTTTAAAAGGCCCCCTACGCTAGGTTGAGAAACTCTCACTGCTCTAGGGGAAGATAATGGATAGGGTTTGACTACTACCTGCTGCAGGTAGTTTCAATAATAAAAGATGAATGATAACACATATTAGTTTATTTCTCAAAGGAAAAGATTCATGAGGATGTTCTTGTCTACTTGTTTGTTTGAAGAAATGCTTGCAAAAATATCTAGAAATATAGAATAGATTCAAATGATGCAAGTTGATGAGATTTAGGGGAGAAAAATAGTTCATGTTTGATACTTTACATAAATGCTACTAAATTCTATTTGTGCATATCAGCGTACCAAATCTAAATCGGATATTTAGGTGCTTTTGCCAACCGTCTGATCCACATTTATTATTTTAGCATGTTTAACTCTATCCTCGTTTTATACTCCTGTTCTTTTCAGTGATGCCCAGACTGCCTCCTTTATACACTTTCTTATCCCCAGTGCCTGGCAGTAGTGTCTGATAACATTCAGTAAATGGTTATTGACTGAATGAATGAATTTTTCTTTATTGTTTTGCTAGCTGGATAGGCTGTTAGTAGTAGTAGTGCCACAGTGACCTCTGTTGATGAAACCAGGAAGTGCAGAGAGAAACTCTTGGAAGAAAGGAGTTATTTTAATGACAGTCAAGTTGAGGTTGAAATGCGAGCTGTGCCCAGTCTCAGAACTGAAGAGAAAATGGTATGAAATGCGAATGTGTTCACAGCATATGGAGAGAGCAACAGCACCACTGGTCTGTCCCAGCGAGTAGGCCAGCTCAGCAGTTTTCTTAACAGCTTGTCTGATTCTTTCTCTCCATGGTCATATGCCAGGGGCATAAGCTTCAATTTGCTCTCCTAAATAATTTTACTAGTTTGTCATCATTAAAAACTTAAATATTTCATACTATGCATTGATTTTCATTTTTTTGTAGAGCCTGAATTTTGCCATGTTGCTCAGGCTGGTCTTCAATTCCTGTTCTCAAGCAGTCTGCCTGCCTGGGCCTCCCAAAGTGCTGGGGTTACAGGGTGAGCCACTGTACCTGGCCAATGTGCATTGATTTTTTTTTTTTTAATAAACTACCCAAGACATTCTAATTAAGGTATCTAAAAAACTGCACTCCATTAAAAAAAAAATCATCGTGCTTTAGAGTAGGTTTTAAAAACTGTTCTTGTTTTTTATTTTTATTCATACTTATTGTTTGCATACTGATACATGGAGCCATTGAACTGGTACCCATCTCTCCAGTTCCCTGTTTCCTCTCATACTCCTAGTACTTGGTGTAAAATTTAGGGGGAAGAGAAAATAAAAGAGGCAGACTTTGATAACTGCTTAAGAAATTAAGTACAAGAATATTTAATCTCATGAAAAGAAGTAAAAACAGGAATATTGCCACCAAATAATAAGCACTGATAATATAGGGGACCAGCCAGCTAAGAGTTAACTTTGAGACTCTAGCACTAAACTGGGTGTCCCAGTTTCAACCTTTGCACCGACTGAATCAGTTAACTTTCTGCCTAATTAACTCAAACTTCAGATGGGATTATACATACAACATCCCATATGGACTGTGGGCCTACTTCCCCATCTAATCAGAAGATATAAAACTGCTTATCAGCATACAACTGATTACTTAGGGTTTAAAGGAAAAAAAGGGAGGTGAGGTATATATCTGAATAGAAATGTCATATTGATACAAACGTTACCTGAACAAAACAGTGATTTTAGAGGTAGTAAGAAAGAAAAGAGTACATAACATGCCAGTTAAATCATTAAAACATCATCTCCTTTGAATGAAGAATGAAAATACACTGGATCCTCACCTCATTGCCATCTTTGGGGTTTTGGTCCTGTGACCACTTTCACAGTGGGTCTGTGTTGTAGGCCTCCAAATAGCAATAAATGAACCGTCGGCCATCAGATCCTGGTGGAATTCAAAACAAAGAGTTCCGTATCAAATTATCCAACTATTTTTGTAAGACTCCAGGTTTAGTCTGTTTATTTTTCTTTACACACCCTGTCCCCAAAACTTTTGAAGAGTGCTAAAAATGATACAAAACCCAAGAAGATAACAATAATAAAGTAGAAGGAAGGAAACCAAAGATGGGGCCGTAAAATGGAGCCAGTAAAGACGTTAAGAATATGCATAACCATGGTATCTATGTGCATGCTTACACACGAACGGACCACATATACTAAAAGCCACACTGCAGAATAACCTGGTCAAGAACTCCTTCACATAACATAAAAACAAATACGTTTCCCAGAAGACAACCAACTCTTCCTGGTATTAGACTAGAAAAAAGAAAAACATGCTTGGGTTCTTTGTGAAAAGAGAAACTATGTGGTACAATAAACAACGTCCTTAACAATTATCGTGATGCGAAGTTGCATAAGGGCTTTTCCTGAAATTGCTCCTCTTGAGGGGGAGCCCCGTTCAATCTGAGTTTCAGATAAACAAAGGAGACATACGTATACTAAACAATTACTCCTGGTTTATCTATGATTCAAATTTCAGTGGGCATTTGTAATTATATTTGCTAAATCTGGCACCCGTGGATGAAAGCCTCGTATCAAAAGGCAGATCCCTACATCTGTGCATACATAATATCCCTGTTGAAAATATACAGCACCATGCAGGGACCAGCCCAGATCAGTGCTACAGCTTAGTGAGTTTAAGTACTTGGGGTAAAAAAAAAAATTCAACCACATTCAAAAATTAAAACATTTGATGAGAAAGCACTTTTGGGGGAGTCGAGGACTGGTGAAAGTTCTATTTAAAAGTACATGGAAATTGACTATTTTGTCAGGTCATTACTGCTTACCTACAAACAATTCGTGGAACACTAGTGTTTTAGCTTGTTTACTTTTGGTTTTTTGGTACCATATAAATGATGGGGCACTGACATAGTTTAATATCTTAAATTATATATATAGTTAATATCTTAAAATAGAGCTTGTAACCAATATAATGGATTATGAGAACCTAGCAAAACATTACAAATGCATTTTAAAGCATTAATTATTGATTAAAAAATGGACAAAAATGACATTGCAAAAATTTTGTGTTTTTACTTTGAATGTTTTTGATCTGGCTATATAATAATCAATATCTCAAAGCTCATGAATATTTCTAAATGATTTAACTACTTAATAATTAGTTAATATTATTTATATTTACTAATATTATTTATATTTACTAATATTAATGATCTAATTATATAATATGAGACATTAATATTAGATGACTAAAGTATTTAGTAAAACATTTTAAAACTACATGTAGATACTTACAAAATGTATTATCAAGTCAATTAATTTCCTTCCTCTTTGTAGATGAATTGCTCCTATCATGGTTAATTGTTAATATTAGGAAGAAAAATATAGCTACTTAGATCATCTAATAACTTATTCTGTTAATTTTAGTATGAAGCAGTTAAACTTTGCATTTTCTCAATGTAGTTCCTTAAACACAAATCAAGATGTAGGATTTAATTTTCTCTTTCCTCACATCCAACTCAATACATATTCTAAAGACGGTATTAAAAATCTGAATCCCAAAATGTTGCATCTGTAATAAAATTGATTCCCTATACATTCGAATTCAAAATTATTCCCTGATCTGACATTCAAGAATTTTATGGAATTTACTAAAGAAAACAAAATATTTGAACATTCCTCACAGAACATAAATCCTGGCCATAATTTACTTGACAATGTCCCTGTTGATGAACACACTTATTTTATTTCTCATCTTTTGTTTTATAAACAACGCAGCCCAGAATATCCCTGCAAATCTATTTTGCACATGTGTATTAGTATAGCTGTACATGGAGTCCTAGAAGGTCAGTCGTGAGCTCAAATAGATTCCCCAGTTTTACATTTAATAGAAATTGCCAAATTGCCCCTAAATAAATTAGATCAATTTTCTGTCTAGCCACAGAATAAGAGAATGTTGTCCAGCATCCTTGGTAACAACATGGTTAGTAACTGCAGGTTTTAACTTTTTCCAGTTTTATAGGTAAAAGAAACAATAACTCCATCTTTTTTTTTTTTTGAAATACACTTTCTCTTTGTCACCCAGGCTGGAGTGCAATGGCACAATCTTGGCTCACTGCAACCTCCGCATCCCAGTTCAAGTGAGTCTCCTGCCTCAGCCTCCCAAGTAGCTGGGATGACAGGCGCACTCCACCACTCCCAGCTAATTTTTTACATTTGTGGCAGAGTCGGGGTTTCGCCATGTTGGCCAGGCTGGTCTCGAACTCTGAACCTCAAGTGATCTCTCTGCCTCGGCCTCCCAAAGTGCTGGGATTACAGGTGCGAGCCACTGTGCCCGGCCTTCTTCATCTTATATCAATTTGGAATGCATCAGTTATAAATGCAGTTGTAGTTGATACCTGTCAATTTTCAGCTCCTGGCATTCATCCCCCATGCTCAGCTCCCTCTCACACTTCCCACTGCTATGGGATCATCTTTTGAGGATGGCTCCATTGTGTGTCAGTGGTAGGTGGTAGAGTCCAGCAAGACAGTGGATACAATGTGGCTTACCCTTGGACAATATGACTCTCTTGTGGACACTGATTCTTTACAGAGGGACCCAAGGGCGATGGTGCAGGTTGGAGCCACAGCTGCTGCAGTGGCGGCTGCTGTGTGAGTGTGTGGAGGCTACAGTGTGATGTTGTCTGTGATCCTTGCAGCACAGTGCTCCAGAGATCTGTGGCACTGGTCTAGTCTGGAACATAAGCTGGTATGCTCTGAGTCCCGGATACTTTTCCAATGCATTCAGTTCCTCTTTAAGATAATCAATGCATTCCTTCTCCTTGCAACCACAAATGCTGCCACGATTATATAGAGGTTCATCATAATATTCCTTTAAATTGCAAAACCTTTAAATAGTGAATCCTTCCAGTGCATGAAGATGATTTGCTAATTGGCTTATCAAATTCCCAGGAATTCATCTATGGTAATAAGCAAAGTGAATCTAAATTTTAAAAGAACTGTTAGAGTGAACACAACTAGAGAACAGTCATATCAGCTCTCAGTGGGACTGGGCATTTTTTAACAAAAAATGTTACACCATGACATAAATTGGGAGGGACACACACAATACACAAATGGTGTTCAAGATTTCAAATACAGGACAGGGTCATGAGAACTAACATTTGTTGATCTCTGGCTTCCAAGATTAGAAAAAATAAAGATGGCCGGGTGCAGTGGCTCATGCCTGTAATCCCAGCGCTTTGGGAGGCCGAGGTGGGTGAATCACGAGGTCAGGAGTTGAAGACCAGTCTGGCTAAGATGGTGAAACACAAAAGTTAGCTGGGCATGGTGGCAGGCGCCTATAATCCCAGCTACTTGGGAGGCTGAGGCAGGAGAATTGCTTGAATCCAGGGGGCAGAGGTTGCAGCGAGTTGAGATCACACCACTGTACTCTAGCCTGGGTGACAGAGTGAGACTCTATCTCAAAAAAAAAAAAAAAAAAAAAAAAAAAAACACCAGAAAATAAAAAATAAAAAATACTTTCATTTCAATTTAGTAATCAGCTAGCAAAAAGCAAAGTATTTGCTTCATTTGTATTTGGACTGTACCAAATACCAATACCTATGCCATGTAAGTAGATGGCGCTCCCCATGGTCTGCTGTTCTGCCAGGTGTAGAGCCCAGGCAGGAGTCATCCAGTTCAAGCAAACCTGGAGTCCCATGAGTGCTGCTCTTGTGCCATTAGCCAGGGGAGCACCCTGTCAGCCTCTAGAGGCTCCCAACTACAGCGGACCACGTAGAGCAGCATCTTGTTAGGTCGCAGTTGTAGCCTCTTGTGTTCTACATGCACTTCAGTATTCTTCATAAAGTAGTCCCAGGTCTTTGGAAGATCTCACTGTGTCTACCTCAGGAACATTTGTAGCATTCATTGCACAAATCCCTTATGTATGCTATATAAGGCACTATTTCTGTTTGTTCCCTTATCACATGGTTGCATACATAATACAGCAGTTGCTGTATTATGTTGAAGTGTAGTTTTGAATTTTGATTATTTCTTCCCTTCTCTATGTCTCTCTTTCTCTCTCTCTCTCTTTCTCTCTGTCTTTCTCTCTCTCTCTCTTTCTCATCTATCTGTCTCTATACATACATCCCTCCCTTTGGCCAAAGCAATCTTTTATTGATATATAATTTACCTTAATGCATAGATGTTAAGATTTTGAATATTTAGCCTGATTAGTTTTATCAATTGTAGACACTCATTTAATCACCACCCATAAGGAAATAGTGAGCATTTCCCAAACCCCAGAAAATCCTCTCATGCTCCTTTCTAGTCAACTCTGCAACCTTCCCCCAAGAGAAAAACACCATTTTAATTTCTGTCACATAGTTGTGTTCTGGCTATACTGACCTTCATGTGAATTGAATCACGTGACTTTTCTGTTATGTTTCTGAAGTTTATCCAAATTGGTGTGTGTGTCAGCAGATTGTTTCTTTTCACTGAGGAGTATTTTACTTTGACTCAGTGTGTATGAATGAACACACCACAATTCATTGATCCACTCTCCTGTTGATGGGCATTTGAGTTGTCTCCAGTTTGAGACAATTATGAATGACGCTACCATGACATTTTTCTCTAAGTCTTTTTGCGGACATAGAGTCTTTCCTTCTCTTGAGTAATACCTAGGAGTTAAATCTCTGGGTCATGGAGTAAGTTTAACTTTATAGGAAATTGCAAAAGGCTTCTCCAATGTGGTTGGACATTGTTATCCTCCTACCAGCAATAGATGAGAGTCCCAGTTGCTTCACTTACTAACATTTAGCTTTGTCAGATTTTTCTATAAGAGTCACCCTACTGTACGTAAAACAGTATCTCATTGAGATTTTAATTGGCATTTCCTGATGGTTAATGATATTAAGCATTTTTCATGTGCATTTCTTCTTTTGGGAAATATTTATCCAAGTCTAATAGGGTGGCCATTCTTAACTGGGTTTTTGTGTTTTGATTATTGTTTTCTCTGAGTTATATATTTTGGATTCAAATATTTAGCCAGATATGTGTATTGCAAAATTTTTTTTTCAAAATGTCATTATCTCCTAAAGAAAAATGGCAAGTAAATGTCATAACTATTTTCTAGGGTAGGGCCCAAATAATTAAAGTGACAGACCTATATATCGGGCATTGATTGACACAAGCTTTCTGTATAACAAACTACCCCCATCTTCAGTGGCTTAAAACAATAAGCGTTTATTTAGCCACCAAGAGCATGGCTTGGTTGGGCTCAGCCACAGCATCTTGGCTAGTATAGCTGTGGAACATGGTCTCACTCTCCTCCTGGGGTAAGCAGGTTAGCACAGGCATAGTCTTCTCATGGCATGGCTGAGGCACAAGACAGCTAGCAGAAACATGCAAGGCCCCTTGAGTCCTAGACTCAGAATGACACAGTGTTACTTTCACATTAATCTACTGCCTCAAGCATCCCTCATGGTTGAAACCAGGGCTAAGACGTAGAGAAATATACCCTGCCCCCGGTGAGAGAGCTTTGCTAACTTACTTGAAAAATGTCATAGCATCAGAAAGAAATGAAGAATGGACAGTAATTAATGAAATATATCACAGACATGTAAAAGTCATGTTTACAAGTGCATTTTTCAGGAATGTATGACACAAAATAGACATTATGAATAATTTAGATAATTTGCACCTTAACTCTCTCAATCTAATTTCTTACTTCTGTTTAGTCTTCAACTAGTCCTAAAACAATTTACTAATTTAAGAATTAATTCATTCAACAATTATTTAGAATATTTCTTATATTCCAGGTGCCATACTAGGTTCTATCACAACAGCAGTGGTCAAGACAACCAGAGTTTCTGTAAGTCAGAAGTGGATCCAGACAACTAAGTAGAAACTTTCATTTCAGTGGGATGTTACAGGAGCCAATTAGAAAGGCACACTCATGGTGCAAAGCAAGGTTTTACAAAGAAAAATGCTACAGGAGCCCATAGCCTAGAGTCATGGTACAAAGCAAGGTTTTACAAAGAAAATGACATCTAAGCTGTGAGTTAAAAAAGCAAATAAATATGAATTGAAAAGGCAGAGGTAGAGAAGAGGTGTGTTAGTATGAGTAAGAGTTATGGAGGGCATGATGGCTTAGAAGTTAAAGTAGTTAGATGTAGCACAGAGTTTGAGTGGAAAGATTATTGTCGCCACACAATGGATCACAGAATTAGAGAAACAGGAGGCAGAGAGGCTATTGAGGTATCCTAGGCTCCAGGTGCTGGAGGAGCAAATGGGATGAAGAGATGTGAATGGATTCCAGTGATATTTGGAAGTCATAGTAAGAAGACTTGGAGTTTGACTTGATGTGGCATATGAAGAAGAGAGATAAACCAAGTATAATGCCAAAGTTTCGTAAGCAGCCAAATAGACGGTCTTGCATTTAATAAAATGAGGATTTGAGGCAAGGGTCACATTGGATTTAGGAAAGGACACATAATGCATTTGTTTCTTTTTTGAAAATAAATTATTTCATTCTAGCAAGAACACTTAAGATGAAGTTACCCTCTTAACCACTTTCTAAGTGTACAATACAGTATTGTTAACTATAGAAATGATGTGGTACAGTAGACCTCTAGAAGGATTCACCTTGCACAACTGAGACTTTATGCCCCTTTGATGAGCAGTTCCCCATTTCCCCCTACCCCAACCCCCTAGCAAGTACCATTCTATTCTTGGATTCTGTTTGACTATTTTAGATGCCTCATGTAAGTAAAAACATGCAATACTTGTTCTTCTGTGACAGGCTTATTTTACTTAGCATAACGTCCTTAGGATTTATTCATGTTGCTGCATATTTCAGAATTTCATTTTTAAGGGTAAATAATATTCTACTGTAGGTTGTATTAGTCTGTTTTCACACTGCTATAAAGACACTACCTGGGACTGAGCAATTTATAAGGAAAAGAAGTTTAATTGACTCACAGTTCCTCGTGGCTGGGGAGACCTCAGGAAACTTACAATCATAGCAGAAGACAAAGGGGAAGCAAGGCATGTCTTACATGGTGATAGGTGAGAGAGAGAGAGAGAGAGAGAGAGAGAGAGAGAGAGAGGGAGAGAGAGAGAGGAGTGCCAGAGACTTATCAAACAACCAGATCTCATGAGAACTCATGAGATCACAAGAACAGCATGAGGGAAACCACCCCCATGATCCAATCACCTCCCTCAGGTCCCTCCCTTGACATGTGGGGATTAAAATTCGAGACGAGACTTGGGTGGGAACACAGCCAAAGCATATCACAGGTATACCCCACATTTGCTTTATCTGTTCATCCGTCAATGAACATTTAGGTTGTTTCCACATCTTGACGATTGCGAACAGTGCTGTGATGAACATGAGAGTGCTAATATCGCTTCAGGGTCCTGATTTCAATTCTTTTGGATAAATACCCGGAAGAGATATTGCTGGATCATATGGTAGTTGAATTTTTAACTTTTTGAGGATTCTTCATACTTTTTTTCCACAGTGGCTGCACTATTTTGCATTCTCACCAACAGCCTACAAGTATTTCAATTTCTCCACACCCTCACCAATACTTTCTTTCTTTTTTTTTTTTTTTTTTAAATAACAGGCTAATAGCTGCAAGGTGAGATCTCATTGTGGTTTTGATTTGCATTTCTCTGGTCATTAGTGACCTTAAGCATCTTTTCATAAACTTGTTGACAATTTGTATGTCTTCACTGGAGAAATGTCTAGTTAAGTGTTGAGTTTATTTTTTAAATCAAGTTATTATTTCTTTTGCTATTGAGTTGCATGAGTTTCTTTATACAGAATATTTTGAAAATTAACCCCTTATCTGATACAAGGTTTGCAAATATTTTCTCCCATTCTGTAGGATGCCTTTTTACTCTATTGATTGCTTCCTTTACTGTGTAGAAGCTTTTTCATAAGATGTAGTTCCACTTGTCTATTTTTACTTTGGTTGCGTATGCTTTTGGCATCATATCCATGATATTATTTCCAGGACCAATGTTGTAAACCTTTATTTTTCCTGTGATTTCTTCTAGGAGTTTTATAGTTTCAGGCCTTATTCCTCAGGTCTTTAATCCTTTTTCAGTTGATTTGTGTGTATGGTGTAAGACACAAATTCAACTTTATATTCTAAACATACTGAGTTACATGTCACATATCCAGGAGGCAGTGTCTTGAAGTTAGCCATAAACATGAATCTGAAATTCAGTGGAGAGTTTAAAGCTAGTAGTAGATCTGTACATCCCAAGCATGACCGGATCTGAATGTCAGGGGAGAAAGCAGAAACATTCATGGAGAATACAAGAAGAGGTCAGAATGGTGAGGAACATCAACCAATAGCTCAACAATTAAAGGTGGGACAGATGAAGGGACCCTGCCATGGAGCCTAAGAAGATACAGTCAAAGCCATACTAGGAATGCTTTGGAGGAAGTATGGATGTCTGTATGCAGGAAGAAATTGAATAGCAAAGAGTAAGGGACTAATTAGTGTAGTGTGGTTCTTAACATTATCCAAGAGAGGCAGATTTGGAGCTCAGGTGGAAGAACAAAATTCCTGTACTGTTTGGACAGGAAATGAGGTACCCCTTCTATTGTAGCTAAAGGGAAAGAGAAAAATATCAGTATGAAACAAAATAAATAGTTAAACTGGTGTATGGGAGAAAATTCTTGTTTACAGTTTCTCTTTTTTGGAAAATAGAGGGTACAGTAGTGTCAAGGAAGAGATGAAGTATTATGTTTAAGGAAACTAGATAAAATTAGAAAATCCCCCCCAAAACTGAGAGAAGAAACTAAGAAAACCTGCTTTTTTTTTGTGTTGTGTGTGTGTTGTTTTGTTTTTGTTTTTGCTTTTGTTTTTTTGCAGCATTGAGCACCCAGGAATGGTGGGATATCATGAATTTATCCTGTTCCAAATCTGAATGGCTGTGCTATTTGCCAGCAGTGTTTGGGTGTATGCGCAGAGAAAGCAGACATTTGGCCTGATTCAGGTAAGTGTTTCCCCAAGTGTGGAGCGAGAAGAACAATGAAAGAAGAGATCTGAGGATACTGGATTCTAGTTTTTGCTCAAAACGAGCTCCTTATTCTGCAATCGTAACATTTTCTCAGAACTGATTGAAAAATTCAGAATTTAGTTATTTTTTAGGCGTTTCCAAATCAATTAATTCCTTGGTCAATGTTAATGAAAGAAAAATGAGTTTTCCCTTAGGATTTCACATTTAATTGCTGAATGTCTTGTTGACATTCTTATGTTTGTTTTGATGTGACTTCAATGGAAGTAGTGCATATATTGGTTTTTCTTATTCCCTATATCCAAATCGCTAGGACATATTTATGTAATGATGTGCTAATTCACCATATTTCCACAATGTTTGAAAATTTTGCATCGATTAAGATTTTAGATGTTACTACATCTAAGAAGGAAACACATCTCTAAATGGGCAACCTGCCTGGCATAGCCTTTTGGATGAAGGTACAACTATGCCTGAGGAAGCAGTTTCCCAGGCATGTACATTCCCAGAATGTAAATACATCTCAAGACAGAAAAACATGGAGATGTGGGTGAAAGACATGAGTATGCTATTAGATTTATACATTATGACAAACCATCTTGTGAATAGTAAATCATGAGTTGTTTAAATGGGATTTAGTATACCAGGTGGAACCCAGATATAAGTAGATGAATGTAGGCCTACTTACTGAGACAATTACATAATCTAATAAAAAGATTGAAAGAAGTGGGCTCTTGTCTTCTTGTTACAGTCCAATAGAGGAACTGGTTCCACGGCTTTGTTTGATGTCAGTGAATTATGCAACAGGTTTTAAGAACTGGTTCTTAAATAGTAAGGACTGGATTGCACCAAAGTCACGTTTGTCAAAAGTCAAAAACAAGTACTTTCCGTTGGATGTACACATGGCAAGACAGCCAGAATATTTTATACATTTTGATTGTCTTCACAATCTAACCATGACTCTGTCAGGCAGTGAGCCCTATCAGTTGTTAAAAATGATGTAAATATAGTCAGATAATTTGTTCTTGTGAACACAACCTAGCTACTATTTTCAGGTAAAGGGACATTTTCATTTTTCCCTTGTAGTCTAACTCCAAGTTTTCCTTGTCATCATTGTAAGCATAAATCTTGTAATATCTTCTCTTTGGAACTAAAGCTAATGGTGTAATGATATGAAGAAGAGAATAATCAGAGAGAATTTTCAGAAAAGATAAAAATACAGTAAAACCCTGGAATTAGATTTGGATTGGATTATAAAGAAAAGGAAGCATGCATCCTTGTTTAGATGGGGAAAATTATGGGAGTGCACATGTTTATATCAATATCTGAGATAAAAAGATGGGTAGAGCTGGGTGTATGTTAACATCAGGTGGAATCCTTTTTTCACTTGTCAGTACACAAGTAACCGAAGTTGGAAAAATAGTAAGAACATCATTGTGTGAGTAAATATAGAACAGGGGAGAAAACTGTGCTGAGATTTCTTTTCTGATTTTGTTTCTTCTTTATCAACAACTATGGAGACTCTTATCACAGCCAACGACCTTTGTTGCAGGTCTTACTGCATGGGACTCTGTTTCATCTGCTTTTGTGCTTAGTCACTGTAGCCTCCTGTCTGCAGCTGTTTTCTCTACAAGGGGCAGGCAGGGTTGTGGCATCTTTAGAAAATAGGGCATGCAAGGCAGCAGGTGCCAGTGTCAGTAAAGGCCCTGCCTGGCTCCCTTGCTGAGAATCCAGGCCATGCCTGAGCTAGGGTGTGTGTGTGAGTGTATGACTGTGTGTGTGTGTGTGTGTGTGTTGCAAAACAAAGTTTCTTGGGCTTAGCTAGATTTCATTTTACCTTCTGAGTGAGCTTGTATTTTCCATGGAAAATGGACAATTCTTTCTTTTCCATAGGTCAGGAGGCTGTTCCTGCATTCTTTGGGACCAGAAAAATAATTTTCATTTCTCTTCTGTCCTTATCTGACTCTTTCCTCCTAAATTTCATTTACACTGATGTAAATGTAATATTTTTTGATGACAGTCCAATAGTGTGTAATCTCTTCATGTCTGAAATTCTGAACATCTGAAATTCTGTTTTATTCACATAGTAGTTTTTTTTTTTTTTTTTGAGATGGAGTTTCACTGTTGTTGCCCAGGCTGGAGTGCAATGGCGCAATCTTGGCTCACTGCAACCTCCACCTCCGCCTCCCAGGTTCAAGAGATTCTTCTCCCTCAGCCTTCCGAGTAGCTGGGATTACAGGTGCCCGCCACCATCACCAGCTATTTTTTTTTTTTTTTTTTTGTATTTTTAGTGGAGATGAGGTTTCACTATGTTAGCCAGGCTGGTCTCGAACTCCTCAGCTCAGGTGATCCGCCCACCGTGGCCTCCCAAAGTACTGGGATTACAGGCGTGAACCACTGCGCCGGCCCTTCACATAGCATCTTTTATTGAGGCCATACATTCATGTGAAAAACTTCCCAATCAATCTCGGGTAGATACCTGAAAAGAAATATTTAAGGCACACTAACCTGTTTGAATGATCAAAGTGCCTGTTGTCATTTAGCCAAATGGAAGAGACCAAGCTGAGAGTCAGACGGCAAGATTCTTTACTTGGGGTTGGCACTGACCTTTGAGCAAATCGGTGCTTTTTTTTTTTTTTTTTTGCGACAGCGTCTCTCTCTGTTGCCCAGGCTAGAGTGCAGTGGCAATCTCGGCTCACTGTAACCTCCACCTCCCAAGTTCCAATGATTCCCCTGCCTCAGCCTCCCAAGCAGTTGGGATTAGAGGCATGCGCCACCATGCCCAGCTAATTTTTGTATTTTTAGTAGAGACGGGGTTTCACCATGTTGGCCAGGCTGGTCTTGAACTCCTGACCTCAGGTGATCCACCTGCCTCGACCTCCCAAAGGGCTGGAATTACAGGCGTGAGCCACTGTGACAGGCAAGTCAGTGCATTCTTAAGGACCTCATTCTCTACAGATGCAAACGCAGATATTGCAATGGAAAAGATTGGGAGTGTATGTGTATGTGTCTGTGCACTTTTTTTGTGTGCTTGTATAATCCGGAAGACCCAGCTCTTTCTTCTTCCAGTCAGATATCCGGAGTTTAGCATAGGAAAGGATAGGAGTTGAAGATACCATTAGTTAGGACTGGGATGTGGATGTTGTCTTTTCTTGCTGGCACTGTGGAGCCTGTCACCTCCCCTGTAAGTACTACTAAAAATGCTTCTGAATGCTTTCCATTCAGTGATTCATTTGGCTCCAGTTCACGAGCTCGGATCACCTGGTTTACACTTGTGATGTAACTACTAAACATGAACATCTGGGAAAACAGTGCCTCAGGCCCAGTGAAACTTCTCACAGGCAGCCTCTTTGATGGTTCTAGTGTGTGTGTTCCTAATAAAGTGCTGTTGCAACTCTTTTCTGCTAACTTTTAACTTCAAGGACTGCAGGGAATTCTTGGCGAATTTGACCTACTAACTTCTGAGCTTGGCAACTTTGCCAGAGTTTTTCAGTAGTTGGAAATGAATCTGAGTGAATTTAATCTAAAACTTAAAACCTAGAGAGGCCTGAATTTAAACCCGAGTAGATGTGAAATTAAGTCCAGTGGAATTGAAATTAGTTTCTTACTTTCATATCTGATATGATTTAGCCATTCTTGATGTTCATCATACTTAAAGATCCAAAGGAATATAGTGGTTCCTCTGAATGTTGAAACTGAAGAAAACATTTTTTTAAAAAAAGCAAAGGAGACCGAGTGCAGTGGCTCACACCTATAATCCCATCACTTTGGGATGCCGAGGCAGGTGGATCACGAGGTCAGGAGTTCGAAACCAGCCTGACCAACATGGTGAAACCCTGTCTCTAGTAAAAATACAAAAATTAGCTGGGGGTGGTGGTACACACCTGTTAATTCCAACTACTCAGGAGGCTGAGGTAAGATAATCGCTTGAACCCGGGAGGCAAAGTTTGCAGTGAGCTGAGATCGCACCACTGCATTCCAGCCTGGGCCATAGAGAGAGACTCCATTTCAAAAAAAAAAAAAAAAAAAAAAAAAAAAAAAGCAAAGGGAAATAGTGAATTGAGTGCACAGTGTAGACCAGTATTCTGGAAAATTACCTTTCCTCATCCATTTTTAAATATCCTTTTGGTTGTTTTCATAAGTACCTACAAGAAGTTATAAAAATAAAAGTAAGATCACAAGTTACTTTTGAATCACCAACAATTGATATGGTTTGGCTCTGTGTCTCCACCCAAATTTCATCTTGAATTGTAGTCCCCACATATTGGGGGAGGGACGAGGTGGGATGTGATTGGATCACGGGGGTGGTCTTCCCCATGCTGTTTTCATGGTAATGAGTGAGTTCTCACAAGATGTGATTGAAAAATGTCTGGCAGTTTCCCCTGCTTTCTCCCTCTCTCTCTCTCTCTTTCTTTCTCTCTCTCTCCACTATGTAAGACCCGCTTGCATCCCCTTCACCTTCTGCCATGATTGTAAGTTTCCTGAGGCCTCCTAGCCATGCTTCCTGTTAAGTCTATGGAACTATGACTCAGTTAAACCTATTTTGTTTATAAAGTACCCAGTCGTGGGTAGTATCTTTACAGCAGTGTGAAAACAGACAATACAACAATGTAAGTCCCTTCGATCCATTCCTAATTACACTTGTGAAGAAGTTACATTAGTATCCGTCAACGCTTTGTGTAAGAAAACTGAGGCCTAGTCCAAATATATATTTTTATGATTCCCTGAGATTTATATAGGATGCAAGTGTTATTGACCGATATTGTTGGCCATTATACATCGTATTATGTGATACAGAAACTCTCGGGTCTGGCAGGGACCACCTGGTACCATATAGGGTGGACAGTTAATATTCATTCAGTGTCTACTCTCTGCAAACCTGTGCTAGGTGCTTATACATACATTTCCACAGTCAATCCTGACAGGGCTGTCTAAAGTAGGCCTTATTACTCTGATTTCATAAATGAAAAAATAAAGAAATTAAAGCCTGAGAAGCTATAGAAAATGACCATATTATAAGTTATTCATGATAACTACTATATTTTGTTTACCATTCATTCATTTGTAACATTCATTCATTTTTTTCCTCTACTAATTCCAGGAGGAAAAAGAATATATTCAAATATAAAATCAAAGACTAATTCAAGATAACAATGTGATAAGTTTAAATTTATATTTAATTGTCAAAGAATGGTAAATATAATATGCACTGATAAATAATCAAGTCTAATATTTGGTCAATTATGCCAGAAAAGAGGATATTTATAGAAGGACAATTTTACTCTTCAATGGAATTCTCAGTGAGTCTCACTGTAATATGAAATTTCATTTCCAGGGCCATTGATTTTGCATGTTTGGTCATTTGTCTTGATGATGCCATACTGTCTTCATAAATGAATCTGTTTTTGGATGTTTATAGTCTGTCCATTTTACTGAACACATACTTTTACAATAGGAGAGCATTATAATTATTATCATTATTTTTAATATAGGAAAATATATCCCATATTGGTTCGTTGGCCTGAGCTAATGGTTTTCTCTTCAAAACTACTAAAATACTTTTCATAAAGTTAAATGTATATTCCAGAAGAGCATGGAATATATTAAATGTGTATCAGAAAATATGCATTTACAATTAGTCTTAAGGAGTAAAACTTTCCTGATATTTGAAACATAATTTGTATGGAAGCCAAGTCAGGTATCTTTGCAAAGAGCATATCTGAATTATCTCAAATCTCTAAGCCCAGAATAAGCAAAATGTTCTCTACCTGGGACTGTGGTATAAATAGGATGTATGTACTATTTTCTAAACATCAAAAAATTGAAAATGTAAATAGTAGATTTGCTGAATTAGAAGTAATGTATAGAATTGTTCTGCATTAATTTCCACTTTTTCTTTCAAAAGATAACATATAGAACAGGTGAGAGTGTAGAAAATGTCTTTGTCCTGGTTTCCTGTGATCCTGATTTCGTATTTATCAGGTTCATCCATTTTGTATATCCCATTGCGAGAATATATTTGAGATCTAATTTTAATATATTTATGATGTAAAATTAAAGGGTGTAACTCATCTGGAAACATTTAATGAGGACCTGCCATGCCAGAGGCACAGTCCTGGTCACTGAGAATGACAATGCGCAGCCCTGGAAATCAGGCAGCCGACATGGAGTTGATTGCAATTGAAGTTTCATTCTAGAAAGATGGGGGAGGTTACATTTTGAATGAAAAATGTCTCATTTTGTGAAGGAAGCTTTGCAATTACTCTGTGGTAAATGGTAACATAAGCAAGAGTGAAGGCGTTGGTCCTCACCTGAACAGTTGTGTGTACTTGCCTTCATACTCTTCATTGAGGTTTTCACAAACATGGACTCTTTCCTTTTAATTCAGCCAACCGATTTTTTATATTTCAGCTTCCACATCACCCTTCCTAGGGATGGGAAGAGAGAGAGGGGAACCTTCCCACTGGGGTGTAAGTGGAGTGGCGCTCTGTTGAGCCAATGGCTCTGGGACCCACAGTGGCGTATTCAGAAGATTAAGACTGTGGTGACCCTGCCTGCATCGATGCTCAAATTCAGCCTTGCTCAAGTGGCTTCGCTCATTTGCCTAACTGTATATTTGGATCCTGGGCAAATTTCATAACACACCAAGAAGTACTGCTTTGGAAAATCCACTGTATGTGATGCAGAAAAATTATATTATTCTGCTTTTTATATGCAAAAAGAAAATGCAGATATTCTGGAAAAATCATCAATTGCTTGAAGAAGCCTGGTTCCCTAACTTCAGAAAGAAACCCCTGGGATTAACTGTCTTTGGTGTACAACACAGTCACTTCCATCTAAAGAGGAAGCCATGAATGAGACAAAGTTACAATTTGTGAGGAAGCTCCCAGCACTCCTGGGTGGAAGAAGACAGCTCTAAGGTAGCTCATACATATCCGGTGGTTCAAGTTCCTCTTCTGTATCTGAATACTTTTCACGAAGCTCTAAGCTAGCTCATACATATCCGGTGGTTCAAGTTCCTCTTCTGTATCTGAATACTTTTCACGAATGAGGAAAGCATGTATAAAAGATGAAAGGAGAGTTTAGGAAAAAGTGCCGAGAACACACATTTGACAGAATGGCAAAGAGAATGAAAAAGAACACTTTGAGAATGAAGTAGGAAATGACCAGAAAGCCAATGGATGCCATTCACTGATGTTTTTCACTCATTCAAACACTGACTGAGCATTTGCCAGGTGCTACTCTTCTACCGAACCCCTTGACTCAGCCGTGGATCTTCTCTATAGGAGTTTGAGTATAGTGGGGAGGCACACATATAAACAGATGGGGACAGTTACTGGCACGTGTCATGAAGGAACACAGGGATGAGACTCAGGGATTATCTTGTAAGAAACAAATGGAGGGCCACATGAAGCCATCTCGGCAAGGAATTTTCTGCCTAGGGTGTTCCTCAGAATTCCAGAATTGACAAAACTCTCTCTAAGCAATATCTGTGACCCAGAAGGATATCGGTTGTTAGCGCAAGATCAAGGTGTGTATTAGTCTGTTCTTGCACTGCTGTAAATACAGAGACTGGGTAATTCATATCCAGTACAAGAAGCACGGTGAAGCATCTGCTTCTGGGGAGGCCTCGGGGAGCTTTTACTCATCGCAGAAGGCAACGTGGGAGCAGGCATCTTACATGGCAGAAGCAGGTGGATGAGAGGCGAGTTGCTACATACTTTTAAACAACCAGATCTCATGACGACTCACTCGCTCTGCAGTACTAAAGGGGGATGGTGCTAAACCATTCATGAAAATTACTCTGTCGCCCCCATGATCCAATCACCTCCCACCAGGACCCACCTCTCACACTGGGGACTAGAATTCGACATGAGATTTGAGTGGGGACACAGATCCAAACCATATCAGGGTGGTGTATCTTTTTTACCAAGTGAATTCTAGCTCAGATTAAGCACTGGAAATTATTTGGAAATACTTTACTGAATTCAGCACTTTATGATATTTAAATCTTGCGCTAAATTTTTATAGTTCTTTAAATGTATATGCTTAGATTAGGGGTGTTACTTTTTAATACAAATAGCATATTTTACTTAGGCATGGAAATTGGAAGGAATCCCAGACTGTGGCCCTGTGCAAAAACCACTTGTGAGCTACATCTTCAGTGGATAGATTTGAGCTTACAAAGTTAGTATCTTACAGGCTGTAGATTTGCTGCTAGAGTCAGAACTTTCTTCAGAGTTTGACTTGAGACTTGAGCTTCCATGTAAGTTTTATGGCAATCTATTAGAAAATTAACTTCAGTAGTTAATTATGCGTGTCTATGACAAGTCTAAAAAAATCAGTTGAAAGATTTGTTGAATAAATAAATCAATGGCTAACTTTTTGCAGCCTTTTTCTCAAAACCCAAAGTATACATTAAAAGAAACAAATTATATATATATATATATAAAAACAGATATATATATATATTTCCGTTTAAAATATATTCAAAGTTCAAAGTTAAAACATTCTATTCTTGAATCCTCCTTTTTTTCCAGTTCATTCCTCCTAATACTCCGACTACATCATTACTTGCCTCCACCGAGCCAGCTGAAAGCCATCGATCCTAGCAGGGGATCTCTAACTCCTATCTCAACCGGGTCTGCTCTTCCTTCATACCTGGCATAAATTCCACGTTCCACCATATACCACTCCTTTGCAGAAGCACTCGCCCCTTCCTATATGCCTGATAAACCATAATGTAGGTTAAGTCTGATCTCTGCTCATTCCATGTTTACACCTGTGCAAGTGAATACAGGATGCAGAAAACACACAATTGAGCTAACTGGTCCCATTTTAAATTCATGGTTATTAACCTCAAGTGGGTCCTTAATTCTGTTAGGAGTCCAGAATTTATTTTCCTACATTTCCTCTTCTATTTTCTTTAATACACATTTTATATTTTCATCTTTCTCCTCAAAATTCCAATGTCTCTTTCTTCATCCTCACTGTTAATGGAATATTACAGCAATGACACCAGAAATTTACCAAGCTCTCCTTATCGCATCTGCTCACCACCTTGTACATGTACCCTCCCTTTGCCTGTTGCTGTGGCTAACTCACTCTCAGCCAAGCCTAATCCCTCAACGAGCATCTAGATACCACCCCTGTCATCTTAATAGAACAATGCTTCAGAGATTTCCTTTTTTCTCTTCTAAGTCATCCACGTTTGTATTCTCATTGGTTCATTTTCACCATTATGCAAATATGCTGTTATTTCTCTAACTTTTAAACATTTTCTTTTTTTCCTTTGAGGCAAGGTCTTGCTTTATCACCCAGACTGGAGTGCAGTGGTGCAATCTCGACTCGCTGCAACCTTCGCCTCCCAGGTTTAAGCAATCCTCCTGCCTCAGCCTCCTGAGTAGCTGGGATCACAGGCACGTGCCAACGTGCCACCATGCCCGGCTAATTTTTGTATTTTTAGTAGAAATGAGATTTTGTCATGTTGGCCATGCTGGTCTCAAATTCCTGACCTCAGGTGATCTACCTGCCTGGGCCTCCCAAAGTGCTGAGATTACAGCTGTGGGCCACCACGAAATTTTTTTCAAAGAATGAAAAAAATTTTCATTCTTTAGATGTGTGTTTCTCTCCAGCTAAAATTCTATTTGTTTCCTTCCCCATGCAGTACAATTCCTTGAACTAGATGTTGATCCTTGCTATTTCCAACTTCTCTCCTGCATAGCTTTCTTGAATCCACTCCTGTCAGGATATTACATCTACCACTCCACAAAAGTTGTTCTTCTCAAGGTCCCCAAACTTCAGTGATTTTAGATCAAAGGCCATGTGTTAGCCCTCATCTTACTTAACCCATCAGTGGCATTTCATACTGTTTTTTACTCTCATCTATAGAATACTCTTTTTGTTTGGCTTCCTGGACATAGCACTCATACGAATTTCTTCTTATTTTCTTAATGTCTCAATCTCTTCACAAGTTCTTAATCAGCTCCTTGGCCTCCAAATGTGGGTATGCCATATGGTTCAATCATTGGGCTCTTCTTTTCTCTTCCTACACTCACTTCATAGGTGATCTCAGTGCTAGCTATGGAACAGGTGGCCACGTAGCTGCTAAAGACCAGTACTTCCCTTCCTTTGTGTAGAATGGTTGCTTGGAAAAAAAAAAAAAAACTGCTCGGTCAGAGACTATATTTCCAAGTTCTTCTCACATCTAACTGTGACCACTAGTCTACTTCTTGTCAATGGTGTATGAACAGAAATGATCTGTACTCCCCAAACTTTCTTATGTGCATCATTTCTTTGTCCTCCATACCAGCAGAGTGAAGATGCCAATTGGCAAGCCTCTGTTAGCCTAGATTCCTGAATGACTTTGTGGAGCAGAACCCCTCCTACAAACCAACTCCTTTTCGCTATTGTGAATTGGACTTTAACTGAGTGAGAGATTTCTATTCATTTCAGTCACTAGGGCTTGGGACTTGAATTTCAGCTCCATCATTTAGGGGCTGAGTTTCTCTGTAATAGCACAGTATTTTCATAACTGTTAATAATACACCAATTGATTGGTTGATGATATATCCATTCTGATCCCCTAAACTCCAAACCTGAATATTCAACTGCCTTTGACATTTCCACTTAGAGGTCTGATAGATACCTTAAATTTACCATCTCCAGAATTCCTGACAAATATCTCCTTCACCTACCTCTTCCACAACCTTCCCTGTCTCTGTTAAAAGCAACTCCATTCTTCCAGTCCTCAGAGCAAAACGGCCTACGGTTAACTTAAAAGGTTCCTCTCTTTCTCTCACCCTCCAAAGCTGATCTTTTAGTAATAATCTCAGACCTACCTTCAAATATATATTCAGAATTCAAACATCTCTAGAATCTGACCACTTCTTATAACTCCTACTGTCACCAAATTGAGTCGAACTAGCATCATCTCTTGCCTGGATTATTCTAGAAGCCTCTACCTTCATCTCTGCTTTTCCCCTTGCTCCCTTAAAATCTATTCTCAATGCAAGAACTGAAGAAACCCTGTTAAAATAAAAGTCAGATAATCTCACTTGATTCTGCCCAGACCTTCCAAAGATTTCCCATCTTAGTGTAAATAATGATGTTCTTGCCAGGGCATCCAGGACCGTATATGCTAAGGCCTCTGTTCCTTCCCTAATTCCCAAAACCTTTGATATTTATTTCTCTTGTTGCTTCTCACATTCTAAACACTCTTGTAGCTATGTATGCATGGAGTAGAAGACAGGAAAGAGATTTGTGTTTTAGTATCAGTTTTCTCACTCAGACTGAATAGCTTTTGATAAGCTTTTTTTACTTTTCTTTTTTTTTTTTTTTTTGAGACGGAGTCTGGCTCTGTCGCCCAGGCTGGAGTGCAGTGGCGCAATCTTGGCTCACTGCAAGCTCCGCCTCCTGGGTTCACACCATTCTCCTGCCTCAGCCTCCCAAGTAGCTGGGACTACAGGCGCTCGCCGCCATGCCCGGCTAATTTTTTGCATTTTTAGTAAAGACGGGGTTTCACCGTGTTAGCCAGGATGGTCTCAATCTCCTGACCTCGTCATCCACCCACTTCGGCCTCCCAAAGTGCTGGAATTATAGGCGTGAGCCACCATGCCCGGACTCTTTACTTTTCTTAGTCCTATATTTCTTATTTCCTAAACTAGGGTACATAATATTGACGACATAAAATTGTTGTTTACTAGTAAGTAGAAAAATACGAGAACCTCTAAATTCACGGTAACATCATAATTATCATCGCTATCATCATCACCACCACCACCACCACCACCATCATGATCACCATCCTCTCCATCACCATCATCACCATCTTTATTACCATAATTGTATCTACCATCATTATTCCGTAGCATAGTGTTTAAGAGTGTAACTTCTGGGGTCAAATTGCCTATATTCAAGTCTTGACTAGCTGTGTGACCTTGGGCAAGTTACGTAATTTTTCTGTCTTTAGCTTCCTTATTTGTAAAATAGATACCCTAATGATATCTACAGTTTTAAGGTATTATAAATAATTAATGAGATGGTGGATACAGTGTTTGAAAAAGAGCCTGTCTCATTGTGTATACTCAGCAAATATTAGCCACTGCTAATATTGGGGCTCAAAAACTGATACCTCAAAATACAGTGCTTTGTACATGCTGAACCGAAGAAGAGGCCCCAAGTTCTCTCTGGCGTTCCTGTTCCCCACCATCTCCCCCTAAGTACAGGATAAAGTTGTTCTGTGAAGTTCCCTTATCTGCCTAAAGTCTGGACTTACCAAAGGAAAAAAAAATTACCTCTAGTTCCTTCTTTGAGTTTTCATTAACTGAACTTATCTTGCAGGAAGAGACTGAAGTCTGTCAACATACCTGGACAGACTTTTGTCACAAACCATTTTCTGCTCTATGGGCTCAACAGACGTTGCCCCAGAACATTGCATGCTCTTCAAGCCCATTTAATTCCTGTAAACATAATTTACTATCCCCCTAAAATCATCCACACTTCCCTATCTCCATTTCCCCTAAGAAATAGAGTATAATAGCATCGGTACCCCATTGGGATATTGGCCAGCCACTCTGATTCTCCCCATGCTCATGGCAGTAATAAATTTGTAAAACCTCTTCTCTTATTAATCTGCCTTATTATGAGTTGGTTTTTCTGCAAAACTGCTGAGGGTAAAGAGAAACTTACCTTAGCCCCAACAGTATTACTATATTTCTTCTGTCATGTTCTATAGTTCTTCAGGGCAAGATTTATGTGATCCATCTCTGTATCCCCTACATGAATGAATGCTTTGCACATAGTTGATTTTCAAAAAGCCAAAAAATACTTAATTTTTGGTTGTAGAAATAAAGAAATGAATGGATGGATGGATAGATGGATAAAAAACATAAGTAAACATAGGTAAGGCATAACGTAATACCCACTAAGTTTTAGGCTGATGTTGTCCCTTTTAGATATTTTCAAGCTTTAAGGCTGATAACAGAACAAGATGAGCTCAGGGACTGCATGGAGCATGGAGCTTCAGAGGTATACTCACTAGATTTCTTCCCCATAGAGAAATTACTAAGAAACCACAGAAACAGTCCTCTGTGAACAATCTGGACCTCATTCAGATTGGAAGCAGCTGATGAGATTTTCTGAGGTAAACTCTCGTTAGTTAAGATCTAAACAAACGTGTTTTTTAGAGTGAACTTTGGATAAATGGAAACTCGAAAAGCTTTGGGAAATTACTAAAGATCATAGAGCAGTGGAAAGTGGAGAACGGTGCTTCAGTGAAGACTGGCATTTTTTGAAGATAGGCATTTTTGACTCTGCTTTCTCTATTTCCAAGATTGGAAATGGTCAGATTTCTATTTCCAGTATTTTAGCAGTTACGTATGTTCTGGAATAGTAAACAAAATGTACATTTGCAAAGGTACTCCTTGTTTTCCACTTCTGTTTCTAGAAACATCTTTGCCATGATCCCTTGAAGCATTCTCATTTATTGGGTCCCCAAAGGTACAAAGAGGCTTAGTTGCAGGTACCTAGCAACTATATATACTCTACAAATATTTGTTGAATTGATGAGTGAGTGGCCTTATATGTAACAACAGGATTCTATTTAGAAGTTCCTATGGGAACTGTAAAAGTCATTTACTATCCCTCTAAAATCATCCATATTTCCGTATCTGTCTTCCCCCTAAGAAGCAGGGTATATAAGCATCAGTAACCAAGACAGACTTTAGTTTTTCTCCCTGCAAGGTAAGTTCAGTTTTTGCTTTCTGACTGCCTTGCATGTCAGAGTTCAGATGATACATGACAAAGTTGAAAGGACAGGGAGTCTCTCTTCCCACATGCAACATCACAGTATCTGGAGCAGGATGAGCCAGGATGTAGGCGTGTGTCCATTCTACACAGATGTTTTAAATTCGTATCTTAAATTTTTAAAACTTTTTATAAAGAAACATAAAATTACTTGTCCCAAGTCCCTTATTTTATGGAGGAAAACCAAAGCACTCAAAAATTTGGTGGTTGGATATCTGAAACTCTCTTAGCTTAAATATTTGAGGAGAATTCAATATTAAAAGTACCATTGTTAGCTGGGTGTGGTGGTGTGCCTGTAGTCCCAACTACTTAGGAGGCTGAGAAGGGAGGATCACTTGAGTCCAGGAGTTATTAGGAGTTTGAGGCCAGCCTGGGCAACACAGTGAGACTCCATCTCTACAAAACTAAACAACAAAAAAGTACCACTATTATTTATAAGCTTGAATTTGCAGAAAGTACCTTTTCATAAAGCAAAACATTTCTCTGCTGAAACAAATATATGTGGCCAAAAAGAAAGAGAGAAAAACATTAATTCTGTGGGCATCAGTAAAATGTTCACACCACTGCATGACTGCTCTCTGGGAAGAAGTTCTTAGATTTTTGCTGAGAAGTAAGTCTCTTAAAAAAAGAAAGTAGTTTAAACATTGAGAACTTTCAAATATAATAATAAAATAACCAAATCAACAATATTATGAGTGTCAACTTTTTATAGGCAAAGATTCTCAATTGATCTATTACCCAACTAATGGCTAGAGGTTGCACAATGTAGAATTTAAAGAAAGGGGAATATAAAATATGAATATTATAAAAATGTGCAAAGAATAGCATGACATATTAGTATCTAACTATTATTAGTAACTATTGCGATTGTTACACTGGTATCTGAGGATGGAGCCGTTCCCTGGTCTCTGTCTCTTGATTGAACATACATTGCTTCCGCATACTAGCTTCTAAGGGAGGTGCTAACCTCTGGCGCCGCACTGTGGTCCAGAAGAGCTACTGCCACTAATGAGCTGTTTCCTTCCTCTCTGTCAGCCTCCACTCTACATCTGAAAAAGACGGATAGCACATTAAGCCTTTTGGAGCTGTGAAGAATATGTTTGCTGGCATGCAGAGACCTCTGCCTGCTCCTTCATACAGAAGTTCCTGAGGTCTCAACATTCAACAACTCTTCAGTAAGCTCTAAGCTCTGTACGGCAAGAGACACAAAGTTAAACCTCAGTTCCTCCTGAAGTTTCCAGTGCAGGAGCAGGAGATTTAAGATCAGTCCTGGGTTAGGTCAGGATCCTAATCTCCTCTGCATAGCTCGTGTTTTTATATTTTAAGGTGCGTGTCCTCTTAAGCTAACTCTGTTTTATTTTACTAATTTCTTTCCCTTGGACCAGAAAGTATTCCAAAATTCTTTGTGATTCCTAGTGATGCCAGATCTAGTGTCTTGCTTGATGGCTGTATAATTCAGGAGTTATTCCTACTAAAGTACTCCATTAAATACAGTAATATTCTAACAGACCACTCTAGAGCAAAGTACAGACAAAAAAAAAGTACGTGTTTGCCTTAGAAGATTCATACATTCCTAGTAAATATTTCCATGCTATGTGAAAGTCAATCTCAAATCAGGTAACTATAATTTCTAAAAATATTTAGAAATTTTGTAATGTGATTAAATTCATATATCATTTGGATAGACGGGGGAAAAAAGACATGAGAGATCCCACAATGTGAACCAGGGATCACTGGAGGAAAACATTTCATGTGAAACTAGGAGAATTCATGTCCATCCTGCAACTGACCTAACTGTGAGAAAGGCCTGCAGTTCAGATCCCTAATGTGTGGGAGCTGTTCATTTCATCGTCATTTCATACATTTATTCGTCCAACACGTATTTAGCAGGTACTCACTGTCTCCAGGCACTATGCTAGGAGCTAAAGATAAAAGAATGAGTCAAACAGACCAATACCTTCACAGAGATTTTCAGTAGGAGAAAAGCAAAATGATTAAGTGCTGAAAAGTTATGGGAAATCAAAGGGCATAAAAGAGGACCCCCAATTAGTCCAGAAATTCAGCTACCAGGTAAGATGTCTAAAGGTCACGAAGAAACCACTAAAGGGTTTTAAATGTGTACCCACGTTTCGCTTCTTGCTTCAGTCATTCTATGGGTTGGTGTTACCACTTTCACGGCTGGGCTCCTAGTCAGAGGGCATTTTGAAGAAAGAGCCAGGCCAAGTCGCTCTCGGCATAGGGACATAATTTAACTCTTTTAAGATTTGCTTTAAGGGAAAGATGAAAAGTGTCTTTTTAAAACTAATTTATTTACTTACAAGAATAAATAAAAGGACTTTTTTTTTTTTCCCAAATGTAAAAAAGAAAAGTGGATAGCCTTTGACTTCAGTAGCATAGATGTGTAAAGTTAAATTGATACCACATAGGGTCTATGGGCAGTGAGGGCCCAGAAACAGATCTGTCATTCATTTACTTGTTCATGATGCACAATCATTCTTAAAAGTGTTGTGTGACAAACTCCTAGAAATTATTGTCTAAATGTGCCCTCTCCCTATTACTATGTCACTAAGTGTGTAGACCTGCCTGATTCACTTACTAAAACTGTATCCTGCGATAACTTTTTGGAACAATCCCTGAAATATTCTCCACTGCTTATTTTGCAGTAGCTGAGAATATAGCCTGCTGTTTATGGGCAACTAGTCATGGGGTAAAGGGTGAGATGAAACCAGTGTTAGCCTGGGTAGGCCTGGGCGTGAATTCCTTCTAGATACTTACTTAATGTGTGAACTTGATGAAGTCTATTTGTTTATTTTAAAACATTTTTACACTATATTTCTTCACTTATAAAATGGGTAAAAAATATCTGCCTCTTTGGATTTTTATGATTAACAGAAAAATGCAAGTAAAGTGCCTTGTATTGAGCTTCTCATGTAGAGATAGGTACTCAAAAATTTTAAAAAGCTCTTATTTGCTGCCTTTTCACGGGGGTATGTTAGGCACATACCTTTAATAAAAGTTTCCAGTGAAAGGAGAAGGGGAGGCTGAGTTTGGGATGCGCAGTGATTCTTTTTAAGATAATATCTTTAGTTTCAATTCTGTAGCACTTTTGAAAAACTGGTGCTTTGTGAAACAGCAAATGAAGTAGTGCTCTGTAACATCTCTCAGAATTCTTCTCTCTTTTTAGCCTGGACCCATTACTTTGAAGGTCCAAAGAGGACTGTTCCTTATTTTCTTCTATGCAGGTGGAGGATTTTTTTTTCTTGTACCCTCTGCTGACATCTCATTGATTTTCTATGTTAAAACTTAGAAGAAAAAAAAAACTGCTTTGAAGGTCGAACTGCCTGGTGTTTGTTTAATAGTAGAAGCCACGTGTTTTGACACATCAAAGATTAAGAAAAGAGGAGGATTTTTATTTCATAACTATCAAAGGGAAAACTTTGAGTTAATTGAATGGCAACTAGTCCCCTTTGTGCTCATTTCAGTTTCTGGCGATAAAGATGCTCGAACAGTGAGATCGCAACCAGTGAAGAAGGCTGCGCTCTGAAGGACAGGAAAGGTTGGCTCTGCATGAGAAAGCCCTTTCAGATCCAGAAGGAGAATCGCGCTTCCTTTCTTTTCCTAACCACAGCCTGTCCTGTAATTAGGGGAGCAAGTCAATCTCAGCGAGGCAAATCACTGGTTTTCCATGAAATAATTATATTTCTTATGCTCTTGGACATGTACACCTCTAAGCCTAAAAGCGGAGAAAGATGTTTTGGTTTTACGTGAGCTGGGGGAGGGAGAAGAAAAGTGGCAGCGACAGTGTAGCAAATGGGTGAAAGCAGCACAGTGTGGCAGAGGAGAGAACAGGATTCCGACTCCGTGGGGGCGTGGGAACACTGAGTTCCGCACAGGGAGCTCCCCTGCGCAGAGCACCTTGTGCGCGAGTTGATAAACTCTCGCAAAGGAAACAAAATTTGGCTTTCCTAAACTTTCTGTATGTTCAGAGAACCCCATGCCTTGTCTTGGCCTCCGCAGCGCCCGACTGGGGTGACAGCACCCCTCCTCCACCGGCCCGGGCTTCTCCTCCGGACCGCGAGCCTGTGGCGGCTCCCCGCGCGCCCAGCGCACCGGGTGTCCCCTTGCAGGAGCCTGCGGGGGCGGGGGAGGAGGGAAGGGCGCGACGCGTGGGTCGCGCCGGTCCCTTCACTGGATGGACGTCCGACGCTGCCTCCGGGGCGGAGACAGCTCCGGCCACCATGCGCCCGGTGGGGCGATTCCACCCACAGTTCGCCGGCTCTCGGGGTGGCGGGTCTTGGCGCGCGGTGCCTGCGCCAAGGGAGGGCAGCCATCGCCCCCGCGGTCACTGGGGCCCTGCGTACCCCGCGGGCTCGAGCAGGTGCGCGGTGTGCCGGCCGGGTCCCCTTGTCCTCCTGCCCCGCGGCTTGGGCGCTGCGCCCGCCCCGCCCCCGCCCGCGGGCCGCCCTGGGCAGGGCCTGCAGCTGCGGCTGGGGAGCAGCTCACGGGCATGGGCCGGCGGCCGGCGGCGGAGGGCGGCTGAGGGCTGCTGAGGGTCCGCGCAGTGGCCTCTTGTCGCCCTGCACGTGCCTTGCCAGGCAGTGCGCCTGCTCACAGCGAGGACCTAGCCCTCTGGTTGCAGAGACCCGGTCCCGCAGCAGCGGCGGGTGGCTCTCGCCGCCCTGCTCTGCACGGGGCAGGGCGGAGCGGGCTGCGCAGCCCGGGCGCGATGCGTTGAGCGCTCGGAGGGCCAACCGCCGCGCCTCTCGGCGGCAACCGGCGGCACCCATGGAACCACTGGGCAACTGGAGGAGCCTGCGGGCGCCACCGCCTTCGATGCTGTTGCTGCTGCTCCTGCAGGTGGCGGGGCCCGTGGGCGCCCTGGCGGAGACCTTGCTGAACGCGCCGAGGGCCATGGGCACCAGCTCCAGCCCGCCCAGCCCTGCGAGCGTGGTGGCTCCCGGAACGACGCTGTTCGAGGAGAGCCGGCTGCCTGTGTTTACCCTGGATTACCCCCACGTGCAGATCCCCTTCGAGATCACTCTGTGGATCCTGCTGGCCTCCCTGGCCAAGATTGGTGAGCGAGCTAGACTCGTGGGGAATGGGAGGGGGCGATCTCGGGGGGACACCTGGAGGGTGACTGGGTCAGCCAGCTGACCTCTGGTCACTCAAGATAGTGACCGCCTCATCTTGAGTCAGGGCAGGGGCCACAGATGGAGCAGCTTCTTCTGGTTGAAAAGGACTCTAGGAAGAGCAGTTTCGCGTTTTGGTTCTTAAGTGAACGTTGGCCTTGAAATGGCCCCAAAGTGTGAGTTCTACAAACTTAGCGATTGCTGCTCACTTCTGCCGCACGGAACGCCAAGTTTGTCAGCCCTCTGCTTAAGTTGAGTGAGACCTGTTTATTGAAGTGTACCAGTCTCACCTGCAGGGAGAGAGGTGCAGATGAAACCCGGAGCTATTCATAATGTGGTTAAAACCCTGGATGCTACAGGAGAGAGGCGCCTTGGCAGTGACACAGTCCCTGCTGTGCGCCTGACTAATGAGTTGCATGGAAGGGGACCAGGGACACCTGAGTGCTTGCAGCTGCAATAGAAACGCCCTGTCTCCTCCCTCTATTGGGTTGAGGCTGTCACTCTCCAGGAAGCTTTTGCTTCAAGGGTGGCTGAGGCCAGTGAGGTGAGATGCATATTTAAAAATAATTAATTCTGGGCCCAGGACAATGGCCCAGCCTGTAATCCCAGCATATTGGGAGGCCCAAACGTGAGGATCCCTTGAGGCCAGGAGTTCAAGATCAACATGGGCAACATGGCAAGACCCCACAATACAAAAATAAAAAATCGGCCGGGCGCGGTGGCTAACGCCTGTAATCCCAGCACTTTGGGAGGCTGAGGCGGGTGGATCATGAGGTCAGAAGTTCAAGACCAGACTGGTCAACATGGTGAAACTCTGTTTCTAGTACAAATACAAAAAGATTAGCCAGGTGGCGGGCGCCTGTATTCCCAGCTAGTAGGGAGGCTGAGGGAGGGATTGCTTGAACCCAGGAGGCAGAGGTTGCAGTGAGCCGAGATTGCCACTGCACTCCAGCCTGGGTGACAAAGCGAGACTCTGTCTCAAAAATAAATAAATAAATAAAAAGTAGCCTGGAGTTGTGGTGCACGTGTGTATTCCCAGTTACTTGGAGGCTGAGGCAGGAGCCTGAGGGAGGAGGATCGCTTAAACTCAGGAGGTTGCGGTTGCAGTGAGCCATGAATGACACCACTGCACTCCAGCCTGGGCCGCAGAGAGATACCTTGTCTCAGGAAAAACAAAGCAAAACAAAAAAACTACCCACTTTCACACTACCTTTAACTCTCATTTTGAAAGCAGAAACCTCAGAATATATTATCTCATCTTCATTACCCATGCCCCAGAAACTTTTATGTTATGAGCATGGTGCTTTATATTATTTTTACTTTATATTTTAAAGACTTTATAAAAATCCTGAAATATATTAACTACTGTTATAATGAATCAAATAAGTTATTAGGTCCAAAGAATGTAGGCATTACATATGTTTTATGTCTTTACCCTGTGAGATGAGGCAAATTTCCATAAAGAATGAAAAGACACGTTGTCTGCCATCCTCAGGGAGCTTATTGATGAGTAGAGAGAGGTGTACACACTATGTGATTATTGCCCAGGACACTGCTAAATAGGGTGACAAACTCAGAAAAGATAGTATGCCATTGCAGGGAAGCAGAGAGCACTTCCTCGTGCAGATAAAACTTTTAAACTGGATTTTCCAGGATGACCAGGATCTGGTCAGTTAGAGAGAAAAGGGAGCAACATTCCAGAGAGGAATGAACAAAGACATAAATTGGGAGGGGAGTGCAAAACAGGTAGAAGGGATGCTTTACAGGAGGGTGGAAGTTGTGGTAGGTAAACCGGAAGCAAATCTTCATGCCAGATAAGATTAATTAGATTCTATTAGTGGTGACTAAGAGAAACACATATTATTTAATGACTCTGAAGTCTGTAATTGACTGGCTTTGACATGGTTCTACTAGTTGAGTGTCTTAATTCCACTGATAAATGGTATAAGGGAAGGGGACTTCCCCATCTATCAACCAGATAGGCACATTTGTGTAAATTCATTGCCTCTAATAATAAACTCAGATGCCACAAGCCCGCCCTGTAGGGAGTGGCAATATTAATACTCCCACTAGTTGAGGTGGAAACTCTGAGTGAGTTTGCACCCAGAAGCACACAAAGTGGCGAGCCAAAATGAATGACCTGTTCCCTGTCACTCCCTCTGAGCCTCAAGGCTCCATCACTGGAGGCCTGCTTCTGTGCCTGTTTCCATTACAGCTTCTCTGTTGCCGTTTCTATTCCAACTCTCCCCTTTGTTCATCACTTCTGATTGTTTTAATCAGATTAATGACAATAATGACAGCCGCTAGGAGGCACTTAAGGGCATTATCTCTAATTTTTACAGTCACTATGCCAGGTAGGTGTTGATTTCCTGGTTTCATATAGGAGAAAATGAAAAAATGGGGAGATTAACTTGGTGGTGGGTGGTGAGCCAGAATTCCAGCCAGGTCTGTCTCATTTCTCATCTTTGTGCATTTCCAGAAGGCATGTTCCTTTGTGAGGATTAAATGAGAATGAATGTGTAACACCTTTAGAATAAAACTGGGCACACTGTAAGTACTCCATCACTTCATCCATACTGTCATCATTAGTAGCAGTGAGGACAGTGGTGTAGTCAGAGTAGCAGTAGTAACTGTACAGTTTCTGGCACTACAGAACCTTTTCCACTATTCACTGTCCTGGGCTGCCTCCTGTCTCTCTTTACTTCTGTTTTGGCCTCAGCCTTCTCCAAGTGTTCTTATTCTGTGGGCTGCCTTTCTGCACTTATTCTCTTGCTGTCCTGTTCCATTCATTTGACTGGACCAGCTCACTCTCACTGTGTGATATTTTGTTAAAGGCATTCATGGTTGCTTGTGAAACAGGTGCATTTGTCTCTCCACTAGCATCTTCTTAGCCCAGATGTGTTTATATTCCCTGGGACCCCTCTGTTCTACTTGCCAGTTTCTGCTTTCCCCTGCATCATGCTTTGCTATGGAAATCATCACATATTGCACCTCCTGTTCTCCCCCAAATTTGGAACGTCTCTGGCTACTACTTTATCTTTCCTTTCTGCATCTGAGTGTCACAGAGATGATAATTTCCACCCAGAGAGGGGTCTGAACAGCCAAATGGAGACTGCCACGGGTAGAGTGAAGGGTATATTTCTCAGGACAGAAGGTGGAGTTTTAGAGTCCAAAATGCTGGTGCCTGGGGTATTTACTCTAGATTCTTCTGCACAGAGCCCAGCCTTGTCCTGCAGCTTCCCCTGTGTTCCTAGAGGAGCCAGGAAATGCCCAGAAATCCCCACCCCTCCTCTTGCTCCCAGGGTCCTGAACTTTCTGTTTGGTTTTAAGCAGGATGGTCTTGGTGCTGTGGGACACTTTTGTACCCCACTAAACAGTCATCTAGTCATTTATCTTTCAACTTTTGCTCTGAAAAAGCCGTTTTGGGGTGGCTTATATGACTTAAGTTGCTCATATGAAGTGAATGAAGAGGAATTGCGGTGTGCAGGTGGTTGTGAAACTGTGGGATAATGCAAATGCTAACCCCTGCAAAATGCCATGGTTTCTATTTAGGGCACTTTTATGCCATTTGTGTAGTGTACCTAACCTTACCTGCCTCAGAGAACATGGAGAAGCATTGCTAGTGAAGAATCTAAACATGGTTAAATTAACAGGTTGTCCAAATTGGAAGCTCCAAATAACATTTGCAGGGTATTTAAATAATGCCTGATGGTGAATTCAGAATAGTTTTCTAATATAATATATATTATATTATATATTATAAGCCAATATAATCTTAGAAATATTACAATCAGAAGTGAGAAAATCCATTTTTGGCAAAGTAATGAATGATTCAGCTTAACTCTTAATTGTTACACTTCATTATCATTATCAGTTACACTTCATTATCATCACTTCATTATCAAAATCAACATCCTAATTACTTGGTCCAGAAAAAGTAGTTTTGTAATTATAACATTTACCAAAACAATGATAATGATGATAAAGATGATGATGAGTATATGCTTATGAAGTAGGTTAAAATATTTTTTTTAAAGCACAGCAAATTTAGTATACCTCGGAAAAGCTTTAAAAGTTTTGTCAAGAAATGTTTCCTCATTCGATTTTTACTTAGGTCCTCGCACATGTGAATTCACATTATTCTTTCACTTTGAATATTTATATTTTGAGCAACTGTTGATTATTTTTACAGTTATAAATACACACTTTGCTTGATAAATCTTGTACAGAGGGATGGGGTTCTACAGCCTGGAATAATGGGTAGCCAAAGAATTAAGATACAATTTTCTGGTGTGTTTTAAGATTGCCTCCTCTGATTTCTTTGCCTGTGAAATGGCCGAGTGGGGTTTTTGCTAATTTGGGAGAACTTGGACATGGACTGTATTTCTTCTCAAGGTTTAAGGACAAAGCACTGATTACCTTGCTGTCTAAAGTAACAGAGCCTCCTTCTTTGTCCTGGGGTTCCCCTAACATACCTTCCCATATCTTGAGGTCTTGTGAGGCTGGCCTATTTCCATCTCCTTTCAAGTGTCACTGGTCACTCTGCTCTTTTTTATTTTCTCTGCCCCTTAGTTGGAGTAGGATGCAGAATTTTCCACCTCTCTCCATCCTGCTGAATTATATTCTCATAATTTTAAGGGAAAGATAGCAGTTTGGCTCATGAAGACGTCTCCTCTGGGATCCAGGCTATGCTAAAATTGATATCTGAAACCTAAGAGTTTCATATCTGTCTGAATTACAGAGACTTTGATCTCTGAAAAAAACTTATCCTTGCACTTAGCCTGTTTTTCTTTGTCCTCTGGTTTTCCTGAGGCATATTCATCAACTGGATGGTCGGTGGATGGAGCTCAGGGTCTTCACCTGCTATCTGAACCACATCTCACTTTGAATACACTTCTAAATTCAGGAGTTTCTGGTGGCAGGTATTGGTTCCTAGTAAAGTTAAAAGGAGAGCACTGATTCCTTTCCTTCTCAAAGCCTCCATCTTCTCCCAGTGGGCTGCTCACACATTTTCTGTTCTCTGTCTGAAGGAGGACTTCAACAGCTTTCTCATCTTCTTTCTGAAAACCAATTTGAGTGTCTTCTAGAATTTCGCCACTATACCTTACCTCTGAAGTAGTTTGGTACCCTTTAAAATAATAGATATTTTTATCATCAAATGAAAGTGTTACATTATACCCACTTTAACAATGATAACAATACTCAGCTTTATTTGTTACAGAATTATTTCACCTAGATTGAAGCCCTAAGAAGTATACAATGAACTATTGGCATAAACTGTTTGTTCTGGCTGGGTATGGTAGCTAACAATTGTGATCTCAGCACTTTGGGGGGCTGACGTAGGAGGATCACTTGGGGCCAGAAGTTTGAGACCAGCCTGGGCAACATAGTGAGACCCAATCTCTTCAAAACGTTAACAACAACAACAACAACAACAACAACAACAACAGAAAGCCAGGTTTGGAGGCCTGTGCCTTTAGTCCCAGCGACTCAGGAGATAGGCAGGAGGATCACTTGAGCTCAGGAGTTCAAGATTACAGTGACCTGTGATGACGCCCCTGCACTCCAGTGTGGGTGGGCAACAGACAGATGGAGACCCGCTCTCTTAGAAACAAAAAACTAAACTGTTCCTTGGATGGTATAAAAACTCACTTGTAAAACAAAGTGAATTGATGGTTTTGGTATATGGATAGATTTTAATTAGTTGAGTCCATTGCTTTAATGTTTATAGTTTTTTTTGGTTTATCTGTGTCTTCTGGGATCAATTTTGGTCATCTGTATTTTTTATAAAATTATTATTTTGAGTTTTTAAAAATTTGTTGGAAGTTGTTTTATGATTTAAAAGATCTCCACTTTATATGCATATATGTTCTCCTTTCTGTTTCGAATATTGTTATGTTTTTCTTTTTTTCACCTCGATCAGGTATGCAGGAGTTTGTCTATTTGATACTTTATCAAAGAATTAGCTTTTGGTTAGCTTCTAAGTTATCTGCTTCTACTCTTACATTTATGATTTACTTACTTCAGCTTCCTTTGGGTTTCTTTATTTAATTAATCATTGAATTGAAAGCTTAACCCATTAATTGTTTAGTTTACTTATGTTCTATTAATATTGTTAATTCACACCTTACAAGAGTAAGAAACACCAATATTTAAAAACATAATTAATATTATTTTCAATAGCTTCTCTGGTAGGTATTTTTATGAATCCCTGAGCTCCAAAACTGACAGCAGTTATGCTAAAATGACATCAGTCTTATTAACATGAACAAAATTACTTCATTAGCTTACTTACTTATTGAAACTCCTAATAAGCCAATTCTCTAATCAATTTATCCAAAATATGGATATTTGCTTGTCTTCATTAAATTCGAATCTATGATATACTGCATACTTAAGACTCTGTCACAAACTAAACGTATTCATCATACTAAAAGTTTATGTAAATCCATCTTTGATACAAGTAATACCAATAAAGATAATGGTAAAGACAAAAGATTTAAGGGAAATTATGCAAATGACTTATCAGTTTCTGAATAAATTGCATGATCGCTTTACCGCTGTTAAGTAGGAAACCATGGGTGTTCTGAAAGGATTACTTAACACGGCCTACCAATGATAAAACTGGAATGGTGACTGCTTTTGATGGATCTCATCTCAGGATGCTCAGAGTCTACAAAATCAGTTTGATTTTCATGGAGCCAAAGGAATGCTTCATGAACTAAAATAGGATTAGTCAATGAAACTCTTCTTAAAGATGAATTCTCATGATCCAAATGGGTAAATTTTGGAAGAATGGAAATATATGTTATTTAAGTCTAGAAATATTCCCCTTTTTCCTACTTTAGTTGCATTGCATAGTTTTGATATGCACGGTTTTCGCTGTCACTCAGCTCTCAGTATTTTTAAACCCCCTTGTGATATTTAATGCTAACTCAATAATTAGTCAGAATTTTACTTCTCAGTTAATAAACTTATGGAGATTTGGGGTTTTTTTGTTGTCGTTGTCAGTTTTAGAGATAGATTCTCACTGTGTTGCCTTGGCTGCTCTCAAACTACTTAGCTCAAATGATTCTCCTGCTTAAGCCTCCTAAGTAGCTGTAACTATAGGCATGCACCACCATGCCCAGTTGTTTTTTATTTTATTTTGGCTAGATAGGTATAATGCTGATTTTTAGTGTTGATTGTGATATCCTTTATGGCTTATTTTATGGACATTTTAAAACTATATTTTCCACTTAACGCTTGAAAAAGAATGTGTATTCTCTATTTATTGTGTACAGGATTTTATATACTTAGATGTATACATATACAGACACACAGAGACTAGATCAAATTTCTAATTACGGTGTTAAAATCTTCAATAGCATTACCAGTTTTTTAGCTACTTTATCAGTTCCTGGGGTACATTAAAGTCACTTCTAAGATTGTGATGTCAATTACTTTTTGTAATTGTTGCAATTTTTGCTTTGTTTTGATGCTATGTTATTATATATTCATTCAATATTGTTACATCTTCAGAGTGAGTTCTTCCTTTAATTATTAAGTTTTTAACTTCCTTATTTCCAGTACTTGTGGCTCAAAGTGTATTTTTTTCATATAAAACTATTACCATTTAAAAGAAAACTTGATTTTGCACATGTACTTTTTTCCATATCTGTTTTCTATAACTATTTCCAGATTTATATTTTTATACCTATGCTATCAAATGAGTTGTGTCATTTTCATTTGGATAGGTATCATTAAACCACATAGATCTGGATTTTGCATCTTTAATTTCACACTTTAAAACACCATAGTTTAAAAAGAGAAATGTAATTGCACTTATTGTGAATAATGATATATTTTGACTTATTTTGCTCTCTGTTTACTATGCTTTTACTTGGTGTCCTAATCTTTCTTTCTTGCCATATTTTGGCTTGGTTGATTTCTCTTTCTTACTTGTTTTTTATACATAATTATATATTCTATTTCTGTTCTTTTTAAGGTTACTTTACAGTTTTGTGTGATTATCTGATTTAACAGGAGACAACCAGACTACCATGGCTCACATCTCAGATACATTTTCCTACCTATTTTGTGGTTATGTGATTTTTACTACATAACTTAAACTCTCAGGGCTCAGTAGTCCTGGTGGTAAAGTGGTGACAAAAAACATAGCAATGTCATAGGCTGTTGTGTAAAGTAAATTAGCTAACACACATAAAGTGTTAAAATAATTTCATGGAACATAATGGTATCAGATAGGTTCCTAGAACACAAAAGTATTTGCTATTTTTATTATCTTCTTCCTAATACTTGAACTTAAATAAATCCTAACTGCGTGTTTGAGAATCATAATATTTTGTCATAATTCATATTTGGACTGTATTTAACTTCCTCCAAATTAGTTTTTGCTTTGTATAAGAAATAGTTACATAGATTTGTAAACATGTTTTCCAGTTTTTCTTCATTGTTACTTTTTATCTCTTTCTGCCTTCCGGGTTCTTTTTTGTTTGTTTTTGTTTTTACTGATGTATATTCTTTAGTGGATACTTCAGGGAAGGCTTTAGTCTTGCATGGAAACATCTTTATTTTTATTATACTCTTAAATGGTAACATAACTGAGTGTAGGGTTTGGTGTTATTTATCACTCAGAATATATTACTTCAATACTTTTTGTCCTCTTTTGTTGGTAAGTAGAATTATGTTGTTACACTGCCTTTTGATATTAATTTGACTTATGTCTCTGGTTTTAAGTTTTTAAGTTGTTTTTGATATTCTGCTATTTTCTTAACGTGTCAAAGTATAGATTTACTTTATTTTTCTTGCTCAGAACTTGTTATACTTCCATGCTTCTTAACAGCTGTTTCATGTTTTTCGTCTCTTCATTGCTGTGGTATTTCTTGGAGATTTTATCTTATCTTTTTTCCAGCTTACCATATTTTACTCTCAGTGCATTTCTAATCTGTGGTTAACCTACTCATTGGATTTTTAGTTTTAATTATATTTTCATTTAAGTTGTGTGGGCCCTTTTTCAAGTCTATCTGTGTTTTGTTCATGCTGTTGCATTACATAAGTATAGTAATTATTGGTTTTATTCCTCTTTTATTCCTTTAAACTACATTCATTTTATAATCTCTTTTGGATTGTTCTGTTATTTATAATACTTGGGGTGCTAATTCTTATATTTATCCATTTACTGACTTTCTCTTTTCAATATTTATTTCCTTATGTAGATTGTAGTTTTAATTATGAGCTTAACTTCAGCAGGGGATGTTTATTTGGTAAACGTCTGTTTTCTTTAAGTTGTAAAATGTTCTTACAAAATGGTTTGGAGTGTGCTTCTTGCTGGGACCTAGGGTTTTAATGATTTGCTTTTACTATTCATTTCTTAGCTTGGCTTTACTACGTGATTCAAGTACTATAGATATAGACTTAATACCTATATGTGGTTTAGACCTGGAATTTTATACTTCATGGGTGAATTTCCCCTGGCTCAAAGCCATAAGGAATTCAAGCATTTCTTTTCCTTCCTTTTTTCCTTGGCTAAAAGCATCTTTTCTTTTTCTAGTATTTATTTATTTAGGACAATGTAGCTCTTGGAAATTCAGGAATTTCTTCCGGAGCCCTTTCTTTAGTGGTCTGAGGTCAAATTTCTCGTCCTCATGTAGGTGTTAAAATGCCAGATCCTAGCACATAGGTCACGCTTCTATGTCAGGAATTCCCCTGGTTCACTGTGACTTCAAATCCTACTGGCATATCTCATTTTGATTTTCTTCTTCTTTTTTGCCTCCTAGACCTTTTCCTCTGTTTTGAACTCGGCTAGATATTAATATCTTATGTAGTGGTATGAGGAGACACCATTTGTGTCCATATTGTTGGATATCTCTGTGACATTTTACACAGTACGTTTTAAGGACACACTTTCTATAGAAGGTTTAATTCTCATGGTTATGATATCATAATGGCTTCTCTTTAATGTAAGGTAAAAATAATGTGTGCTTTCCTAGTTTTCAATCTGAAGGATATGGGGGTGTGACTGTACCGCTTCTGTTTTATTTTGTGTATTTTCATGCTTGTGTAGAAGAGGAATAGCTTAGCAGTTGATGGAAGTGTTTGACCTAAGTTTTGGGAAGGACATTCCCGGATTAGAAGTAGGAATACCCTGTTGTAATTCCACTTCTGCCATTAACTTGATCTTATGACCCTGACAAGTATTCATCTACTTGGTTCTTCCATTGGGAGATATATACATACATATATATGCACACACACACGCACATATATATATATACACACACACATATATATATACACACACTTACCCTATCTGTTTAAGACTGTCTGCAGGGGAGGACATCATTTCATCATTTATAACAAAGCTGTTACTTTTATAGCAAAGGAGACTTAATCCAAGAGAAGCATGCGTTTATTATATTAATATTATATTAAAGTGATGTGTAGACATGGGCGTATTGTCATTTTAAATGATACAAGCGCAATTATAGGTTATTCTCTCGCAATTACATCTTTTAAATGTGTGAGTCATAATTGATGTGCTTCCTGCAACCGTCCTGTGCATTGTTTATCACTGTACATGGGTTTTCTCGTCTTGATTTGTCAAATTCATTCCTTGTTTGAAGACGACTTGTATTCCTCTTTCTCTCTAATAATTCCAGTGGGTAGGGCAGGGAAATTCCACCAAAAGATCTCTGTTATGACTGTGACAAGCATACTTTCCAGGTGAGTTTCACGTTATTAGTTTGTGTTGGTATACAAAGGCTCACAGGGGAAAGACAGAAAAGAAAAATCAAATTCACAATACATTTAGAAATTTCACCTAAAAATGAATCAGATTACACCTGCCTGCTCTATCTGGGAAGCACTCTAAAGAAGTATAAAGGTTTTGCTATCCATAGAAAGTTGTTTAGAAAATCACAGGGCAGTGAAACAACTCCATAGCCATACGTCTGTGACTCTGCCTCTGGTTGCTTCTCCCAATTCCTGGGCCTGTTTCCTGGAGACCCACTGGCCAGGAAACCTGAGCAGTGTAATGCAACCAGTGGCGCATTTTCTTGTAGCACAGAAGGGAGGAGATGGGTGAGACTCGGTCATCCCTCTGTCACAGTTTCTTTAATAAAATAATAATAGCCAACAAGGACAGAATATTATTCTCTGCCAGGTATTTGAGCCAAGCGCTTTATATTCTTTGTCTTATTTAATCTTCATGGTAATTCTGAGAGGTAGGCACCATTATTATTCCTTGTTTTAAAAAATAGATGAGGATAAGAGTTTAGGGAGCTTAGGTAACTTGTCCAAGGTGTCAGCTATCAAGTGGCAGAGGTGGGGCCACAGCTAGTTGTTCATCACTTGGGTGTGTCTCACCCGGCCCCCATTTCTCATGGGAAATAATATTAAAGTACCACACTTCAGGTGTGGTCTCCAGCGCACTTTACCCATTCTTAACCTGGAGCCAGAGGCCTGCATTTGAGGCTCATGCTTGACCCATAGGCCTTGTTATGACGGTCTCAGATTGCCATTGTAAAATCATGCAATAATAATAGCACCCGGCCTCCTTCGTGTGATTCTGTGAGGACGAATCGAAGTAATACATGGAAAAAGTACATTGCAACCCAAAAGTTAGGAGTAGTATGACCTCACAACAACTCTAAACTGGGCAGGACACAAAGAGCTAAGGAAAAGGTAAGGTAGCGGAACTCAGTAGTACCAGAGCCGGACCATGAGTCTAGAACTTCAGAATCTTGGCCTGGTCTTTTCCATCATCCATGACACACAGAATACAGAATTTTAATGCTTTTGAGATCTATATTTAACATGTTAAGTATTCATAGGTTAAGAAGAGGTTCAACCCATATAACTTAAGCTGTCATATTAGATTTTAATAAGTTCAACTTCAACAGAGTTATAGGAGAAAAGATGTTAAATATGTTTCGTTGTTGCACACACATACACAGGTATTACACATGTGAACAGGCACACATAGAAACACATGTACAGATAAATGACATTCATTAGAATGCATGCTCAATGAGGGAAAGGACTTTGTGTTTGACTCATTGTCTGGAACAAGGCCTGGTACATAGTACAAACTCAATAAATAATCACTGAGTAAATGAGTAATTCAATAACATTTGGAGAAACTCTTTTTTTCACCACACTTTAATGATATAATTAAAGTTACCACACTCCCTGGTTGTCCATGATATTTCTGGTTTACATTTGTTACAAATGACCTGTCACATACATTATTATTGTGTCACTTCACTCTCAAATATCCTCACGTGGATGGTAATTGATTTGATCACTCTACCATAGTGCATATACTATTATTGGATATACTTTTAATGGCAATTTAAGCTCTGCGGTCCAAAATCCCAGCCCTGCTACTTACTAGCTGTGGATCTGGGTGAGTCAATTACCTTCTCTAACCTCTGTTATTTCATCAGTAAAATGAGCTCACAGTAGTAGCTTCTTCATTAGGGTGTTGTGAGGATAGAGTTAACACATTTACAACGCGTGCTACTTTATAGACCTCGGAAATGTGGATAGCCTTGAAGGAGAACAGATTTCTTCTTTCTTCCCCAATGTATAATAGCATTATACCATGAAAATCTGTTTTGTCCATTTGCTCCACAGCAAGTTGTTAGATGTCCTGATCTTCTGCCGTTGTTGTTATGAAAAGGTTTCTTTCTAAATCATACATATGTCAGCCTCTGAAATATGTGACATAAGCTTAAAAAATCATTTCTTTCTGCTTTTGCTAAGTTAGTGTGCAAAAGAAAAGAAAGGCAATGCACACCTTTTTTTAAAATTTTTTATTATTATTATTTTTTTTTATCCCAGGTTCTTGTCTTGGAAAATGAAAGGTGAGCAGTCAGGCATAATTGGTGGAGGGCTAGGTGAAAGACTAGGCATGGAGGGCTCACAGTCAGCTGAGACTCCCTATAGGAGCAGACTCTCTTGTTGACCCTCCTCCGGACACTTCCTGGAAAGCCCAGAGCTTCTGGGTCTCTTCTGTGTCATTAGGGTCCACAGATGCATCAGCTCACACACTTGTGGTAAGCACGTTGTTCAGCAGTTGCTTTCCTAGGCCTTTTGTGCTTTTTGTACAAATAGTGTTTCTTTGAGAATCTAGATTGGAAAGAATGTTAAAGCAAAGTGCTGCCTAAAGTAATTATTGCTATTTTAGAAATGTCAACCCGTGCTTTTCATCACCAGTATTCTAAGGCAGAAGCATGCATCGGCTGACTGTACATTTTCTCTTACAGAACGCTGGAATGGTGAGGAGAAACGATACTGAAAAATTGCAGCTTCCTCTTTTCTATCTGATTGAAAGTCTTGGTGTTCAAGGTTGGGAAGGATACGTTGTTAGTGTCAACACGCCTGGTCTGCTTACTTAGGAGAACGGCAGCATTCTTTGTGTGTTCGCTGGTAAAGTTTCTGGATGAGTATGGAAGATGCTGACTCCGGCTCGAGGAGCTTTAAAGGGAAATAAGAATACATGCATGCTTGTGTGCAATAGCTCTGGCCCCAGTTTCTCTGGATCCTGTTGCCCAGGTTTGCTTTCTTCTAAGCTGTCTAGCACTCTCTGACATCTGATTATTTATGTGTGAGTTGGCTGTTCACTCGCTGTTCATCCCTCCTCAAGAGAGGTTCCAAGGGCATGGGTGTCTTTTTACAAATGTTGCCCCTTACAATGTATACAGTTAAAACCAAGTAACACTGTTTTATATTTTCAATCATTTCACAACTGGAATTTGTCATCTGCTTTGAACCTCACAAGAGTCTGTATTTTATTTTGTTTTGTGTCACAACTGACATTCATTCATTCATTCATGTGCTCACATTCTAAGCACCACACGTGAGAGGTGATGGTTAGCTAAAGGGATTTGGTTGATAAGATAGCTAATCTGTTTACTTAATGGTTGGCTCCATCTGCAGTGGGTTTCTTCCTTCCTTCCTTCCTTCCTTCCTTCCTTCCTTCCTTCCTTCCTTCCTTCCTTCCTTCCTTTCTTTCTTTTATCTTTGTCTTTTTCTTTGGTCTTATTTCAATTTTCTGTTTTGAAGCCACTAAAACCAGGGAGCTGTTACTGTTCCTAAATCTTGTAACAAATGAGGATAATTGGCAAGACTCTAGTCCTCTGTTTGCCCACTGAATGTGTTAGTAGGTTTGACCATTATTTTAATGAACGTAATAATTATGATGACTGTAGAACTCTATGGAACTGTGAATCTCCAAGAATCCTTAAAATACGCATCCCAAAACTCACTGAAACCCCTTTGATTTTTGCAACCATAAGCAAATGGGAAGACACCTGGATGTACAAAGACCACTAACTTGGTAACAGAAGTCAGGGAGGAGGGAAAGGGAATGAAAGGGATAGGATTCTAGCAAGCTTGGAAAATACAGTCATTTACCAAATGGGATGGTTTCTTAGTTTAGCATGAGCTAACAGTGTGCAAATATTTCCCTGCCGTGTAAATAACTGGTGACTGCAGTTAAGTGTTAGCAACCACTTAACTGAAAAATGAAATCAGGTAGCAATTACTGGCAATTGTGGGTTCCTTCACTATACTTTGATCTATGTATTTTGAGCAAGTGGTAAATTTGCTTAGAAGGCAAGCTCTTGAAGGAATAGAAACCAGAAAACAGAAAATACGGTTCCCACACAAGGTGGTTGGGTGGGTGGGGTAGCGTCCCTGGAAAACCTTATATGGCTTAGTGATAGCAGTGTGCAAACAGCGAAGCCAAAATTGGCATAAATCATTTACGAACACATGAATTGAAAGAATGATAAATCCTAAGATTTAACATCTAGCCTGGGGCAGTAGAATAAAAATTGCTTTCAACTGTTGGCTGGCATGGAAAGTTTTGAATCTAGGTTATAGTATACCAGAGTCTTTATCACCACTGGCACACCCGAGTGGCCCCTCTCCCAGCTTAACTAAGCTGTGCAAAGGATCTGTTCAGAAATAGTCACTAGAACGTGTCAACCACTTGGACTCTGTAACTCCTCCCACACACTGCCTAGGCACTGGCAAGTTTTACCTTCAGAATGATCTCTTCAAATTGAATCCTTTCTTGGTCAAACCCCTTCCTCAGATTGTGTTTCTAAAATGGGAGGGTTGGAGGAAAGGAAGAAAAGAAAAAGAAAAAGCGGAGGGCCTAGAGCCTTGAGGAGATGAAAAAGTTAAAGATGTGTGGAATCACAGAAGACCCGTTGAATCTGTTTCATAGCTGTAAGACCTACACCTGCAGTCCTAACAGACTGAGAGCAAGCTCTGTGGCTGCTTCACCCACCGTTCCTCACAGGAAACTTGAGTCCCAGAGTTTTCTAAATAAGAATACTCTGCATGTTCAAGGGCAGCTCTCAGTATTTAATAGCGAGTATCTTGTTTTCCATCTGGCTGTATTAGAAATTCCCTTGCCATCTGTAGAGTCCTTTTCTCAGCTTGGGGAGACACACGTTTCACACCCAGATACAATACATGCTGAAATACTTTGAAAACTGGCCAGCGTCATCGTTATTATTTCCTTGGGCAGAGTTGCAGCGCCAGCACAACTGAGCCAGTGATCATTTCCGAACTGTCCAGTGGGTGTGGTGTGGGTTGAAGAAAGAATATAATGCAGGCGGTGAGGTGGCCAGGGCATGAGTTAAATCCTGTGCCCAACCCGGCTCGGGTATCAGAGTAGGATTCAGCTGCCTCCAGTGAAAAAGAGACTCCCAGGGTGGCAGAGCCACCTGCCTGCAGAAGTGAACTTCACCCACTCTGTGTGTTGTCCTGGACCCACCAGAGATCTTACCCCATTTATAAAAGCCAACTGCGGTGCCCCAGCTGGGATAGGGAGGCACCCCTGGTCCCTGAGGAGATGGTCCCTCATTCATCTGCTTAAAGGATGGGAAACGTGTTACTTAATTCCTGGAATCTCTGCCTAAGTTGTGTTGTCATTGCTGTGGTTGAGACTAGAAGGAAGGAGTCTAAAAAGATAGACATGTAGCTGTCAGTGTGGGCCTTTGTTGGTGCCTCTTCATGCCCTGAGAGATGGGAGGGGTTACGGGGAGCAAGTTGGACAGCCAGCTCTTGCCCTGCCCAAACTTCAGCTGATGGCCACTTTGCAGAAATTGGCATAAGATGAGTGACCAAAAGCCCAGTTTTGCTGATTTTCCAAGATAACTAGGACAGAAGAATTTACATGTGGATCCTCTCAGTTTCTCAATATGAGCTCAATCGTTGAACCCACTAGATAGGCCGAACAAAACAGGCGTGCAGGCCGTGGTGGCTCATGGCCTGCAAGCTTGCAAACTCTGCTTCAGACTTCTTCATGTTACATAAAATTTTGCTTCTTGTGTTTATACCTGGGTATATTTAAAAGGGCTGAGCTGATTATGTGGGACATGTAGGCACTCAGGATCAGCTGGAATATGTTTTATAGTCAAGTTAACACTGATCAAAATGAGTATTATTCTCAGAAAGTGATCATGTTACAAAAAGACAAATACAAATGGCTGACATACTCTGACTACTGACAAATGTGGGAAGGGCGCTATGGAATATCTAAGGGAAAAGGGTTCATGTTTCCCACCTTGAATAGGAAGCACAAGCCAAAGGGAAGCTGAGCTGGGATTGCACTCAGGAGGCACTGTGTTAAGACACACAATGAGTTCATCGTCTGTGAAAGGTAAACTCTGTGGGTACATCAGTTGTGGTCCTGGCAATTACTGATCTCTTGAATGAAAGTGTTCCTTATGCTCACTAAAGAGAGGCACTTTCCACTGCTTCTCAGCCTTTTGATCAAGTGTGGGGAGGCACTTTCTTTAAAAATGTGTCTGTGAGTCTAGACGCAGTGGCTTCTGCCTGTAATCCCAACACTTTGGGAGGCCAAGGCAGGAGAACTGCTTGAGGCCAGGAGTTTGAGAAAACGTATCTGTGAGTAAAATCAATGAATTTAATAGTCTTAAAAGAAAATAAAAACTTTTAAAACTATTCTGTGCTCTTTTTTCACTGAACATTATTTCAAATAAATCCAGGAGTGATGGCTCATGCCCACAATCCCAGCGCTTTGGGAGGCTGAAGTGGGAGGATCCCTTGAGAGCAGGAGTTTGAGACCAGCATGGTCAACATAGCGAGACCTTGTCTATAAAATAATTAAAAAATCAGCCAGGTGTTCTGGTATGCACCGGTAGTCCTAGATACTCAGGAGGCTGAGGTGAGAGGATTTCTTGAGCCTAGGAGCTCGAGGCTTCAGTGAGTTATGATTGCACTACTGCACTCCAGCCTGGGTGACAGAATGAAACCCTGTCTAAAAAAATAGAAACCTAAAGAAAAACTGACATGATAAACATACGTGCTGTGGTAGATTATTATATCATGTTAATAGGCTATCATTCACTCAACCATTCTCCTATTCTTTGACATTGTGCTATGAGTGTTTTTGTGAAAAACTACCTGTTTTACCTTTTGAGCTGCCAAAAAAATTCTGTTGTTTTGCTTCTTGTTTTTGAACAGCCCATGCTTTGCATATTTTATATCAACATTTGTAGAGTTGCCTTTTGAAGGTTTAGTTCAGACTCTGTATCAGGGGATCAATCAGAATGTCAGAACACTGCATGGTGACCGTGCCTACCAGTAGAGATCCATTTAGCAGCATTATCTTTTCTCCCAGTTGGTTTAGCAGTGCTTATGCAGTCACAGCAATATTTGTAAGTGTACAATTCAGTGGCATTGAGTACATTCTCAGTGTTTTGCAGCCATTACCTCCATCCATCTTCACGACATTTTCATCTTCACAAACTGAAAATCTGTGCCCGTTAAACACTTACTCCCCATCACCTCCTCCCTTGAGCCCCTGGTAAACTCTACTCTGCTTTCTGTCTCTGTGAATTGGTACATTCTAGGTACCTCATGTAAGTGGAATCATAACAGTGTTTGTTCTTCTATGTTTGGCAAAAGTGAACGTTTTAAGGAGGAACAATATAGCTCTTACAACTTTAATGAAATTGAGACAAACGTAGAAACGACCGGTAGTAATAAAAGCATAAACCTCCAGTGCAATCAGATATAGACCAGTGGGCTGTTCATTTTCTTGGGAAATAAAATAACAAAATTAAAGATCAGAGAAAATGGAAAGGTTGGAACTAGGATTGTGAGGCGTGTGAGACAAAAAGTGACATACAAACTCTGTAACTTTCTGGCATTGGAGTCTACAGTTACAACACGCACATTTTCACTGCATCTGAGGCTTGGCATATAATCACTAAGGAAACTAGCCAGCTCAGAGGACAGGTTAAGAGCCTTTTTCTTTGGTACCATACTAGGAAAAAATGTGTGTTTCTCTGCTGTCTCTCAGCACTTCTCACATCAAATGTGTAGGTTTTTCCTTGATACCAACAACCAATTCTCCTACTCTCCAGACAGTAGCCTGGTATCCTAAAATTCAACTCTATTCTGACTCTAATTACCCGGAGTCAGGACAGAATCCATAGTTAAGGGCCTTGTCCCACAAAACTGCCCATGATTCAGATGACCATCGAAAGTCCTGGGCCTCCCCATACTTTTGACCAGCTGGCTATAAATTGGGGAGTCCCATGACCTGCTCAGATTCGATCATTTGCTATAATAACTCACAGAACTCAGGGCAACACTGGTTTACTGGTTGTTATAAAGGATACAGATGAACATCAAGGTGAAGAGGTGCACAGGGCAGGCATGGGGAGGGTGCCGAGCTTCTATTTCCTCTCAGCATGCAGCACCCTCCCAGCTCCACCACGTGCCCACCAACAAAGGAGCTCCCAACCTCATCACTTAGGGTCTTCATGGAGGGTTCATTAGATAGGTGATGGAACTCAACCTCCTGCCCTTCTCCACTCCCGAGAATTTGGGTGGTGGAGTTGGAAGTCCCAAGCCTCTAATCCTGCCTTGGTCTTTCTGGCAACCAGCCCCCATCTTGAAGCTATCTAGGGGACCCCAGCCACCAGTCATCTCATCAGCATACAAACGACACTTATCACTCCAGGGATTCTGAAAGTCTTGGAAGCTCTTACGTCTCTAGAACCAGACACTAAGACTGAATATTACAACAGATGCTCCTATTGCCCTTATTGCTCAGGAGATTACAAGGGTTTTACGAGCTCTGTGCCAGGACCTGGGAGCAGAGACCAAATATATATACTTCTTGCTAACACAACTTACTACATATTGTATGAGACAATAGGAGCGCCAAAGTGAATAAAAATTGCGCCAGCCCTGTGACCGTGTGCTCCAGTGGGTGCGACAGACTCTCAAATGGATTTGTGAACTCAGGGTGGTGGGCACTTTGTCAGGGGCGTCAGAAGGGTCATGAAGGAGAGAGAGCCACACAGAGCTCGTGCACAGTCCCGCCCAAATGCTCTGTAAACGTCTCAGATGAAAGGTGTAGCTCTTTCCTCACCTCCTTTCCATATTGGGTGTTACTTCCCATGGCCTTATGGTAAATCCAAACTGTGCATGACAGTTCCCAGAACACCTCACCGTTTCCCTCTTTTTGGATTTCATGCAGCGTCTCTTGTGGGCCACCTTTGTCCCCACTCTAGTGAGTTTTGCATGTGCTGTTCTGCTTGAGAAGACCCTCAGACCCTTCTTGGTTTTGAGAATTCTAACTCCTGTTCACTTCTCAGGTGAAAAATGATTTCCTTAAAAAGCCCCTCCCCCACAGGGAAGACAAGATCTGAGACCCTGCCATGTAATTGTGTTGAAACTTACACTTCCTGCTCCATAACAAGCATGCTGTGTGTGATCACCTGCTCAACATCCTTCTTCCCTGTAACCTGTAAACTCCATGAGGACAGAAGTGTCTATCTAGGATGTTGCTGTGTCCTTAGTGCCTGACACATTTCATGATGGTGAGTGCTTGGAAATACTTGTGAGTTAGGACAGAAAACCAAACACTGCATATTCTCACTCATAGATGGGAATCGAACAATGAGAATACTTGAACACAGGGTGGGGAACATCACACACCGGGGCCTGTTGGAGAGGGGGGACTAGGGGAGGGATAGCATTCAGAGAAATACCTAACGTAAATGATGAGTTGGTAGGTGCAGCAAACCAACATGGCACATGTATATCTATGTAAGAAACCTGCACGTTGTTTATACCCTAGAACTTAAAGTGTATGAATATTTATTATATAACTTAAAGTATATTAATAATTATTAAAGTATAATAATAATAAAGAAATACTTGTGAGCTAATGAATGAAAAGAAATCACGTAAGTTATTTATCAATTTCTAGGAAGGAAGAATCCCTGTAATGATTTTCCCATAAGGTACATGGTCCAATGATTTACAGGCTATGCAATCATTTCTTCAACGTGCTGTCTCCAGCACCTCCTTGGACTTTTAAAGATGAGCTGGCTACCTTTCTGTGTAGTTAAAATTTGGCATTTAGAACCAGTCAGGCTTTTTGAAGATGATCTTTGACAAGCTGAGGAAGTTCATTTCTATTCCTAATTTGCTGAGAATTTTAATCATGAATAGATGTTGAACTTTGTCACATACTTTTTCTGCACCAATTGATATAATCATGTGGTTTTTCTTCTTTAGCCTATTGATATGAAGGATTACACTGGTGAATTTTTGAATATTGAACCAGTCTTGCATCCCTGGAATAAACCTCACTTGGTCATGGTGCACAATTCTTTTTATATATTGTTGAATTATTTGCTGATATTTTTGCATCAATACTCCTTGCTAAAGGATATTGGTCTGTTGTTTTCTTTTTGGTACTGCAGTTGTCTGGTTTGATACCTGTCAGGGCAATATTAGCTTCATAAAATGAATTGAGAAGTGTTCCCTCCTCTTCTATTTTTTGGAAGAAGTTGTATAGAATTGCTTTTATTTTGTAGAATTCAGTAGAGAAACTATATGGACCTGGAGATTTTGGGGGGGGGGGGGAAGAGTTTTAAAATTACAACTTCAAATTTTAACTGTTTTTGCCAGTTGTAGGGCTATTCAATTATTTTTTTCATATTGGTTGAGTTGTTGCCATTGGTGTTTTTTGAGGAATTGGTCCATTTCAGCTAAGATGTCACGTGTGTGTATGGTTGTTCAATATTCCCTTATTAATTTTTTTTTATTTCTACAGGGTCTGTAGTGATACCTTTGTTTCATTCTCAAACTGATAATCTGTGGTTTCTGTCTTTTTGTCAGTAAGGGGTCAAAAGTGGGTTGCTTTGTGGCTGGACGACGGTGACGTCCATGTTCTCTGCGTTCTTTACGTCGTCTTTGCTGGCTCCATCGGGAGGGGAGCGCTCATTACCACCCAGTAGAGAAGACCCTTTTCTGCCCTTTTCCTTCTCTGACACCACCCCAATAGGGAAGCCAGGGTGTTCCTTACACTCTGGTGAGGATGGAATCTAAACCGCTCATTCAGATGTTGCTGCCGTTGGGACCACAGTTTCTTCTGTGGTGTTTGGCTGGAGAGGAGCAGTTATTGTCTAAAACTTCTGTGCCTTGCGAGGTTGACTCTTCCCTATTCTCTTGTCTAGATAAAGCAGGCTATTGTTGGGTTTTTGTTGCCTGTGTCCATTGGCATTTCTGCGTTGCTGGCTTCTTCAACTCCAAGTCTGAGATATGAGAGACAAAAAGAAGACCCAGAGAACTGAATGCCATGGTCTGGGGGTCTCTGGCCAGCATTTCTTCTGCTCTCTATCTTTCAGAGTTATATTTGCTTTACATTTAATATCTAGGCTCTTTAGGTGTATAGAGTGGCATAGAGAACAATGCATCTACTCCATCTTCCCAGAAACAGCAATCTGTTCTTTTTTTAAAAATTATTTTTCATTTTTCACTTTTATTTTTGTTAAAGAGATGGGGGTCTTACTATGTTTCCCAGGCTGGAGTATGGTGACTATTCACAGGCGTGATCTCACTAATGATCAGCATGGGAGTTTGACCTGTTGTATCTTTTCAAATTTTCGTTTTCTTACTTTTTTTTTGAACAGACATTTAAAAAGATGAATTCAGGTATACCTGTCTCCTAACTTAATGGCCATTACTTTTGTCACTGATTATATCACTTCTAACTTAGTAAGAGAGATGATTACAGCAAATAATTACTTTCTGTTGAAGATGGCTGAATAGGAACAGCTCCCAGCAAGACCAATGCAGAAGGTGGGTGATATCTGCATTTCCAACTGAGGTACCCGGGTCATCTCATCGGGACTGGTTAGAGAGTGGGTGCGGTTCACGGAAGGCAAGCAGAAGCAGGATGGGGCGTCACCTCACCCGGGAAGCATAAGGGGTCGGGGAACTCCCTCCCCTACCCAAGGGACACTGTGAGGGGCTGTGCCATGAGGAACGGTGCATTCTGACCCAGATACTACACTTTTCCCTTGGTTTTTGCAACCCACAGACCAGGAGATTCCCTTGGGTGCTACACCACCAGGGCCCTGGGTTTCAAGCACAAAACTGGGTGGCTGTTTGGGCAGACACTGCGCTAGCTGCAGGAGGAGGTTTTTTTTTTTTTTTTTTTTTTTTTTTTTTTTTTTTTTTTACCCCAGTGGCACCTGGAATGCCAGCAAGACAGAACTGTTCACTCCCCTGGAAAGGGGGATGAAGCTAGGAAGCCAAGTGGTCTAGCTCAGCGGATCCCACTCCTACAGAGACCAGCAGGCTAAGATCCACTGGCTTGAAATTCTTGCTGCCAGCACAGGAGTCTGAAGTTGACCTGGGATACTCGAGCTTGGTGCGGGGAGGGGTGCCTGCCATTACTGAGGGTTGAGTAGGTGGTTTTCCCCTTACAGTGCTAACTCTGACTGTGCAGAACTCATGGCAGTGTGGCAAAGTGCCTGAGGCCAGACTGCCTCTCTAGATTCCTCCTCGCTGGGCAGGGCATCTCTGAAAGAAAGGGGGCAGCCCCCGTCAGGGGCTTATCGATAAAACTTCCAACTCCCTGGGACAGAGCACCTGGGGGAAGGGGCAGCTGTGGGCACAGCTTCAGCAGACTTAAACCTTTCTGCCTGCCAGCACTGAAGAGAGCAGCAGATCTCCCAGCACAGTGCTCAAGCTCTGTGAAGGGACAGACTGCCTTCTCAAGTGAGTCCCTGACCCCCATGGCTCCTGACTGGGAGACACCTCCCAGCAGGGGTTGACAGACACAGGGAAGCTCTGGTTGACATCGGGTGGGTGCCTCTCTGGCACAAAGCTTCCAGAGGAAGGAGCAGGCACTAATCTTTGCTGTTCTGCAGCCTCCGCTGGTAATACTCAGGCAAACAGGGTCTGGAGTGAACCTCCAGCAAACTCTAGCAGACCTGCAGCAGAGGGACCTGACTGTTAGAAGGAAAACTAACAGAAAACAATAACGTCAACATCAACAAAAAGGATGCCCACAGAAAAACCCCATCCAAAGGCCATCAGCATCAAAGATCAAAGGTAGATAAATCCATGAAAATGAGCAAAACCAGTGCAAAAGTGCTGAAAATTACAAAAACCAGAATGCCTCTTCTCCTCCAAATGATAACAACTCCTCTCCAGCAAGGGCACAAAACTGGATGGAGGATGAGTTTGACAAATTGACAGATGTAGGCTTCAGAAGGTGGGTAATAACAAACTCCTCTGAGCTAAAGGAGCATGTTCTAACCCAATGCAAGGAAGCTAAGAACATTGATAAAAGGTTACAGCAACTGCTAACTAGAATAACCAGTTTAGAGAAGAACATAAATGACCTGATGGAGCTGAAAATCACAGCATGAGAACTTCATGAGGTATACACAAGTATCAATAGCCGAATCGATCAAGCAGAAGAAAGGATATCAGAGATTGAAGATCAACTTAATGAAATAAAGCCTGAAGACAAGATTAGAGAAAAAAGAATGAAAAAGAGCAAACAAAGCCTCCAAGAAATATGGTACTATGTGAAATGACCAAATCTATGATTGATTGGTGTACCTGAAAGTGACAGGGAGAATGGAACCAAGTTGGAAAACACCCTTCAGGATATTATTCAGGAGAACTTCCCCAACCTACCAAGACAGGCCAGCATTGAAATTCAGGAAATACAGAGAACACCACTAAGATACTCCTCAAGAAGAGCAACCACAAGAGACATAATCATCAGATTCACCCAGGTTGAAATGAAAGAAAAAACGTTAAGGGCATCCAGAGAGAAAGGTCAGGGTACCTACAAAGGGAAGCCCATCAGACTAACAGCAGATCTCCCTGCAAAAACTCTACAAGCCAGAAGAGAGTGGGGATTGATATTTAACATTCTTCAAGAAAATAATTTTTCAACCCAGAATTTCATATCCAGCCAAACTAAGCTTCGTAAGTGAAGGAGAAATAAAATCCTTTATAGACAAGCAAATACTGTGAGATTTTGTCATCACCAGGCCTGCCTTACAAGAACTCCTGAAGGAAGCACTAAATATGGAAAGGAAAAACCAGTACCAGTCACTGCAAAAACATATCAAAATAAAAAGATCAATGATACTGTAAAGAAACTGCATCAACTAATGTGCAAAATAAACAACTAGCATCATGATGACAGGATCAAATTCACATATAACAACATTAAACTTAAATGTAAATGGCTAAATGCCCCAATTAAAAGACATAGACTGGAAAATTGGATAAAGAGCCAAGACCCATCAGTGTGCTGTATTCAGGAGACCCATCTCATGTGCAAAGACACACATAGGCTCAAAGTAAAGGGATGGAGGAATATTTACCAAGCAAATGGAAAGAAAGAAAGAAAAAAGCAGAGGTTGCAATCCTAGTCTCTGATAAAACGGACTTTAAACCCACAAAGATCAAAAAAGACAAAGAAGGGTATTACATAATGGTAAAGGGATCAATGCAACAAGAAGAGCTAACTATCCTACATATATATATATATACACCCAATACAGGAACACCCAGATTCATAAAGCAAGTTCTTAGAGACCTACACAGAGACTTAGACTCCCATAAAATAACAGTAGGAGAATTTAATACCCTACTGTCAATATTAGACAGATAAACAAGACAGAAAGTTAACAAGGATAGTTAGGACGTGAACTCAGCTCTGGACCAAGGAGACCTAATAGATATTTATAGAACTCTCCACCCCAAATCAATAGAATATACATTCTTCTCAGCACCACATAGCACTTATTCTAAAATTGATCACATAATGGGAAGCAAAACACTCCTCAGCAAATGCAAAAGAATGGAAATCATAACAAACCATCTCTCAGACCACACTGCAATCAAATTATAACTCAGGATTAAGAAACTCACTCAAAACCATAGAACTACATGGAAACTGAACAACTTGCTCCCGAATGACTACTGGGTAAATAAATTAAGGCAGAAATAAATAAGTCCTTTGAAACCAATGAGAATAAAGACACAAGGTACCAGAATCTCTGGGACACAGTTAAAGCAGTGTTAAGAGGGAAATTTATAGCACTAAATGCCCACATCAGAAAGTTAGAAATGTCTAAAATTGGCACCCTAACACCACAATTAAAAGAACTAGAGAAGCAAGAGCAAACAAATTCAAAAGCTAGCAGAAGACAAGAAATAACTAATATCAGAGCAGAACTGAAGGAGATAGGGACACCAAAAACTCTTCAAAACAATCAATGAATCCAGGAGCTGGTTTTTTGAAAAGATTAACGAAATAGATAGGCCTCTAGCCAGACTAATAAAGAAGAATAGAGAAGAATCAAGTAGACACAATAAAAAATGATAAAGGAATATCACCACTGATCCCACAGAAATACAAAATACCATCAGAGAATACTATAAACACCTCTATGCAAATAAACTAGAAAATCTAGAAGAAATGGATAAATTCCTGTTCACACACACCCTCCCAAGACTTAACCAGGAAGAAGTCAAACCCCTCAGCAGACAAAAAAGTTCTGAAATTGAGGCAGTAATTAATAGCCTACCAACAAAAAAAGCCCAGGACCAGTTGGATTCACAGCGAACTCTATCAGAGGTACAAAAAGGAGATGGTACCGTTCCTTCTGAAACTATTCCAAACAACAGAAAAAGAGGGACTCCACCGTAACTCATTTTATGAGGCCAGCATCACTCTAATACCAAAACCTGACAGAGACACAACAAAAAAAGAAAATTTCACGTCAATATGCCTGATGAACATTGATGCAAAAATCCTCAATAAACTACTTGCAATCCGAATCCAGCAGCACATCAAAAAGCTTATCCACCACAATCAAGTTGGCTTCATCCCTGGGATGCAAGGTTGTCTCAACATATGCAAATCAATAAACATAATCCATCATATAAACAGAACCAATGACAAAAACCACATGATTATCTAAATAGATGCAGAAAAGGCCTTCAATAAAATTCAGCACCTCTTCATGCTAAAAACACTCAATAAACTAGGTATTGATGGAACATATTTCAAAATAATAAAAGCTATTTATGACAAACCCATAGCCAATATCATACTGAATGGTCAAAAGCTAGAAGCATTCCCTTTGAAAACTGGCACAGGACAAGGATGCCCTCTCTCACCACTCCCATTCAACGCAGAATTGGAAGTTCTGGCCAGGGTAATCAGGCAAGAGAAAGAAATAAAGGGTATTCAAATAGGAAAAGAGTAACTCAAATTGTCTCTGTTTGCAGATGACACGATTGTATATTTCAAAATCCCCATCATCTCAGCCCAAAAACTCCTAATAAGCAACTTCAGCAAAGTCTCAGGATGCGAAATCAATGTCCAAAAATCACAAGCATTCCCGTACACCAATAATAGACATAGAACCAAATCATGAGTGAACTCCCATTCACAATTGCTACAAAGAAAATAAAATACCTAGGAATAAAACTTACAAGGGACATGAAGGACCTCTTCAAGAGAACTACAAAAAGCTGCTCAAGGAAATAAGAGAGGACATAAATAAATGGAAAAACATTCCATGCTCATGTATAGGAAGCATCAATATCATGAAAATGTCTATACTGCCCAAAGTAATTTATAGATGTCTATACTGCCCAAAGTAATTTATAGATTCAATGCTATCCACATCAAGCTACCACTGACTTTCTTCAGAGAACTGGAAAAAAATACTTTAAATTTCATATGAAAACAAAAAAAGAGCCTGTATAGCCAAGACAATCGTAAGCAAAAAGAACAAAGCTGCAGGCATTACGCTACCTGACTTCAAACTATACTACAAGGCTACAGTAACCAAAACAGCAAAACACTACTGGTACCAAAACAGATATATAAACCAATGGAACAGAACAAAGGCCTCAGAAATAACATCACACGTCTACAAACATCTGATCTTCTACAACCCTGACAAAAAAAGTAATGGGGAAAGGATTCCCTATTTAATAAATGGTGCTGGGAAAACTGGCTAGCCATATGCAGAAAACTGAAACAGTACCCCTTTCTTACACCTTATACAAAAATTAACTCAAGATGGATTAAAGGCTTAAGTGTTAAACCTAAAATCATAAACACTCTAGAAGAAAACCTAGGTAATACCATTCAGGACACAGACATGGGCAAAGACTTCATGACTAAAACACCAAAAACAATTGCAACAAAAGCCAAAATTGACAAATGGAATCTAATTAAACTAAAGAGCTTCTGTACAGCAAAAATTATCATCAGTGTGAACAGGGAACCTACAGAATAGGAGAAAATTTTTGCAATCTCTCCATCTGACATAGGTGTATTTTCCAGAATCTATAAGGAACTTAAACAAATTTACAAGAAAAAAACAAACAACCCCATCAAAAAGTGGGCAAAGGATATCCAACAAGTGCTTCTCAAAAGAAGACATTTATGCAGCCAACAAACATGAAAAAAAGCTCATCATCACTGGTCATTAGAGAAATGCAAATCAAAACCACGAGATACCATCTCACACCAGTTAGAATGGTAATCATTAAAAAGTCAGGAAACAACAGATGCTGGAGAGGATGTGGAGAAATAGGAAAGCTTTTACATTGTCAGTGGGAGTGTAAATTAGTTCAACCATTGTGGAAGACAATGTGGCGATTCCTCAAGGATCTAGAACCAGAAATACCATTTGACCCAGCAATTCCATTACTGGGTAAATACCCAAAGGATTATAAATCATTGTACTATAAAGACACATGCACAGGTGTGTTTCTTGCAGTGCTATTCACAATAGCAAAGACTTCTAACCAACCCAAATGCCCATCAATGATAGACTGGATAAAGAAAATGTGGCACATACACACCATGGAATACCATGCAGCCATAAAAAAAGAATAAGTTCATGTCCTTTGCAGGGACATGGATGAAGCTGGCAACCATCATTCTCAGCAAACTAACACAGGAACAGAAAACCAAACACTGCATGTTTTTGTTCATAAGTGAGAGTTGAACAATGAGAACACATGGACACAGGGAGGAGAACATTACACACTAGGGCCTGTCTGGGGGATGGGGGGCAGGAGGAAGGAGAGCATTAAGACAAATACCTAAGTAGAGCTTAAAACCTAGATGATGGGTTGATGGGTGCAGCAAACCACCATGACACAGGTATACCTATGTAACAAATCTGTACCTTCTGCACATGTATCCCGGAAATTAAAGTAAAATAAAACATAGTAAAAAAGGAATTATTTTCTGTTTTTGTAGATTATTTTTGTTTAATGTTAAACTCTTTGACCTTCATGGAATTTTCCACAGTTGTGGAAGTTAAAAAGAAACCTGTAGGTATGCGTTTGCTATTTCTATCTGCCTGTTCCTATAACACTGGTTAAATTATGCTTTCTTTCCTTGTTGTTGTACAGCTTCTTACTTTATAAGACATTCGTGTACCTCTGTACATCATTGTGTGGATTTACTATTTCATCCCCGACGTCCATTATGGGGTTAATAAGAACATATGGTGATGTGTTTAGCAGTGGTGTGGGGGAGTGTGGCATCGTACTGAGAAGTGAGGGCTCTTCTCTACTGCTCCCTAGAAACTGTCTGCCATTTCTTCTGGCTAAATCATGCTATCAATTTGTTAAGCTCCATGGTATTTTTAAAGGATTTCTGATTGGTGTTTACCATCTTGAGTTTCTCTCCTAAAATTATCTGCCTTCCTATTGCTTTCCATCTCAGTAAATAGTCCCATTCTACACATTTGTTTGAACCCCAAACTATGGATTCATCCCTGATCATCTGTCTCACATCCTTCATCCAGGCCAGCAGCACACTCTGTTGGAGCACCTGTTACAATACACCCTCCATCCCCCTCCTGTCATACTCACCACCACTTTGATGGTTGGAAGCCACTCTCAGCCCTCTCCTGGTTTGCTGAAAAGGGCTCCTCACTGGCCTGCCTGCTTCTGTTTTTCAACAGTGGGGACGTGGTCATGACATTCCTCTGCTCAAAAGCCTCTCAGGAAATATCCAGCGTCTGTCCCAGGACCACAGGCTATGCAGGCTCCAGCATTTTTCTGTCCCTCTGTCCTCATTTCTTACCTTGTTCTCCTTCATTCTTCAAGCTCCAGCCAGAGTGGCCTCTTGGCTCAAGGTGCTCCCAACTCAGGGCTTGTCCCCTTGTTCTTTTCTTCCCTGCTCTGGAAAGTTCTTCCACTATGTTTCACACCTTCACTTCATTCAGGGCTTCCTTCAGGTGTCACTCACCAATGAGGCTTCCCTCGGCACACTGATACAAAATATCCATCAAGAGGATTCTCTCATCAATCCAAAGGATTCTCTCACGGCTCTCTGCTTTTGTCTGCACTGCTCATCACTGCCTGCTACTGTGTCTTTATTGGCTGACTGACTTATTTTCTGTTTCCCACACTAGCCTGCAGCTCTCCAGTGAAGAGGTTTTGTTTAACACATTGCTACATCCCAGCACCTTGATGATTCCAAGAAAGCAAATTTTCTCTATTCATTTCCTCTTCAAGAAACACTTGGGGGAGGAAAAGCCATAAATGCATGCACATTTGTAATTTTTGATTTATTCTGTGAAAAATGAAATCTAAGAAGCCTTCTTTTGTTTGTTGTCACTAATTACTTAGCTGATGAGTTTTTACTTTGGTAGTTCATAAAAACACAGACACCTGCAGCCCAAGCACCTCGTGAGGTCAGTGGGCTTGCCAGAGGTCACAGGTCAAGAGCAGCTGCACCCATTGAATACATTTAGTCCTCACAAATTATTGGAGCCTTCTGTAGTATAAATATTAAGACAAAGCTAGATTTGAATGCTCAACATACAGACAGCATGTTACACAACACAGTTTCTCTGCTTATGTTCACCAAAAAGCACTGAACTAAGATCTTGTGTGACCGCCCTTCATTTAATCTCTTCTTGCCAAAGAAACAATTTGGCAAACTCAGTAACCACTGTCCTACTTTAAGAAGGGGTCATTCAGGTCAGTTCTGAATGACCCAAGTATTCATTAAAGGAGTGCAGATTTTAAAACATGAAACCGTCTGATTTTTTTTTCAACAAGTGTCCCTGGGTTTCTTGCTGTTCCTCTCTGATTTTGTTACTCCTGGATTTTCCTCTGCCTCGCTTCCTTCATGCCGCCTTTGGCCGCTGTCCGGGAGGGTCTTCATTCTAACTGCATCCTGCATTTATTTTGCCGTGTTTTATTGGCTGCTTCTCGGTTGTTTCCGCTTGCCCGAGTTTCTGGTCAGGATCAGTCTCACTGCCTGAGCATGGCAGGCGCGCTGGCCTCTGTGGTGCATTTCAGCAGTGCCTGTTCCTTCCTCTTTTCCCTGGCTTTCTATTCTCCAACCTTAGGAATGAGAATATCCTTTTGATACAGCAAGAAGAGCAGCACCCCCTGTGAAAGCATGGGTCTCTGAGGCTGTTGGGTCAGTGAAAGGAAAGAAAAAGGTGAAAGAGGAAATGGGAGCTTCCAAAACCAGTCCTCATCCATTTTCCTGTTGGTCTCCGTGGATCCTATGGCTTCTGTGCATTTCTTTAAAACTGTTTTCTCTTGCCTTCTTACATATAGGAGGGGAAGGCAACTAAACTTTGGAGGCATTTGCGATGTTAGAGGCACAGTGGTTAAGTACTGTGCAGTTGACTGCCTGGTTATAGCTATGGTTCTTTACCCAGCAGGTGCATTTGTGTCTGTTTCACAGATGAGTCGGTGCGGCCTGCGCATGTTAGGAACCTTTCCACAATCACAGGCGGAGAGCGGGAGGGCTGGGTTTCAAGTCAGGGGGCAGTTCTCCGACGGCATGCTGCAGGCCCGTGGCAGAAACCTCCGGGTTGTACTGCAGTAAAGGAAAGGAGGTGACTTCATTTGGATATTAGGGGACTGGAGATGCTGCTGTCGGCTGACTCTTCTCACACAGTAGCAGGTGCACATAGAAGCAGGAGTCAGCTGGGGGAACAGAGGCACGGTTTTCAGGGAATGTATTCTTTCCTCATTTATCAGTGAGGTCAGTGGGCTTGCCAGAGGTCGTAGGTAAAGAGCAGCTGCACCCATTGAACACATTTAGTCCTCACAAATTATTGGAGCCTTCTGTAGTATAAATATTAACATAAAGCTAGATTTGAACGCTCAACATACAGATGATCACTGTGTTATTTCACAGTTCTTTAAACCTTTTCCACTTTTTACAGCTATATTGATTTGGCTCAAAAAATGTTTAATGTTATAGTTTTAGTCCTGTTTGTAAGCTCTTAAGGATTTACTTACTAAAAGTTCTGTGACTGTAAGTACCTAAAGACTTATTCTATCACTTTAATAGTCATTTATCACTTAACAAAGGGGATACGTTCTGCGAAATGCATCCTTAGGCGGTTTTGTCATTGTTTGAACATCATAGGGTGTGCTTACACAAACCTAGGTGGTACAGCTTACCACACACCTAGGCTATATGATGTCGTCTACCAGCCTATTGCTCCTCATCTACAAACCTGTGCAGCCTGTTTCTGTACTGAATACTGTAGGTATTTGTAACACAACAAGAAGTATTGACGTATTTAAACATATCTAGACATAGAAAAGGCATTGTAAAAAATGTAGTATAAAGGATAAAAAGTGGCCCACCTGTATAACGCGCTTACTGTAAATGAAGTTTGCAGGACTGGAGGTTGCTCTGGGTGAGTCAGTGAGTGAGTGGTGAGTGAATGTGAAGGCGTAGGACATTACTGTACACTACTGTAGACTTCATAGACACTGTAGTCTATGCTAAACTTATTTTTAAAAAATTTTTTGTAATAACTCTTAGCTTGAAACACACATTGTACAGTAGCACAAAAGTGTTTTCTTTCATTATACCCTTCTTTTTTTTTTTTTTTTTTTTTTTGAGTGCAACTTCTATCTCCTGAATTCAAGCAATTCTTCTGCTTCAGCCTCCCAAGTAGCTGGTATTACAGGCACCCGCCACCACACCTGGCTAATTTTTGTATTTTTACTAGAGACAGGGTTTCATCATGTTGGCCAAGCTGGTCTTGAACTCCTGACCTCAGATGATCCACCCACCTCGGCCTCCCAAAGTGCTGGGATTACAGGCATAAGTCACCGTGCCTGGCCTATATCCTTATTCTATAAGCTTTGTATGTTAAAAAATAGTGTGTTGATATTTAAACTTTTTTGTTAAAAACAAGACATATACATACACATCAGCCTATGTCTACATAGGGTCAGGATCATAAAGGTGTTAAAACAGGCAACAGGAATTTTTCAGCTCCATGATAATTTTATGGAACCACCATCCTATATGTGGTCCACTGTTCACTGAAACACTGAATGTGGTACATGGCTGTATTATCTTTCTATAATTCAGATAAATTTCTGTCCTACTCTGTTCCTGTTGCTAGAAAACAGAAGAGCACAGTTGGATAATTTATAAAGAACATTGATGTTTTCACAGTTCCAGAGGCTGGGCAGTCTAAGCTCAGGGCACTGGCATTTGGTGTCTGGTGAGTGCCTTCCTGTTTCAGCCTCACATGGCAGAAGACAGAGGGCATATGAGGGCAGAAGAGCAAGCTAACCAACCAGCAACGCTGTGAGAAGCCTCTGTGTAAGGACCTTCATCCCACGAAGGAGGAAGGAGCCCTCATGGCCTAATCACACCTTAAAGGCTCCACCTCTTAAGGCTATCACGTTGGCAACACCTGAGTTTTAGAGGGGGGACCGCCAAAGCATAGCATTCTCATATTCTGCTTTCATTCTAAACTGTATTGAATGCCTGCAGGATGACTGCTATTGTCCTGCAAGTAAGTGCTCTCCAAACTTAAGCTCCGTCCAGTGACCTTCGTGTGTTAAGTCACTTTCCATGTGTTCTCCATGTGCTGGCCCAACCCACATCTCTCTCCTCTTTCCCTACAGGCCTCCTCCTAACACGTTCTCTGTTTTAAAGCCACAATGGGCTCTACCACGAGTTAAGAGGTGGATATTTCCCACCATTTTTCCATGTACTAGAGAAGCCCCTTCATGGTTCTGTTTAATGCCTGTCTTTTCAGCCCTGCCCAGATATTGTCCTACTCTGGGTCTTCCTAAGCAGACTTCCTCTTCCCCTGTTCCCATAGCACTTGGCTGGGGCTTGACCGCACTTTGCCTTGTTTTAGAGTAAGTCATAAATATATGTTGGGAGCTGTATTGGGAATTCTTTGAGATTAGAGATCATGGCACGTGTATATCCCTCATAGAGTAGTTAACTTGAGGCATCCTGACAAATTGATTGGGTTGTCTCTGAAGGAGCACACGTCTCAAATATTAAACCTATTCAGTGTTCCAAATGCAAGAATCAGACATTGAAAATAAATACAATGCCAATGTTTCTGAATGCTACAGATGAGAGTAGTAATGTAAAAATGGGCTGTGACCTGACTACCTTGGTAGTAAGACCCTGGATCTCTTTCAGCTTCAATTCCCACTTAAATTTTTACAAAGCATGAAAATAACTGCCTTGCCTACTCATTAGGGTTTTTATGAGGATGAAATGAGATGTTACATCTGAAAATATTTTAGAAATCACTGAATTGTTTCAAATATAAAATTGCACCGGGCGCAGTTACTCATGCCTGTAATCCCAGAACTTTGAGAGGCTGAGGCGGGCGGATCACCTGAGGTCAGGAGTTTGAGAGCAGCCTGGCCAACATGGCAAAACCCTGTCTCTACTAAAAATACAAACATTAGCCAGGCATGCTGGTGCGTGCCTGTAATCCCAGCTACTTGGGAGGCTGAGACAGGGAGAATTGCTTCAACCTGGGAGGCAGAGGTTGCAGTAAGCCGAGATTGTGCCACTGCACTCCAGCCTGGGTGACAGAGGAAGACTCCATCTCAAAAAAAAAAATAAAAATAAAAATGTGTTACTCCATTTCCACAGTCACAATATTGAAGAAAAACTTAATAGGGGTTTAGAAAAATGAAAACTGTACAGTGTAGATAATGTGTATTTATAGCACTCCAATTTTAATGTAACATTAAGTTTTTGTCTACATGTGCTTCATGAATAGTTTTAAGGGAAACCTTTGGTTTGCACTGTAATCTGGGAAGCCAGTGTAAAGACCGTGATACTGACTTGGGAGATGGTGAAATAGGACCCACTGGTTCTATCAAAGGGAACCAATTTCCTATCTCCAAAATTCCTCCATAACCCAAGTTTTGTGTCTTTATGTTTTCCTTACCAGGCTTCCATCTGTATCACAAGTTGCCCACAATAGTGCCTGAGAGCTGCCTTCTTATAATGGTTGGACTTCTACTAGGCGGGATTATTTTTGGTGTTGATGAGAAGTCGCCCCCTGCAATGAAGACTGATGTGTTTTTCTTGTACCTCCTCCCACCCATCGTGCTGGATGCCGGCTATTTCATGCCCACTCGCCCATTCTTTGAGAACATTGGCGCCATTTTCTTGTATGCTGTGGTAGGGACCCTTTGGAATTCCATTGGCATTGGTGTGTCTTTGTTTGGTATCTGCCAGATTGAAGCATTCGGCCTCAGCGACATCACTTTGCTCCAGAACCTGCTCTTTGGCAGCTTAATCTCAGCTGTGGATCCTGTGGCTGTGCTTGCTGTCTTTGAGAACATTCACGTCAATGAGCAACTCTACATTCTGGTCTTTGGAGAGTCCCTGCTGAATGATGCAGTAACAGTGGTGAGTCACATTCACACTGCATGACTCCAACAGGTGGGGGCTGCCCAGCCACCTGCAGTGGCTCTCTGTCCCTCAACTGGCAGGGGCGGGACCCTGCACACAGGGTGGTTTCATGAGCAGTTGCCCAGGGCCCTTCACTTGGTTTCATGCTCTGACATCACTGTCTTATAATTCTTAATACTTTTAAACGCATTATTTATAATTTATTTATTATCATAAAACTGTCTCCTCATTTTCATTTTGCACGGGGCCCTGCAAAATATGTAGCTGGTCTGTGCTGACAAGGCCCCGTTCATGCCAGAGGAACATATGATTTTGGCCTTTGCAACTCTGATGATTTATCAATTTGGCATTTTCAAAAATGATGGTCTTCGATCATAATTTAAAAGACTTCAGATCCCAGCGTTCTTGTGAGAAGTAATACTGTCAGTATCCAATGTATATAATACAGGTGAAATGTTAATACCTACTAAGTGCCATTCTCCATCTGGGGATGCTTTAGTTATCATGTTCATGATTTTACGGAAAGTTTTTGTCACACTGCTCACTTTCTGTTACTCTTCAACCAGCACATTTCTGGCCTTCATCACCTTCTCATAAATGAGTATTTATTCAGAAGGCACAAATTATTTGTAACTCTGTCTTGGATGACATAGAATTAGAGTCAGGGGCTGTTATGATCTTAAAGTTAGCAGAATTTACTTCTACCCTGCCTTTTGAACACAGGCAAGGGTTGAGAGAAGGGATGAGAAAGCCCCTCCTTTTACCCACAGACCTGCAAAGAGCTCAGCATCCACCAGTTAAAGACACTCAGGTGATACTCGATTGATGAATCAGTTAGGGAGCACTGATGATGCTGTTTTCTGTTAGCCACAGCTCGGTCGTAGGAAAGGTGACAGTAATGATAGCCACTAACTCGTGAATGCTCCCTTTGTGCTCAGGTCTGTATGACAAATTATGAAACAGGCATTCCTCCCATTATTCAGATACGAAAATTGAGGCAGAAAAAGATTGTGTTTAAAGGACTTAATTTGTAATTCCCTCTCCATCTGCTCGTATCATTAAAATGTCATTCCTGACTCATTTAAAAGTCTACATAGTAGGGTGGGTGCAGAGGCTCATGCCTATAATCCCAGCACTTTGGGAGGCCGAGGCAGGCGGATCACTTGAAAGTCAGGAGTTCGAGACAAGCCTGGCCAACATGGTGAAACCCTGTCTCTACTAAAAATACAAAAAAAAAAAAAAAAAAAAAATAGCTGGGCTTGGTGGTGAGCTCCTGTTATCCCAGCTATTTGGGAGGCTGAAGTGAGAGGATCACTTGGGCCAGGCAGGCAGAGGTTGCAGTGAGCCGAGATTACGCCACTACATTCCAGCCTGGGTAACAGAGTGAGACTCCATCTCAATAATAATAATAATAATAATAATAATAATTATTATTATTATTATACAATAAAAGTCTACATAGAAACCAATGTATTCTCTGTTAGCCTGTATTCTACTGCAAAAGGAAATCCTCAGAATGAATACAATATAATCTCTAAGGACATCCATTAACTTCATGTGAACATTATTATATAGAAGATAATTCATCGATCACAATGTGTAGTATAGATATTTTAAGACTGCTGAGTTACCTCACTTAAGTAACAAAATCCACTTCATATATTCCATTATTCATTAACTGAGTAGTCATTAACTTACCGATATTAAATTTTAACTGGGAAACTCCCATAATCGTAGAGACATTTTATAACTCATTCTAATTTCCAGAGGCAGAAGGCATGAAGTTTTCCATTCTGACTTAGCTCCATAGGTAAATTTTACCCTGTTGAGGGAGACTGGGGACATTTGAATGGGAATTCCTGGAGTGAGTCTATTTAGTGCAAAGGGAACTTTACAAAGAAATAAGAACGCCTGTTGCAGTCCTTCTAGGGCAGCTCAGTAAGAGTTAAATTAGTTTCAGAATGACACGCCAGGCCTCCACACTGCTTTCCCACCTCTATCAAAATGTTATTCAGACATCTCGGCGGTCCATTCTTTGAGTTCGTCCCGAATCAGATCTCAGGATAGGGTCTGGCTAAGTCACTGTGTAGAGTATGCAAAGGTAGCAGGCCATCCAGACGCACACCCTGTGCTTCCTCCCAGGAGGCACCGAGGCACAACTGTGGTTTTACGGAAAGAAAGGGAGGGCTGACCCAGGGAAGGCAGGCGGCCAAAGTGAGAGCTTGTCACTCCATTCAGAAGGAGGGCACAGACAGAGCAAGGCCCTGGCTGGTGCTTTGAGGTGGAAGTTCTTATCAAGGAATGGCCAGAGCCTTTCAGTCAGAGCCACTGTCGTGGTTTCATATTTAAGAGCTTCCTTTGGTAACTTACTTGCCCTGGCTGAGAGTTCATGGAACCCCAAAGTCAGATCCACAAGATATCAGGGCATGTCCACAGGTTTGCCAAATAATAAACTACTAGACGTTTCTCTCACTGAATTGGCTGAGTACTGAATTGAGCACATGTTAAGAATAATTAGAACAATGGTGTCAAAAATTTTAATTTTATCTCCTAGTCAGGTACCTTCAAAGAATAGAGGTGGAGATGTTTTGTGGAAGATTCTTTGATTCATTCATTCAGTCTTATCCCTAGGAGAGGTTTAAGGAACTCACAAACTTTGGAAAGTTATTAAAAATACGGACCATGATGCATACGGCAAAAACTATGAGTCACTAGGAGTTGCAGATAGAAGAATAGGGGTTAGTTTAAGGAACTCATGGACTTTGGAAAGGTATTAAAAATATGGACCATGATGCCTACGGCAAAAACGATGAGTCACTGGGAGTTGCAGATAGAAGAATCAGGGTTAATCAGAGAAAATTCACTGACACAGTATATAACCTCGAGGATGGGTAACATGGTAGGTTAGTGCCATTAACTCCTTTCCCAAATTATGATAAATTCAACATTGAGCTAGAAAAGCTGAAGCAAAGAAAACTTAGCATGAAAATGTCTCAAAGCAAGAGAAATGGATCGTATAAATTACAGATCAAACCCTTCATGCTATTGTACAGGACTGTGGTAGATTAGAAGTAGTAGAACTAGAGACACGACAATTGAAAAAAATAAAGGTGTGATTTTTAAATAGACTTTTCTGCTATCCCTTAGAATAAATGTTGTATGAAAACTTCCCAAAATTTCCCTTATTAGGCAAAGATTTTTCAGGTTATTTCTAGAACATGTTAATGCAGCCACTGAATATTCTAATAAATTTTGCAAGAAGACTTAAAGAGTTTCCTCCACCTGCTCATAACCAGGCTTAGTTAAGGAGAGCTGGTTCTGTAGAGAGAAGCCAGTAATGGGCCCCAGAGGCCCAGTCACTGTGTGCTGTGGATTGGAAAGTAACCTTAGGAAGATGGAGGGTAAGCAGTGACCACTTGGATGTTAATTTTGATTTTGCAAACAGCATAATAGATCTAAAATGTCGTATGCAAAATCATTATCCTGTATGTTTCATGCAGGAAGAAATTACCTGAACATTCTTTTTTTCTGGAACAGAGCCATTCTGATAGACAACTGTATTTGCATAATTTGCACCCTTGCTTTATGTGATTTCACAGAATTAGTATGCTTTTAAAATCAAAGTTCAAAGTTCATTAACTCCTAATTTTAATATATATGTTTGCAATTAAAAAAAAATCATAAGCAGTATAGTTTCAAAGCTGTCAAATTAGCCCATGACAGAATTTAGTACACAGGCATCACTGACATTTTAATCTAAGAATACAAGTGTCAAGGGGAGATCAACTTTGCACCGACTCACTAGAGACATTTGCCCACATGCATAATATATACACATAATACATATACCTATATAAATTAAAATTCTAAAACACTTTTCGGCATAGATTCCCTTGTAATACAATTGAAGGATTTAACTGGAATGAACTAAGTATGTGGTTTCGGCCAGTTGTAACCAGAAGAATTTTATCTCGTGCTGATCACTAACGAGGTATCAGGTTCAGTGTAAAACAGGTGGGAGGTTGTGGAAAGCTTTCTGGTTGTTAAGGTAACGCTTCTACCTGAGACATTAGCTCTGACACTGCAGTGGCATCTCAGGCAGGAGAAGGATCAAAAATGGAGCTTTGGCCCAATGTGCCGAGAGTACAGTGCCTGTGACCCATCTTAATTCTTTGCGGAGTCTAAGCGGGGATTTAAGACAGGCTGTACCTTTGATAGATTTGATGCATTAAGTTGCCAGCAAAATAGGTTTGTAAGGATTAGGAATGTGTGACCCAGTTGCAGATGCCCGTTAATCTGTGGAAGGAGTACCTGGACTTCCCTCAGAGAACTCTTCAGTGCACTGGATGGACTGGGGTGTAGAGATGAGAGGGAGGAAAAGGAGAAGACTCAGCTCTGTGCTAAAGGAATTTCTAGTTTTGTTGGGGACATGAGGCACTCACTCAAAACTCAGCACTGACAGCACAAGATGCTGAATGTTCTGGGAGATCATCCGTGGTGCAGGAGGTCAGAGGGCCGGGTATTTGCAAAGGCTGGAGGGGTCCAGGAGGGCTCCTGGGGGCAACGGTAGGTTCAGTTGTGCTTTGGAAGATAGGTAAAGGTTTAGGGGTGGGTTGCTGGCAAGAGAAAGGACAAAGAAAGAAAACCAGGAGCAGGAGTTAATAAATACGGTGTGTTTTATGGAACAGTGATGAAATCCTTTACAATCTGACGTGTGTTAGAAAGCAGTTAAAAAAAATGTGTACCAGGTGTTTTGAGACTATGAGGCCTTCCTGATGTGAAAATGGAATGGCAGCCTTTGAAGGAAGTAGGTCTTTTTTTTTTGAGACGGAGTCTCGCTCTGTTGCCCAGGCTGGAGTGCAGTGGCCGGATCTCGGCTCACTGCAAGCTCCGCCTCCCGGGTTTACGCCATTCTCCTGCCTCAGCCTCCCGAGTAGCTGGGACTACAGGCGCCGCCACCACGCCCAGCTAGTTTTTATTTATTTATTTATTTATTTATTTTTTATTTTTTAGTAGAGACGGGGTTTCACCATGTTAGCCAGGATGGTCTCGATCTCCTGACCTCGTGATCCGCCCGTCTCGGCCTCCCAAACTTGAGCCACCGCGCCCGTCCCAAGGAAGTAGGTCTTGTAGTGGCTGCAGTGGGATTAGAGCAAAGAAGAGATGAGCCTCCCAGGTGCAGGCTGGAGGCTGGAGATAGAATGTGGTGCCCGAGTGGCCCTGGAGAGAGGCTGTCCCTGCAGTAGCAGATGGCTGGGAAACCCGCCTCTCCTCTGGGACACCGGTGATCATCCCTTTTGCCTTTGGCTGTTTGGAGGCAAGGGGTATATATAGCACATCTGTGATCCTGTCTCAGGAAGTAACTGTGGCGTGTTGATGCTGATGAAAACCGATGCTGACAGCAGGTTCAAAGTGGAAGTGGGTGCTACGTGGAGCCATTTCCTTCTCTGTCTGACAAACGATGATGTCTTTGAAATATTTAAGTTTTCAGGAGAATGAGTCTCTTTTGTTCTTCTCTGAAGTCATTTCTTGGTGGGGAGGATAGCAAATGATCTCGAGTGTTACACCAACAATTAGGGAAAAGGAAAAGTTCACTGTTTCCTAGGGAATAATCCACTATTTTTCAAAGCCAACAGACATTTATTGTCATCTACTAGGCAACATAAAAGATGTAAATTGTAATAAGGTGTTAACCGATCACAAGGAGCTTATAATCAAGTAGAAAGGAGGAAAGAATAACGTATTAAACCCATATTGTGGTAGGCTATGACCATAAAGTGAAGCAGAGACAGTGAGATGGCATTGGCCAGGCCGCACACTGCTTACCAGGCAGTGTGACTTCGTTCTCCCATGATTGAACCTTGAACCACTTAATCAGGAGGTCAGGAGTCTCGGATGCTAATATTGCCTCTGGCATTTTGTGTCATTTGACCTTGAACAAATGGGACCAGTTTTGAATTTCTCAGACTCCAAATGAGGGTGTAGCATGGCCTTTCTCCCTAACGTCCTTATCAGTCGGTTTTCCTGGAGATTACAGGTGCTCCCAGAGTTGTAAATATCACAGTGAAAAAGAAGCAGGCCACCTGGTTGGCTGGTGTTTGACTCGCTTATTTTGTGAAAAGAAAGTGGTGGGTCTGCAGCCATGACTTTCCATTTCAGTTCGGTCAGTGGCCCCAGGCACAAGTTGAAAGCATATGGTCCAGCAGACATGAAGTGCCTGGCACTTTTGAAGGCTTCACTAAACCAAGACTATGTAAAGAACGAAACAACAGGTTGGGCGTGGTGGCTCACGCCTGTAATTCTGGCACTTTGGGAGGCCAAGGCAGGTGGATCTCTTGAGGTCAGGAGTTCGAGACCAGCCTGGCCAACATGGTGAGACCACCCCCCATCTCTACTAAAAATACAAAAATTAGCCGGGGGTGGTGGTGTCTGCCTGTAATCTCAGCTACTTTGGAGGCTGAGGCAGGAGAATGGCTTGAACCCGGAAGGCAGAGGTTGCAGTGAGCTGAGATCAAGATCACGCCACTGCACTCCAGCCTGAGTGACAGAGCGAGACTCAAAAAAAAAAGAAAAAAAAAAAAAGAAAAAAGAACAACAGAGCAGTCTCATTATAGCATGAAGTTTTGCTGATGTGCATTTCCATTTCTTTGTAATAAAATGTAAGATAAATCTATTATAAATTATTCTTAATAAGAAAACCTAGGCAGATGCACACACACACACACACACACACACACACACACACACACACACACACGAGTTTGCTGCCACTTTGCTTGAAGAAAATTCCTTTGGGTGTGTCTCAGTTACACCAGACATGTATGTGTGGGTGGGGAGAGGAGGTGGAGTGTGGAGTGAGGAACTGGTGACCTGGGAGGATGACTGACTCATCCTGGGTACCTGTCCTGATGCGTGAGTCCCTTCTGTCATGTGGTTCCACAATAGGACCTTATAAGGTAAATGTGTTCACAGCAGCACCGATAAGCTTTCTTGCTGTCATGTTACCTACCAAGCAATGGTAACGTGAGCTGGGTGTGCTGGATGGCAAACAAATATTTTAAAATAATCTTTCAGATGATATCTGGAAAAAATAATGTTTTTGGAATAAGTTATGCAATGACTTTGAAATTGCCTCTCCCTTACTTGTAGAAATAAATTCCCTGACAACTCACTTTTATTGAAAGGTTTTTTTGGTTAGTTTAAAGCTACGGTATTAAAATATGAGACAAACGAATACACAAAGATTGTCACTTTCCTACTTGGGTACACAGAAGAAATGTCCTTATTAGAAGGCCAGGTAGATGCGTTTGTGCCCAGAGTGATAATGGGGAAACTGGAAAGGGTCTTGACAAGGTGTTTTCTTTTTCCTGCAGGTCCTGTACAACTTGTTCAAGTCGTTTTGCCAGATGAAAACCATTGAGACCATTGATGTGTTTGCAGGAATCGCGAACTTCTTTGTTGTGGGAATCGGTGGGGTGCTGATTGGCATCTTCCTGGGCTTTATAGCGGCATTTACTACTCGATTCACCCATAATATCCGAGTGATCGAGCCACTCTTCGTTTTCCTGTACAGTTATTTGTCCTACATCACAGCCGAAATGTTTCACCTCTCGGGCATCATGGCGTAAGTAATTCTTTGTTAAAAGTGCTCGATGATGACATTTCATTGAATGCATGCATTCTCAGCTAAGATATTAAAGTTGAATAAGTTATATGAAACACTAGGTTTTCTTATTCTTTTAAGAACAATTAAAAATAGATTTTGCGGTGGCTCACGCCTGTAATCCCAGCACTTTGGGATGCCGAGGCGGGTGGATCACAAGGTCAGGAGATCGAGACCATCCTGGCTAACACGGTGAAACCCTGTCTCTACTAAAAATACAAAAAGTTAGTCGGGCGTGGTGGTGGGCACCTGTAGTCCCAGCTACTCGGGAGGCTGAGGCAGGAGAATGGCGTGAACCCGGGAGGTGGAGCTTGCAGTGAGCCGAGATTGCGCCACTGCACTCCAGCCTGGATGACACAGAGAGACTCTGTCTCAAAAAAAAAAAAAAAAAAAAGATTTTCTTACATTTTGTTACAAAGAAATGGAAATATATATCAGCAAAACTTATGCTACCATGATTTGTTGCTCAGATAGAAAGCTGCTTAAACATTCTTCTGGGTCTCATGAAATATGACAGTAAATTGTTGGGGTGGATCTTGGTCAGGCACCAAGAATTGTATGAGTTTGATGCCCAATCAGCGTAGTCCACGTGGGAACCTATAAGCTTATTCCAACAAAGTCACATCCCAAGCTGCTCTTGGAGCTCTGGAATGGCTTATGGATATTCACTGGCATAACCTTAGTCATAGAAATATTTTGAATGGTAGATTTGATTTGGGATAACAGCTTAGTCATTCAAAGCAAAATAAGAGTTGTGACCACACAATTTCAGTTTAGCTGTTTAAACCAAGATGCAGGATTATCAAGCAGGAAATGTTTAAAGCCAGGAACTGTTTATTTACTAAAGGTATGGTTAGTGTCTCATGCACTAACTGGTTCTGAAGGAAGTGTTTGAGAAGTTAGACAAGTAGGCTGATGAATGATGGAGTTTGAATCCTGTTTTAGCATTTGGAGCATCACTTTGAAGGAGGCTGCTCATTGGCTGTGGATGTTTTTGTAGCTTCCAAAAACAAGCTTCTATTCTATTATGGCAAGACCCTGTATACGATCATTGAGAAATACTTAGTAATGGAATGCTTTTACATTTTTTTTTTTACTTTGACAAATATGCATTTACAGCTCCATATGCACTAGGCTAAATGCTAGGACCTGCCGTACATATTTAGAATTTTGCAGCTATAAGCATAAGCCTAGATCGTCCTGAAATTTTCTCTTCCGGTCTGATTAAGATGATCGTTTGACTGGGGACTAGTTTGACTTTTGCCGTTTATCAGCACGTCTGAATCAGAAGCAGATGAGATTGGTGGTAGAGGAAGTTAAAGACCCCCTACACGAAGAGAGTGGAACCTGGGGTCATGAAAGCCCTGAGTTACAGGTTGGGTGGTTTTCTGTTTCACAGAGAAACCTAAATAAAGCAACGCATTAATCTAGTTTGACCCAGTAATGTACCATGTCTTCCTGGTTGCTATTCATATCATTTGTATGACTTCCAGTTTCCTCACTGTTCTTTGGCCAGTGTCATTGAAAACGTATGACCAACTAGTTACAAGGTCTCTAAAAAGACTGTAGGGGAGGGACTTGGTATCTAGTTTCCAGCAGTGTTCTTCTAGCAAGAGTCAGGGTATGAGAACCTTGAATTGCATTGCAAGTCTGAGTATATGTAAAAGTTCTAGAACTCACAAAGGAGCTATGTAAATTTGTCAGTTTGCCAGATGTTTGCAGGCAGGAATTGGGGTTCTTAAAGATCCAGCATATGGGGGGAAAGTTGAAGAATTAGATGGGCTGGGAATCCTGGTGCATCCCTGATGTTGGTGATGGAAGGTTTGGAAGACCTATGCTATATCAAGTCACTGGCCTCTTGTGAAGATGGGATCACAGGTTTACTTATGCTACGAATTCAGAAGTAAGAGACAAATAGGGCCACATACTCCTGATAAGTAGCACAGGTAATTCTCTGCTGTGGTTTGTGGGCCTTTGTTGCCAACTTCAAACTGAAGATTTTCTTGACAACTTAGTGTAGAGGAAATGTTTTTATTACATTTAAACTAATATTGTCATTGGCCAGGTGCAGTGGCTCACGCCTGTAATCCCAGCACTTTAAGAGGATGAGGTGGGTGGATCACTTGAGGTCAGGAGTTTGAGACCAGCCTGACCAGCATGGCGAAACCCTGTCTCTACTAAAAAAATACAAAAATTAGCCCAGCATGGTGGTGCACGTCTGTAATCCCAGCCACTCAGGAGGCTAAAGCAGGAGAATCACCTGAACTGGGAGGTGGAGATTGCAGTGAGCTGAGATCACACCACTGCACTCCACCCCAGACAACAGATTGAGACTCGGTCTCAAAAAAATAAAAAATAAACTAATATTGTCATTTCTCAAAGTATACCGAAATAATAAACGGGTCCTTAAATAAGATATTACCGGTGATATAAGCATGTTTGCATCAAAATTACCATGTGCACCCATTATGCTGTCATGACAAATGCAGGTACATATTCACATTGGGGTATGTTTGTTCTCAGAAGTGATACCCTCTTTTCTAGTGTGGGGTAATTAGTATGCCATTCAAAACCTGACCGTGTGTGTTGCTTCCTTATGCTGTAGATCACAGATGTGCATGCCCTGCCCCTCTCTAAAGTGCATTATGTGCACTTTATGTGTAATTACTGTATTTACTTCAGTCCAGGGAATACAGCATAATGATGCAATTAAAATGCATATCTACACACACCTCTTTTACAGAACTAGTCATTTTTTCTGGGCTTAAATTGTACCGAGTTTAGAAATTCCTATCATACATTGTACTAATTGCACTCTCTCTTCTACCATTTATAAACCACTTTTAAGGTTAATGGGAGTGAAGGCACCTGACATACGGAGAATGCTCAGGACTTTCCCTTGTTTTCTTAAGAGAAATGGGCAGCTCCTGAGAAAGGAAACTAGGCAGATAGGACAGGCAGCTGCTGGGTGGGCAGAAAGGTTAAACTGCCTCTGTAATGATTTGTAGCCCAGTTGTGAAACTTGGCTTCCTGAGTTGTGCCTGCTCTCCTCCATCTCTCCCTCCTCCACCTTCTTCCATCCATCCTTCCTTCTCCTGTCCTCTTCATGTTGCCTTTCAGAGCCTGTAACCCTCTACATTAGCTTTGTTGACTCTTGGGCAGCCTGTTCTAGAAGGATGTCACTTACTTAATGAGCAGGTAGTTACTAGATGAATCTAATGAAAAAGAAACAATCTTCTGAGTAACAGAAGATTTTGGTTTGGGTGAAAAATGCAAGGAAGCTTTTAGAGGAAAGCGCTGGACAGGATTTCAGTATCTTGATTTCTTTGGAAAGACAGTGAAAGTCTACTGTTCCTGCTATTTAACTTTATCATAAGACTGTGGTTTTATAGGCTTTTTACTGTCTACTGTTCCTGCTATTTAACTTTATCATAAGACTGTGGTTTTACAGGCTTTTTACTGACAAGTAAATTAAATAATGAGGTGAAATCTTCTTCTGTCTTACAAAATATTTGGAGAGATGTCTTCTGAGCTGTCTTAAATTTGGTTTCCCCTTTGTGGTCCTTCCTAATACTCCAAAACCTAATTTAATGTTAAGGAATGATTTACGCTTATGTTTTATTGTATATTCAGAAGGGTTTTAGACTCAAACACTAATAGGGTAAATGCAATTCCCTGTTTTCTAACATTCTTCTACTCATTTCTATCCTGGAATAAATTGTGGCAATAGGGAAATGTGTGTGTGTGTGTGCGCATATGCCTGTGTGTGCATACATGTATATTTCAGTTTCCACAGCACCAGAAATAGAGTTAAGGGAAAGTTTCCATCATCCTTTAAACCAGAAGCTTCACATATCAATAGCGCTGGACACTTTTGAGTATCAAAGCACTATAGCAGGGCATGAGAGGTGACTAATAGTTATTGATTTTAGAAATTCCTGCCTTGACTCATGTGTTTTGAACTTTATATTCAGAAAAATGCTCAGAGTCAAAGCACTGACGATTCCTATGGACAATGGTGTATTTGACCTCATTTTACTTTCTTTACCTAAGGACGCTAACGGTTGGATAAATTGATCACTAAAATTCAGAGCCATTATATAGAAATCAACTTAAGCCAAAGTTTGTTATCCCCTTTTGGATTTCAGACTCCTTTCTGATCCTCCCCTTCTACCCTACACAGTTCCCTGGGCTCTAATAAGTGGGACATTGGAAACACACTGACCTGAAGAGGGAAGGGTGTACTTGGCCTATAGCAGCAAATTTTGAAAATGACTAACTCCTCCTTCAGATAGGAGAGTAAGTGCCCATTTTTTATATTTTATTTTGTGAAATGGAGTCTCGCTCTGTCACCCAGGCTGGAGTGCAGTGGCACGATCTCAGCTCACTGCAACCTCTGCCTCCTGGGTTCACGCCATTCTCCCACCTCAGCCTCCCAAGTAGCTGGGACTACAGGTGCCTGCCACCACACCCGGCTAATTTTTTTTTTTTGTACTTTCATAGAGATGGGATTTCACCATGTTAGCCAGGATGGTCTCGATCTCCTGATTTCGTGACCCACCCACCTCAGCCTCCCCAAGTGCTGGGATTACAGGTGTGAGCCACTGCCCCTGGCCGTGCCCAATATTTTTTAGTTCTGCTGTGATGGATTAATAATTCCTTAGTATTTCTTTCCTTAAGAGTACTTCCTAAGTATTTTCTATTTATTGCTAATTATTCCAGTAGCATTATTGCAAAGAAAGTAGAATATGGTGATTAGTTTCATTTTTATGAATAAATAAATCAAGGCCCAGATGGACAAAACATGGCTGTCAGATGACTCAGTGGAGAATTAGACCTGACCCTGCGTCCCCAGTTACCAGGTCAGTCCTGTTTATGTGCAACATCCCCTCCCCCCACCAAAAAAAAAAAAAACCCAGCACATCCCCATGCAAATTTGTAAATAAGTAAATTTGTAACGGGAATTTCCAGAATGATAGGTTTAGGAATGAAATCCAGGAGTAGCTCCAGCTTGCTGGACTGAAGTAGTCACTGGTAAAGGTGTGAAGATCATATGCTCTCTTCATCCTTTTTCTTTGTAGGAGCTGATAATTGTCATCTGTTTAACATTTTGAGAAAAAATAGGAAAGCATGCCTTTTTTTTTTTTTTTTCCTATCCTAGTTCCTCTTGGTTTACCCACACTTTGTAGGGGACCATCTCTTCAAGATCCAAGAGGGTTAAACCATAGCCCTAGATACCAGAATAACCAGTTCAACATGTTTACTTGTGTTCACAAAGATTAAAAATAATAAACACATGACATTGTAGGACATTCATAAAACATTATATGATGTATCGTGTTTATAACATGCTTTCAAACACATGATGCCAACTGACCCTCATCTCAATGTCCTCAAGTGTGAAGAAGAGCAGGAAGAGAGTTTACAAAGAAGGAAGCGGGGAATCAAGACTAGAGCCTTAAATCTCTGGCTCCCTGTTTCTTCTCACTGGGTCATTGTACCTTACACCGCCTTGACAAATAATAGTTGTACTTTTAATTATAGTGTACACTTTCACTGATAGCTCTGACTGGCCAAGACTGACCACTTCAAAATCTGGTATGACCACCCCAAACATAAATAAGGCTGGGGTGGGAGGAGGAAAGGTAGGAAAATGATGCTAGAAATTAAGTGATATAAAAACAAAGCATATACCCCTTAATTTCTTGGACATATTCAGGAAAAAGGAAAAACAAAGAAAGCAACAAAAAGCTTATGATTATCTTTTATTTTCTATTGTATAACTTTGCCTGAACTGTAGTGTAAGACGAGTAAAGACAGAAAGGAATTGGAAATTACAAACCTTAACCTAGAGACATGTAAACAATTCATGAAATTATTTGTATTTATGTTTATGGTTTAAGCTGTTTAATTTAGTAGATTCAATAGATGAACCCCAGCATTTGCTTGGTTCTTTGAAGGAGGAACAAAAATAGTAAGCTGTCACTTCTTTCCTCGGTCCTGCCATAGGGTGGCCACCAGCCTCGTGTGGCTTCTGAGCACTTGAAAGTAGAATTGAGTTGTGTTGTAAGTTTAAAATACACAGCAGAGGCTGGGTGCGGTGGCTCACGCTTGTAATCCCAGCACTACGGGAGGCCGGGGCAGGTGGATAACTCAAGGTCAGGAGTTTGAGACCAGCCTGGAAAACATGGCGAAATCCCATCTCTACTAAAAATACAAAAATTAGCCGGGCATGGTGGTGGATGGCTGTAATCCCAGCTGCTACTCGTGAGGATGAGGTAGGAGAATCGCTTGAATCCGGAAGGTGGAGGTTGCAGTGAGCCAAGATTGCGGCACTGCTCTACAGCCTGGGCAACAGAGCAAGACTCCATCTCAATAAAGAAAATAAATAAATAAATAAATAAATAAATAAATACACAGCAGATTTTTAAGACTGAGTAGGAAAAAACGGATTCTAGAATGTCCCATTAGTAATTTCTATACTGATTTGATGTTGAAATGACAATGTATTAGACGTGTTGAGTTACATAAATATGTTCCGAAAATTACGTTCAGTTTCTTTTCATGTCTTTCGCTGTGAATACTAGGAAACTGCAGATTACATATACAGCTCCGATGATTCCTACTAGACACTGCTGTTCTGTGGTGCTCACTACTAGTGTTTTCTACTTGGATATTTGAAGACTTGGTGACATATGTTTTATTCCTTTTGATAAGGTAAAAAAAAAGGTCATGAAAAGATGGGAGGAATGAAAGAGAAATGCTCTCCCCGCTCTGATGATAACTGTGCTCTTTATAAAGAACATTTCTTTGAGAATGGGGAAGTTTAGAAAGAAAATAAGGAGGGAGAGACTGAAGGGAAGTTGGAGGTCCTTCTGAAGTGGCTTATGATAATTAAGATGTCAAATTAAAGCTACCTTGTGAAAATGAAAAATGTTCCCCTAGGTCCACGTTTGGGGGTTTGGATATAAACATCCTCAAAATCTAAAGTGGGAGGGAAAGCTGTGGCTCCTGCAGGAATGAGCAACGTACTTTAAAACAGGTTCCCTGGGTTGAGATAATGTATGTGTTTTGCAAATTGAATTTGTAAACTTAGACAATAGTCAGTATTCGAAACATTATATTTTCTTGCCTTATCTTCTTAGAGGTAAAACAACATTAAAGACATTGTTTTCATCTCTGTTTTTATCTGTATTTACTCTGCAGACTGACTGAAGATCAATAGAGCCTCTATAGTAAGGTCTATTATAGGTCTTTATTCTAGCTAATGTCAAAAGATACTGATTTTTGATGGAGAAAAAAAAATCAAACACACAAAACTCATGCTAAGTAAGATTATGTATTTCATTCTTGAAGATTATCAGGAATACATTATGAAGCCAATCAGTCTTCCCTCAACTTGTTACCTGTGTCTCAGTGTCTTCTGGTGTTTATCAAGTGGTCAGGGTACTAAAGGAATAATTAATATATCGGGTACTCAAGGAATAGCAATATAAGTTTAAGTGAAACACAAGCAGAAAAAACTTATTTTCTAGGAAAAATTGGTACAATGCATAATACATCCAATAGATGCTGTACTTGACTGGCTTATGAAAATCAATTGACTGCATTCTTAGAATATTTAGCTAAAAAGATAGGATATTGATATTGCTTTTTTGGTTATTAGGATGAATCATACCATTGCTTTTCTCCTTCAGTGCAGATAACAGGGTAGATTTTAGAGGTATCCTTTAGACAAGAAAAAAGTTGATATTTCCTTGCCAACTTTAAATTACACAAAACTTTAACAATTCGCTCCCGAATTAAGAACGGATTCTTCCAAATCTATTTGAAGAGTGGATATTTTTGTGTAACTGAAAATGCTGCCATCACTTTGCTTTTTGGACTGTTTCTTGACTGTTCTTTATGTTTATTTTTTAAAAATGATGATATCCCTTCTGGCCTGTATTTCAAGAATATTGTAGGAGATGATATTACTTTCTGGTAATGTGTAGGCCAAAATGTAAAACAAGATAATAAGTCAGAAATGTATAATTGCTGAGAAATAAATACTTTTTCTTTTTTAATAAACTTTTTTTCAGAAAAATTGAAATGAAATGTATACTTAGCACCCAGCTAGTACTTTTGAATATGACACGCTTGGACACATGGATTAAATCAGTGTTTCGGCCCCTGCGTGAGGAGGTTAGAGCCAGGAATACAGCTATGGAGGTTAAGGTTGGCTCTTCCTTGACATAATATGTGTCCCAAGGAGAACCTATTATTCTTTCTCCTTGCTTGAACAAATCTCAGTTTACTTCTCAGCAATTCTCTGGACAGGGGAGGACACTGGCCTGGTGTGAACCCCAGGCCCTCCTGTGTTGGCTTCTGGGGCGAGGAGAGGCTGCCTGCAGCTCCTCTTGATGCTGTAGCATTTCTCTTATGTACTCGCTCCTGCTGCTGCCATTTCCCTTACCTCAATCAAACATGAGGTCTGACTTTTTCAGTATTCCCAGGGGACCTGGCCAAGTGGCCCCCATTCTGTCTTTCCACTTGTGTCCTCACAGTTAATCCCTCGTTATTTGACGTAACTTGAGTCACCAGGCATCTTTGTAGTCAGGAGCCTGGCTGAAACAATAGAGTGAAGCTCTATGTTAATGAAGGGAGCCAAACTCAAACCAGTTTAAGTCAGAAAGGAGGGATTTCCTGGCTCATGCAAATAAGTACATTTTTTGAGAGGACCGATGGGATTTGGCCTTAGGGTGATAGGATGAGGGACTCCTATGTCTGCCTAAGTATTTCTCTCTGTTAACTTTCTGTCCCTTCGTGAGAAGGCTTCCTTTTAGTTGGTTAGTCATCTCCAAAGCATGAAACCAGGGTCACAGACAAATCAAGTTTTATATCTCTGCAACTCTGTCACTGAAGAGTAAAGCGAGATCTACCCTGCCAGGTCCTGTTAGAAAACATTTCAGAGCAAGCACTGTGATTGGCCCTGGGGTTTGGAGAACTGTATGGGATCAGACTGTGTCACATGACCAGCCCTGTGACATGAGAAGTAGGGTTTGTTGCCAGAAGAAGGCAGTGAACTTAAACTCACTTTGAGTCAGACTGCCATCCCAATCTGTGTTGACTACAAGTTAGCAAGGAAAGCCCCATCCTCTATAGTAAAGTATACTGGGATGGTAATGTTGATGATGCTTGGGTTGAAGCCTCAGTGACGAAAAGAGGGACATTTTGGGTAGAGGCAGAGGTGTAATTGAAGGCTCCGAGGTGAACTGAACTCTAGGTTGGTGAGAAGGAGGGGCCCCTGGTCTTGCATGACCTGTTGTGTGCTATAGGCAGGTGAGAGCCTTTGGAATCTTTAAGGAGAAGTGACATAACTGTATTTCTGTTTTATGATAAATACATGATCAGAGTGCTTCCAAAACTTTTTTACACCATGACACTTACAACTATTAAAGTTTTCATGATACTGTGGGTGAAAGCTGTAGGTCATGGCCCCAGTCTGACTGGCTGCCCTAGGGCTGAGGAATCCTTGATTAAAGAGGAGGATCAGGAAATGCTGCTGTCAGCAGGGATAAGGTACCTAAGTAGAGACTCAGGCAGGAAAAAAAAATACGTGAAGATGCCTGCACACTAACCAGTCTAGGCAAGAGAACACAGGGACCTGCACCTAGATCCAAGTCATAAAAACTGAGAGACAGGAAGGAAGAATAGTTGGCAAATGTAATTAAATCCACATTACTCCTCAAATCCCATGTTAATCCTTATGCTCACCCTCCAATACAACTTTAAATAAAATGACCCAAATTTCAGCTCTTTTTTCTCATTTCTCCTTCCTCTTTGGAACCCTCTGCCTATACTCCCATTTCCTGTCCTTAAATGTTAATGTGTTTAGGAATCACCTGGAAATGTCGTTACATGGACAGAATCCCAAGCCTCAGTCAGAGATTCTGATATAGGCTTTGGATGGGGCACAGGCATTTGTAGTTTTCCAACATTTACACGTGGTCCACAGACCATACTGCTCTAATATACTTGCTAGTAGCTGTAAGAACTTCCAGAAAGCAGCAACTCATGCTGATGTTTCTAGGACTCATGTAGAACCACAAAGTATTCTGTGTACGTATCTGGTGCAGGATTGTTGCATGCGGGTTTCACATACCCAGGCCCCACCTGCAGCCCACCTCCAACATTGACCAGGAGTCCTCCACCTGGAAAACCTTAATTCCATCATCAAAATGTTGGTCAAATCTTCCCGCCTCTCTGAGGCTTTTCTTAATACTCCCCAGCTAGACTGGGTAGACTCCATGCGACACTTGACACCTGTGCTTCATGACGCTGTTGACATTGAGTTGTGATCCTTTGATGTTCTCTCTCCAGGTAACCAGAGTTGCTTCAGGTGCCAATAAGTGGTCTCTAAACGTTAGTGGAATTGAATTGAAAGCAGTTTTTCGGGAGAAAAAAGTTGCAGAGAATTTATGCAATGGACAAGGCTTCATGATTCATCCAAGATTTATGACAGCTTCAATGTATTTCATTTTTGATGTTTAAAAAAAAGATAGTTCAGTTTTTATGCTTGGATCCTGTTTTAAAAACAATTGTTGTTTGCATTTTCTCATATGTCAAATTCTGTTTCTCTTGGTTGTCAGGTTTTCTGGAAGAAGCAATTCACTGTATAGTCCATTCATGCCCTGGAATAATTTAATTTACCTCACTTGAGTGAGTACTTTATTCTGAGAGCATGCAATGTGCCCTGAGTCACCACAAGACCTGGCTTTAATCAATACAGAAAAAACTTTTTAATTGATCTTCATCGTTGCATATGCTTGGCACTGATTAGTGGAATATGCTTTCATATTTGGCAAAGCCTTAATTGAGAATATACAAATATTATTTGGGTGATATTTTCTTGCAATTGAATTCATACTTTTTAAAATCATATGGAATGGGAGCAAAAGAATTTTGCTTAATTGGTTAATTCTACACAGTTCAGATTGTAGATAAAGCACTCTGGATCTTTATTAAACTAGACTTAGCTAGCATTAATTGAACTTGTATTTGGTACCACTATAGGCACAGACCATGCTAAGCATTAGTCCATAGTCTCAAAGCACACATTCTAGTAGAAAAGAAATAAGTATCTGTAGAAAGCAGGTTAATAATGGAGTCATGGAGTAATACAGAAAAAAAGTATCTGTTCGAATTTTCTACTCAGAAAATAGTCAAATGACAAATCATTTAAGTAGAAAGGAAAGTCTATTTCCACCCCACCCTCTCCAGGAAAAAAAACAAAAAACAAAAAACAAAAAACAAACTCTTTTGAGGTAGTGTCTATAGCTGGCCTAAATTGTCCTACACTGTATTTTGATTGATATACTGATAAAGAAAACCTCAATTGCTGGTGTAGGAGAAAACCACTAATTACAGTGCTCTCCCTTCTCTGTCTCTCAATTGGTGATAATCACCACACATTTATGTTAAAGTGGTACAGGATAATAACATAGCAGGGTACATCTGCGAATTCTGTGCATGCCTCGTCTCCACACTGTCCTACAGAATGGAGCCTAAGACCTATCGAAATCTGGGCATGCTTTGGAATGCGAAATGGGCAATGGATATAGAGCAAATATATTCATATTGCACCATCATTCCAATTAATGATTCATCCATGCAGTCATTGATGCAAAATACATGCCAGACACTATGCTAAGCATTGGCAACACTTTTCTTTTTCCTCATGGAGCGTCCAGTTTGGTTGGGGAGATAGACATTAATTATGTGATTGAAATTATAATTTCTCATTTTTCTCTCCAGCCTATAAAGTTAAAACTTCTAAGCATTCAGTATAACAGTGTCATTGAGACCTAACTTCTTGCATCCTCATCTCTTAACATTTTCATCTTCCCCTCCTCCAGCTAACAGAATCATTTGGCAGTTTCCTGAATGCACCACCCTGTTTCTTTCTTTTATGCCTTTGCATATGGCTGCTGCTTTTCCCTGAATTACTCACTTCCTCTTTTTCCTGATAGGTGAGAGTGTCCATGAAGATGTTGCTCAAATGTCCTCTTTTGTGGCAGAAGTCACCCTTTGCTTTCCTGCACTTCCACAGCATCTTCCCTTTCCTCATTCTAGCATGTACAGTGTTGTGTTCCGATGATCTCTTTGTGTCTGTTTCTTCCCTTAGACTGTGAACTCTTGAAGGCAGAAATTGAGTCTTACTTGCTTTCACCTTCCTAGATCCCAGCACAGAATTTGGCTCAGAATGGATGCTCAGAAAATGTTGGTTGACGTTAAATTGCGCTTCTCAATCATATTAACTAGGTATGGAAATTAAAACAAAGAGAGAGAGAGAGACATGCATGAAAGGGGGGGGGAAGATGATTCAATGACACAAGCTAATAAAAGTAAGGGCGTACTAGGAATATTGAGGCCAACAGTTTTATTTTGAAGCTTTAGAATTAAGAAACTTAACCAGAATTTTCTATAATATTAAGAATCTATTTAGGCTACTATTTTGTTGAGGACAATGTCATACTGATGACACAGAATGCGGATATGAGGCTGTGGGCTTCACACATGAAATCCTCATGCGTTCATGTGATGAAGGAAGAAATCTCCTCTCTCGATAGTGTGGTGGCACTGTGATAATGCTATGATGTGATATGGTACCCAAGGACTCTCCTGGCCACATACTTCAAACCCAGTAAGGCCAAGGGCAGTCTGATTCTAACCTGCATCATTCGCCACCTCTGTAAGTTTCTTGTGATTCTTTTAGAGAAAGAGACACATATGTATATACTGTGATGGTGATGACTGTCAGCTCTAAAAGATGACCTGGTGGAGTGGGCAGCGATGGTTTCATTCTTTCTATCCGTAAGAGGCCGTTTTGCCTGTACCTCTCTAGTGGAAGGCAGACTAGCTCATTTGTAGTTTGTTTACTTCTGATGTTTTTGAAGGTGAGGTGGTTTTACTTCAGGTCAGAGTACACTGCAACAAAAAAAAATGTCTTTGCAATAAAAACACCTCCAGACCTTTGCTTGAGAGGCCAGGTGACTCAAGTTGTACATGGCAGACCACAATGGGAACTTTGGGAGTATTTTCCCCAGCCCCTCAGGTGCCTCAGTGCCACAGACATGCACAGACTTGCTGAACAGGACACTACCAGATGCTAGGGCCTGTGGTACCCACCCAGGGCATTCTTTCTTCCTGTTCAGTGTCTCACTGAGGCTGGTAGGAAACTTCATTGAGTTACAGTAAGGTGTCTGGCTACTCTTGAGCATCACTCTCGATATCGTGTTAAGGATACAAAGCAATGGAAAATGATCCCATGGACATTCATGTTAAATTAATTCATGTTTTATTCCTACACCAAAGCTATATATATATTTTTGAGACAGAGTCTTGCTCTGTCGCCCAGGCTGGGGTGCAGTGGTGTGATCTCAGCTCACTGCAAGCTCTGCCTCCTGGGTTCACGCCATTCTCCTGCCTCAGCCTCCCAAGTAGCTGGGACTACAGGTGCCTGCCACCACACCCGGCTAATTTTTTTTATTTTTAGTAGAGATGGGGTTTCACCATGTTAGCCAGGTTGGATTCGATCTCCTGACCTTGTGATCTGCCCGCCTGGGCCTCCCAAAGTGCTGGGACTACAGGCATGAGCCACCGTGCCCGGCCACCAAAGCTATATTTCAATTGTTTCTAAACAGAAATTGTTAAATTGCTCATGTAATAAACTGGAGATTACTTTTTGCCTGCATGGTTTACTTTTTGCCCAATGAATGATACGAACATAATTTTAGAGGGAAATGTTTAGAACGTTTAGAAAAACACTATTCGTCAGCCTTTTAAAGTTACATTTTTGAATGATTCAAAACAATCAATTCAAGAGGGAGAGAAGGGGATGGGGTTAATATGAGGAATCAACTCTACCGCTGATGTTTCCACTCTATAGATGACATTTTGTTTTAAAAAATACAAGTGACTGGAGAAGGCTGGGTAGTGGCTACTTTGGTGTTCATTTATTTCCATATTTGTCTATAAGTTAAAGTGCTTTATAATAAACCCTTTTGAAGTATCTTTTGTATAGGATTAGAGAATTTAAAAAAACAATGTCTGTTATAAATTACTTTTACTATAAATTTTCTACCTGACAACATTTTTTCCACTACATGAAGTACCTAAAAAAGCAACATTTTTGGAAGGCTCATTCGTGTGTGTTTCTGTATACATGTCTTTTATATATATATAAAAAACATGTTATAATTCAGATTCTTAATCTAATCTATTGCCCTCATTACTTTGTATTGGAGAAATCTTACTTTTTAAAGTCTAGTTAAAGAAAAATTAAGCCAAAATATGAAAGATGAAGATTTTCAGAAATGTGGGTAACCAGTGATTTATATCTGGGGGAGCGCTGGCAAGATGCCTGATACTGGCTTACTGGGACAGATGCCACTTTCCAGCTTGTTCTCCCAGTTCCTATTGCCTGCTGGAGGAGGTTCCAGGATTTCACGTCAAGTCAGTGTGACAGAGCTCCCATTAGTTTCTGTCACCTAATTAATTGCATGCAAGCAGCAGAGGCCATGTTCATCTGGGCCATGCACTTGGTTCAGGATACAGTTTAGGGGAGGAGAATGCAACCTGGAAGGGTTGAATAGTGGCCTCAAAGATGTCCCCAAAGATGTCCACATCCTAATCCCTGGAACCTGCTAATATGTTACCTTCTATGGCCAACGCGACTTTGTGGATGTGATTAGGTGAGAATCCTGAGATGGGGAGATTCCATTGGAATATCTCGGTGGCCTTGATATAATCATAAGAACCCTTATAAGCCTGTAATCCCTTTGGGAGGCCGAGGCGGGCGGATCACGAGGTCAGGAGATCGAGACCATCCTGGCTAACACAATGAAACCCCGTCGGACTAAAAATACAAAAAAATTAGCCGGGCGTGGTGGCGGCGCCTGTAGTCCCAGCTAGGGAGGCTGAGGCAGGAGAATGGCGGGAACCCGGGAGGCGGAGCTTGCAGTGAGCTGAGATCGCGCCACTGCACTGGCAGACTCCGCCTCAAAAAAAAAAAACAAAAACAAAACAAACAAAAAAAAAAAAAAAAAAAAAAGAACCCTTATGAGAGGGAGTAGGAGAGTGGGACTCAGAGAAGATGTGGTTAGGGAAGCAGAGATCAGAGGGATGTGGCAAGAGCCAAGGAATGCAGGTGGCCTCTAGAAACTAGTGAAGTCAGGGGACAGATTCTCCCCTAGAGCCTCCAGAAGGAAAAAGCTTTGTCACCATCTTGATGTTAGCCCACTCATGTGATTTTGGACTTCTGACCGCTGGAAGTGCAAGATGGTAAATGTGCATTGCTCGAAGCCACTCAGTTTGTGGTTATTTCTTACAGCAGCCATAGGAGATGGATACAAACAGTCTTGTGCTTGAGAAAGGATAAGCCACAGCTTGGTGGGCAGGGAAGACCTCCTTCCCATCAGAGATTGTGGGGCTCAATGAGAACGTGGAAAGGGTGAGGATTAAGTCCTCCACAGTGCTGGCTTTGTTTCTGTAGAGACGAGGTCTCATTTTGCGTAGGCTGGACTTAAACTCCTGGGCCCAAGCAATCCTCTTGCCTCGGCCTCCCAAAGTGCTGAGATGACAGTTGTGAGCTACCATGCCTGACCCGGTACTGTCTTTAAATCAGATTGCCCAGATTCATACCCTGGCACCACCATTTATTAGCACTGGAATCTTATATAATTGAACCTCTGTCTGCCTTTGTTCTCCCATTTACAAGCATAGGAATGATAACAGAACTTGCTCATAAACTTGTTATAAGGTTTAACTGACATAATCCATTCAATATGTTTGCATAGTACCTGGCACAAAGTAAAGGTTCTCTGAAGATTGACTGTTTTTATATGAGTCCTCAACTATTCCGAGGCTTTGCCATGTGTTTATAGCTGTTTTATAGCTGTTGAATTTTATTACCACATTTAATAAGGCCATTCCTTCTTTTGGGAAACCACATAAATTATGCATTCTTCACTTACAGAAATCTAAAAGAGATACCCACTTATTCTGGGGACAGTGACATGGTGGCTCAATGCGTGGTCCTTAGATTGATGGAGTCTTTGTTTTAATAAGGGGCACAAAAATAAATATACCTGCATTTGTTTTCTATGTGAACAACAGATGTGTTCCTTGCAATGAGAGGTCTTTGTGGTTATCTGTTTAGGTTTTAGAGGATGCTTAGGTTTGCGTTCTTCTACCTATTCTTATGCTCACATAAGAATTTCAGATTTCTTTAAGACAGCAGAAGTCTTCTCAGAGTGAGGAGGACCACATGATGGGAGTAGCGGGAGCTGAACTAGGGTCACTGTAGTGCTGGAGTTATGAGAATGCTGGAAACTTTGCAGATCATGACCAGTATTTAGCTTATGGCATGGCTACCACTTAGTGGAAGGCAGGGTGGCTCCCTCTAATCCCATCCTCCTGTTTCATTCTATAGGACCTGTGTAATGAAATTCTTTTGGTACTTTGTAGTAATTGTGTCTCCTTAGATTGGACCTACCATGAGCTGTCACCAAGCTCATCCTAAATTCCCCTCTGTGGGTGGCATCTGAGTTGATCAGGGGTAGCGTCCTCGACAGAGAGGGACCCACTTGTGTAGTAAGGCAAGAAGACAGTAAAGAACAAGTTGAGGTTGGGCAATTCCATACAGCGGAGGCACATGGTGTGTGCCCAGGTGGAGAGAGGGCAGATGTGAAACTGGAATTCTCCACTGAGGGAAGTGTGTGAAGAGCTTCAGGAGTGTGGACCTGATCCTGGCGCCCTTCCTTTTCTACAGGTGCCATATTCCAGTAGATATCATGAGAGTGAGAATAAAGGGCTCTGTGGTCTCAAAGTTTTGGAAATACTGGGGAGAACAAGCAAAAGAGTTTCTTTGGTTTAGGAATTCTCAGAGCCTGTTAAAACCTTTTGAATTTCCCAGAAGTGGATACAACAGATACATAGAAATGAGACTCAGAATTAAGGACAAAAAGAAGTGAGCGGGTCTAAGAGATATTCAGAATGAAGAATCGAAAACAGTTGTGGACCAATAATATGGCGGGCGGCTACTGGGGTGTGACAGGGAGAGAAGTCTAATACAAGCCCATTTTCAAGTTTAGGATTTTATACAATAGAATCCTTTTAGATAATAGAGGAACAGGGCATATATGGGAAAATACATCAGTTTACAGAAAGATAATGAGTTTCAAATTTATTTTGGACTTGTTTTATCTGAGATACAGAAAGGAGAACTGATAGTGTCAATGTCCATAGACCTTTAAGCATGAATCTGGGGTAAGGGAATTGAGGGACCAGAACGCTGGGCGGAGCAGAGTAGTTCAGCCAGGGTTGCTAAAGAAGACCTCTGGAGATTGTAGGATTTCCAAGGTTTACATGCAAATCACATTCACCTCTAAAAATCATTTGATGATGTTGTAGTCTTGGGCAGAAGAGTAGAGCCATAATTTAGCTCTTAAGTGCTATCTCTTGCATTCTGATTAGGATCATTGTTAGGTTTCAAGAGAAGCTGAATCTTGTCTTTCAGAATCACTGCTTGTGCAATGACTATGAATAAGTACGTGGAAGAAAATGTATCTCAGAAATCCTACACGACCATCAAGTACTTCATGAAGATGCTGAGCAGCGTCAGCGAGACCTTGATCTTCATCTTCATGGGCGTGTCCACCGTGGGCAAGAATCACGAGTGGAACTGGGCCTTCGTCTGCTTCACCCTGGCCTTCTGCCTCATCTGGCGAGCCCTAGGTAATGAGTTCTTGTTTGCTAAATGGACATATGTGACACTCACTCACTGAATGGAGCTTTCCTTTTGTCACTCCCTTTCTGCTGTTGAGGCTTCTTTTTTATCTGCTTAATTTCTTCTTCTTTCTTACCTACTTCTTCCTCCTCTTTTTCCTCTTCCTCCTTTACTTTTTTCTCTTCTACATTCTCCTCTTCCTCCTTTTCTTCTCCTTTCTCATTTCCTTCCTCCTCTTCTCTATTATCTTCTTCCTTGTCCTCCTGTTTCTCTTTTTCCTCCTCTTCCTTCTCACCTTCCTCTTCCTCTTCCCCTTTCCTTCCTCATTGGCCTCTTCATCTTCTCTCTCTCTTGCTCTTCTCGCCCCTTCCTGATATACTCTTTTCTTCTCTGAGTATCTTCATGCCTTTGTTATAAGTCAGATTAGTTTGTCTTGTCTTCTCTGATTTCACATTTTCACCCACGATCCTGGAACAACATCAAAGACCCAGAACCTGGTATTACTAGCAAGACAGAGAAAAAGGGGAAAGACTTTGGGGCCTATTCTTAAATCCTTTGTCCCTGTCGCAGAAGCACAGAAAATGAGTCTATGTGTTTTCATATTCTGGCGTCACCCAGTCTGTTTCCTCTTGGGTTTTCTTTCTTTGCAGGTGTCTTTGTCCTGACTCAGGTCATTAATAGGTTCCGGACCATTCCCCTGACCTTCAAGGATCAGTTCATCATTGCCTATGGAGGACTGCGAGGTGCCATCTGTTTTGCACTAGTGTTTCTCCTTCCTGCTGCTGTGTTTCCTCGGAAAAAGCTGTTTATTACGGCTGCCATTGTTGTCATATTCTTTACTGTCTTCATTCTGGTGAGTACAGTAATCCCTTTACCAGGAGGGCAAAAAATATTGTTCAGAATATTGGATTCTGTTTACAGGATGCAAAGTAGCAAAGGTGTGTTGAAACTTTGGTAGTTAGTTACTAGGGAAAATGATATTTCCTGTCTGGGTTCATGTCATTAGATTGTTGAGGGGCCTTAGAGAGTCCAATTTGGTCACTTGGCCTACACAGAGAAATTATTATTTAAGGAAACTAAACTAAGTGCTCTAATCTTATGACTGGAAACTTAGGAACTGCACTTGCTAATGCTTATTATTTTTCTGACTTAGCGAATGCACTTGTTCAATGCTAGTTGTGCATATGACCTTACAACAGCTATTTGACCCCTATGAGTTGACTGCCTAGTGGTGACTCCCCTGAAATGAGGAAAGGATGAATGCACGTTTAATACTGGGAGGCAGAAAGTATGGTGGGCCTGTGTCCAGATCCCTACTTTCCAAATTAATCAATCTCTTTAAGTTAAGATGCCAACTCTTAGAAGATTATATTTTGCAGATATTCATTTATTAAATATTTACTGGACTCCTGCTAAGGGCCAGGCAGTGCTCTAGGAGCCAGAACATATAAAGATCCCTGTCCCTGCTGCAGAGTTTACATTTCAGAGGGGTTGGTAGCACTAGACAAGAAACACAAGTAAATCATAGAGCATGTTAGAAGGTGAAAATTGTTATATAAGAAGGATAGAGTAAGGAGTCAAGCATGATGAGGGTAAAGTGGTGGGGGAAACGCTACAATTCCAACATCAAATGGTCATGAAAGGGAACAGCAAGAAAAATGAGATTTGAGCAAAGGCATGCAGAAGGTGGAGGAATTAGCTAAGCCCAAGAACATCCCAGGCAAATGGGCTGAGGGATCAAGTGTGTTCTGACGGCAGTGTGCTCTTGGCCAGTGTGGCGGAGTGGCACAGAGTGTGGTGTGGAGTGTAGGAGAATGAAGTGAGGCAGGTTCTGGAGTCCAACATCATGCAGGTCCGTGCAGGCCAGTGTATGAAGCTTGGCTCTTCTCCAAGTGAAATGGGAGCTATTAGAAAGTGTCATGCAGGCCGGGCGCGGTGGCTCACGCCTGTAATCCCAGCACTTTGGGAGGCTGAGGCGGGCGGATCACAAGGTCAGGAGATCGAGACCACGGTGAAACCCCGTCTCTACTAAAAATGCAAAAAATTAGCCGGGCGCGGTTGTGGGCGCCTGTAGTCCCAGCTACTCGGGAGGCTGAGGCAGGAGAATGGCGTGAACCCGGGAGGCGGAGCTTGCAGTGAGCCGAGATCGCGCCACTGCACTCCAGCCTGGGCGACAGAGCGAGACTCCTTCTCAAAAAAAAAAAAAAAAAAAAAGAAAGTGTCATGCAGATCCCTGATATGTTCTGACTTCCTTTGTAAAAGGATCATGCTGGCTACTGTGTTGCGAATAGACTGTTGTGAGGAAAGGGTGGATGTGGGAATCCAGCATGGAAGCCCTGCAGTCATCAGGCAGGGCCAGGCTGGTGGAAGTTCAGTTGGTGAGAAGTGGTAAGATCCTAGAATACTTTCTGATGGAGCAACCCATGGGATTCCCTGATGGGTTAGACATGTTGTGAGGGAACGAGGCGTCACTCAGATCTCCAGGGGTTTTGGCCTGAGCAGATAGAAGGATGCACTTGCCCTCAGTTGAGAAGGGGAAGTCTGTGCATGGCAGAGGTGGGGGTGGGGAGATTGTCAGTTCAATGATGGGCATGCTGCATTAGGCGTGTCCATTAGACCTACAGTGGAGATAAGGATGAGGCAGATATTATGAATCCGGAGCTCAGGAAAGGGGCTCTCTGGCCACTAGCAGAGAATTGGTATTAGAAGCCATGAAGCTGGACGTGATTGTCAAAGGAGTGAAAATATATATTGAAGAGACCACAATAGAGGAGGAAGGATTAGGCCTTGGGGCAGCCCAACCTTATGACATCGTGGGAAGAAGGGAGCAGCCAAGAAGAACTGAGAACGAGTGACTGGTAAAAAAGGAGGAAGATCAGGAGGTGTGCCTGTGTTTTAAAAATGTATTCATATTTATTTAACAGTTTGTCACCGAATGCTTTCTGGGTGCCTGATGCAAATCTAAGCATCTTACATGTTAATTCATTTAACCCTCATAACAACTCCATGGAACATAACTCTAGGAATCATGGTTTATTATCCCTATTTTGTGGGTGAGGAAAGTGGGGCACTGACACTGAGGTTAAGTCAGTTTATCAAGTTTGCACAGATATAAAAATGTAGAGCAGAGTCAAAACCTATTTGCTTTTGACCCTGAATAAGGTGTCCAGGAGAGAGCCTGGTGTGTAGCAAGTGCTTAGTATTGTAATGCATCATGATTTTCCTCCTTCCTTCTAGTCATTTCTTCAAAAGACAGTTCATCCTTCATTCATTCATGCCTTCCAACACTGGGGACAGCGAGTCCTCTGGAATCCTGGAGAAGACCCTTTCCTGAGTTAAGATGACCACCTTCTGTTATTGTCTTTATTATCAACACCTTTCTGCTTTTGCACAGTAATATGGGCCAGAAATGGTGACGACTTGCCCTTGGGAAGTAGTGGCAGAGCTGAGAAAAAGTAGATGCAGTCCTCTTTATTTTGGAAGACTCTTCAATGAGACTTTATGGAGAAGTAAGCCAAAGCAGGGCAGAGGATCAGCGGAAGGATGACTGCCAACTCTTGTATTGTGTGGAATGTCAGAGAGCTTGTGGGGACAGGGGAGGCTGGAAGTCAGGAAGTTCATGTGAGATGGATCACCTGTTCTCAGTGATGTAGGGGCCTGGCTTTCCCTGAGTGTGAAGAGGACAGGAGGAGGATAGATGGGAGGAGAGAGATGAAGGTGGGTAAAGGCTGTGATAGAAAAAGAGAAAGCCTGAAGCAACAAACGGAACAGTTGAGATGTATTAGCCACATTTGGTATTGTGAACACATCAAGCTAATCCTCCACTAAGGGAGACATCTGGGGATCATTGTCTAGAGCCTGCAGGTGTAGAGATGTCAGTCTTTCCTCTGATGAGGTTTAAGGAGAGTCTGGCCAAGTTCACTTGGATATCCACAGAGAAGAGAAATTGCTGCGGTTCCACTTGTGTTGATATCTTCCTTTTCCTGTTCTCTGCCTACCCTTGTGTGTGCACAGATTGGAGACTGCATGCATATTGCTTGGTTCCTTGACTCTGCCCACATCCTCTTCCTCCTATTCTCCTACCTACCACTGGTTCTTAAGAGACTCTGAACACACGCACGTGCACAAGCGTGCATGCACACACACATAAATACACACATACTCCCTTCAGAAAAGGTGTCTTTTCCAGAATACATCAATAATTAAGGAATTCAGTGAAGGAAGCCTGGAGGGAAATACTTGATGAGATACAAATATAGCAGGAATAACTAATTATAAATCCATGCATAAAATGTTGCCTTTCAAGTAAGAATTATGTATTCTTTTTCAAATGACAGCTTTTATGTTGATGGACCGATTACTAAACTTTAAATATGTTTTTCTCCCCTGATTTTAATACTTTATATGATAAGCTCTTCCAACCTGGTGCTACTGAGTTATAACTATTTTCAAAAACAGGATTTTACACGATGTATGATGCATTATTTGATATCACAGTTTATCAGGAGAATTTTCACACTGTTTGAATCGTGTTGCTCATTAGCAAGCGATGTAGTCCCTTTATGAGGCACACGATCATGTTAGTAGAATACGGTCCTGTTTGGGGAATTTTTTTGTTTTTTTTTTCTTGAGATAGTCTCACTCTGTCACCTAGGCTGGAGTGCAGTTGCATGATCTTGGCTCACTGCAACCTCTGCCTCCTGGGTTCCAGCAATTCTCCCACCTCAGCCTCCCTGAGGAGCTGGGATTACAGAAATGCACCACCACACCCAGCTAATTTTTATATTTTTCGTAGAGATGGGGTTTTGCCATGTTTGCCAGGTTGGTCTTAAACTCCTGGCCTCGAGTAATGCACCTGCCTTGGCCTCCCAAAGTGCTGGGGTTAAGTGTGAGCCACCACCATGTCCAGCCGTGGAATCCTGAATGAGGAAACAATTCTGATTCCTTGGACATTTGAGTTCGTTTTTTTCCAATATGATTGGTAATTTTATTTATATCAAATATAAGCTATTTCTCATGTATTTAAATGATATTCAAAATTGGGGAAGGTGGAGGACAGTTATATAAAGCGCAGTTTTAGAGTACGGCATTGTGGGTTGCTATTCTAGGCCTGTTTTTTGCAGCCTCTGTGGGCCTCGGTTTACTTAGCTGTAAAATCTAGACAATGGTCCAGGCAGCGCAGGGGAAATAGATGTATAGAGTATGACACCTGACACAGGGTTCTCACCTCATGAGTTGCCATGTTTAATATACTACATTAAGAAAAGTTGTAACGAGGCCGGGTGCGGTGGCTCACGTCTGTAATCCTAGCACTTTGGGAGGCCAAGGCAGGCGGATCACGAGGTCAGGAGATTGAAACCATTCTGGCCAACATGGTGAAACCCTGTCTCTACTAAAAATGCAAAAATTAGCTGGGTGCAGTGGTGTGTGCCTATAATCCCGGCTACTTGGGAGGCTGAGGCAGGAGAATTGCTTGAACCAGGGAGTCAGAGGTTGCAGTGAGCTGAGATTTTGCCACTACACTCCAGCCTGGCGACAGAGCAAGACTCCTTCTCAAAACAAACAAACAAACACAAAAAAAGTGAAAGAAAACTTGTAACAGAAGAAAGAAAAAGGTGAGCTCTTTCAATATACTTTTCTTTGGACGGAAAAATGATTAGAGTACAATAATGATTATGTAGTTAATCCCTATGGCAGATCTCAAGAATTCCGTAAATGTATTAAGTGGTTATCTAGAAGTCCGTCAAGTGGGAAGGTTACCCAAAATTCAATAGAGAGCAGCCTCTTTTGCACATTAGTGATGTAACTTATGTTAAGTCACTGTGCAGAATTGTGAAGCATCTGGGGTTTTATTATACTTGTAAGCTAACAAGTTCGCCTGTTACTATTTCATGAATGCTGCAGAAGACTCCTGAGTCAAAGACAAAGGACTTTTTTGTCCATGACAAAAGCTGTAGCCACAGCCTTGTGTTGGTTTGTGTCAGTTTTCCATACCTCGTTGTCCCATGGGGGTGACACAAGGGACCTGTGATGGATGTCTGCACATGTCATGGTCTGCATTGCAGGAGGGGGACACGGAGTTTGGGGATATATTGCTCTCTCAGAAGGGTGATCTTACTTTATTTCTCAAGAGTGCTCATTGCTTGCAACCCTGAGAAATGGCCTAGGTAAAAAAGTAATCAAGGCCTGACAGTCTTGGCATCCTCTGCAAGAACATGTGGGGGTGCTCAGGGGCCACGGTAGGGTAGCCTTCCCAGCAATTACATGAACCTTTGCTAATTTAGCCTCTCCAACTGGAATGATGCTGCTCACTATTTTATAGACCTCGTGAAGACCCTTAAATGTGCCTTCATTTGTTAAATAAATGGTCATAATTTTTATATATGTACTGTTTAAAAAGGACACAATCTTTGTATTTCATTAACATATGCCATTATTAGGTGGGGTTCCATAGAATTTAGAATACTGTACAACAATCCTACAATAACACGAGCAAGATGATCAGGCTTTTTTAAGATGGACAATGTACGTGAAAAGTTTAGGATGTGAGAGGAAGAGAAGTAGAGGACAGTTCCGTGTGTTTGTGGCTGCACAGCCAGGTGAATGAAGGTGACATTTAATTTGGTGGAGACTACCTGGAGAGTATTGGGTTTGAAGGAAGGGACATCACGTGCTTGCTTAGTTTTGGATGTGTACATTTTGGACATATATATTTGCCTATTAGACATCTAAGTGGATATGTTGGATAGGTAGTTATATATATGAGTCTGAAATTTGGGGGAGAAGCCAGAGTGGGAGATGTAAATTTGGGATTCCTCAACATATAGTTTTTAACACACATAAGTCTGGAATAAATTATTGAGGGTGTAAGCATAGAAAGAATATAGAAAAGAAGGCATCTGATAACTGAACCCTGAAACACAGTAATATTTAGAAATCAAGAAAAGGTTGAGGAATCAGCCCAGGACACTGGAAAGGGTGACCACTAAAGGAGGAGAAACATCAGAAGGGGTCACGCAGGAAGGAGAGGAGAGGCCTCTAGCAACTGTGACAAATGCAGCTGCAAGGTCAGACCAAGTGTGAGTGGAGAGCACAGCCTTGGATGTAGTGACGCTTTGATGAGTGGCCTCTGCACAAGAGCACTTTGGGTCAGTCAGGAGACCACCACCCCGACTGGCTGGACTCGAGAGGGGAGGGGAAGAGAGAAATGGGGGGCAGGAGATATGGGCAATTCTCTTGAGGTTTCTTAGAGAAAGGAGGTAGTGGCCAGAGGTGGGTATCTGCCATAGGATGGCTTTTGTTTCTGATTTTCAAAGATGGGAGCACGTTTGGAGACTGATGGTACAGGAGAGAGGGAGATCCTGATCAGCAAAGAGAAAGCTGGAGTTTAGGGGAGAGACAGACAGACATAGAAGGGGAAATCAATGTGCGGCATGGAAAGTGCTAAATGAGAGACACACAGATGGGGACTGTGAACAGCTACTGCCACGCTTTAATGCTTCTCACTCCACCTATCCCATTCTAAGATAAACACTGTTTGTACAACAGAATGTATGATCTCTGTGACCAAGTGTGTGATGTGAGAAAGATCTTCCATAAGACAGCATAACAGCGATAGTGATATTTTTTAATACATGAAAATTGTTTCTACAAGTTTTTCTGGAAATTACCTGCTAAATCAGCAAGGAAATATAAGGCAGTTTCTCTCTTCCCCGTCCTTTTTATTTTGCAAATATTAATTCAAAAAACAAAACACAAAACAAGAACTCATTTTCTTCAAAAAAAAAAAAAAAGATGAAAAGAATGCTTATGACACTCACATCGCAGTTGTATTATTTTTTGTTTGTTTGTTTTCCCCTCTGATATAAATGGGAGCTGGGGGATGCTGGGTGGGAGGAAAGCAGAGATGGAACAAGATGCAAAACAAATCATTCTCCCCGTTACTCTCCCTGCTCCTGCTGTTACATGATTCTCCCAGGCAGGCCTGACCCTCAGAGGTGGTGTTTAGTATGTATGCCAAAGTGAATGAATGGGTGAAAATTTAACTTGTATTTGCAAATATTTCTATTGGTAGTTTGATGAAAAGCTAAGAGTTTTATTTATTTTTTTTAATCCTGTATGGATGGTAGCAAGCTATTTTATTTTTCTAAGCCTTATCAGGTTACTCCCTGGATGATCTAAATTAGAAATTTTCTAATGTGGGTAAAATAAGGTGCTTTCTCGGTCTTTTGTGTTTCTTTCTCCCTCCCAACCAGACACACAGGCTCCTAGAATATAACATCCAATGTTGGGGGCTTACTATGGCATACACAGATGTCACATACTCGGCCTGAGAAATAGATGGATTGAAGAAGGAAGGAAAGAAAGAAGGGAGGGAGAGGAAGTAAGGCAGCCTTCATCAAATAATTCTTATGGAGCATGACATGACCACTGCAGGCAATTCAAAGAGAAAAAGGGTGCCTATTAAAAGAGACTGTATATACAAACACATGTTGTTATAAGCTTTATGATTATAAACATAAATATATTATGCTTTCAAAAACTTGAGTTGATGGGGTGGTAGGCCACACCTTCTTCCTGGAGTTGATCAGTTGTGATTTATTTATGGTAGTGCCTTCACTTCCAGATCATCTGTAGGGTGGAAGGAATCAACATATGGACTGGGGTAAGCCCTGTGTCCTATCTTTATTTTATGTCCTGTATTTACAAACACTGGTCACTCACTTATTATTTACTAAATGAACACTGATAGGACAAGAGCATGTGAAACAGCAGCTTGTGTCTTTAGAACACATTATAGAGTTTTAAAAATTACATTGATTTTGTCAACTTTTCCTTGAGCTATTATTAAACTAGTGGCTTCATGGAATCTGGAACTTGGTGAAATCTCCCATCTCTGAGAACCACATGTTTACACCCATTTTCATTTACATAAGTTAGAGATTACAGAACATGTGTTGATTGGAAAACTGCTGTTACCTTTTATGTTATCTCAAAGTGGTAGACTGAAATACAAATAGAACCCAAGATGTGTTTTATACCAAATTTGGTCAAAATCAGTTCACACTTCAGAAAGTTAAATGAAAATTAAGCTGAAAAATGCCCAGAGCTAGACTGATGGAAAAAAGCCAATCACCTCCTTTAAAAAATGGATGTGTGTGTGTGTGTGTGTGTAGTGGGTATGTGTGTGTGTGTGTGTCTCAGTCAGTTTGCATTATCAAAAGCATTCTTAGAGTCTGAAAGACATGAGGAGAGATGAGATGAAAGTCAAATGCATGGCAGGGAACATCCCCCTATATAGCTACCCTCTGTCCCTGAAATCCTAACAACTCTTCCTACCCATGTATCCTTCCTGCCAGGAAATAGTGGCCATCTGCCCACCAACCAAGAAACTTGGAATCTTGACCCTCACCCCTCCTCACCTGCCCTATTTTGTGCCAGTATTGCATTACTTTTAAGTATATTCACTGACAGCTCATTTTGATGTCTGTAAGTTCCCCTTCAGTCTCCTTTTTCTAAAATCTTCTGGTTACATCTACTTTTCCACGTTAATTTAAAATCAGCCTCTGATTTATGTTACGGTAAAAATCTTCAGGAATATGTCACTGGAATTGTATTGTCGATACATGTTAGTTGAGAGAAAACTGTCGTTACAATATTGTTATCCCGTCTAGAGAACTGTGTTTTGTTTTTTTTTTTTCTGATATCTCAAAATGTTCATAATCTTCTTCAGTTAAATTGTATAGTTCTCCTTGTAAAGGTTTTGTACATTTATGATAGGGTGTCATACATAGAGATAATGGATAGTATATATATGCATACTTAGTATCTATATAGAATACTAGTGTATTATAAAACATATTATTAGATACTAGTATATACTTGATACCAGTATATACTAGCATTATATATATATACACACACACATACTCTCTTTTTATATGTTTTTTCTTTTTTTTTTTTTTTTTTTTTTTTTGAGACGGAGTCTTGCTCTGTAGCCCGGGCTGGAGTGCAGTGGCCGGATCTCAGCTCACTGCAAGCTCCGCCTCCCGGGTTCACGCCATTCTCCTGCCTCAGCCTCCCGAGTAGCTGGGACTACAGGCGCCCGCCACCTTGCCCGGCTAGTTTTTTGTATTTTTAGTAGAGACGGGGTTTCACCGTGTTAGCCAGGATGGTCTCGATCTCCTGACCTCGTGATCCGCCCGTCTCGGCCTCCCAAAGTGCTGGGATTACAGGCTTGAGCCACCGCGCCCGGCCATATGTTTTTTTCATTGCTATTGTGTAGGCATTTATTCTGTTACATTTACAAATTAATATCTGGGATGGATTGGGCATTTTGAATTTGTGTTAGTCACTGTACCACATTTTCTTGTTATTTTTAAATGAAAAGATATTATTTCAGGTTTTTTAGGACAAAAAGTCAATCATCCAGGAGCCACAAAAACTTTGTCACTTCATTTTCAGTAGTTATTCATCTAGCTCTTCATCTGTGTGCTCTTCTCAGTTGACTGGGACGTGCAGAACGGTGCCGAGCAGAGGCGGAGACAGAGCATCCTTGTGTTATTTCTGGCTCTCATAGAAATGCTTGTAATGTTTCCTTTTTAAGTGATATGTTCACTATTGATTGCTGGCATATGTCTTTGTCACATTAAGGAATTTTTCTCCTCCTAGTTTACTGAAGAGCTGATAGTTCTTCACGTTTCCCGAGTTCACCCATGAACATGCCCAGACTGGCCGCAAGCCCCCTCTCACGTTGCTGTGCTATGGTCTCCACTGGGATATGCTTCCAGCATCTCCACCACTGCCTGCCAGTGTCTCCTCTGCTCCAGGCTTTCCTTGACCTGCTTCCTGTGCTAGCCCAGTCATCCCTCTTCTGCTTATTTTGTAACTGTTTTCGGAAGTATCTGACTTTGTATGAGACTACAAAGTCCTAGAACCCAGGTCCTTAACTATTCATCATTGGGTTCCAAATGCCCAAGACCCTGATACTTGTGCAGTAGAAACTCAGTGAAAATTGTTTTTATAAATGAACAAATGAAGGAGTCATTGATAAGTTTTTCTATGGATAATATAACAAGTAGGTGGTTCCTCTGAACTGGATAATACTTTATTATTATTACGATTATTATTATTTTGATAGAGACGGAGTTTCACCATGCTGCCCAGGCTGATCTTGAACTCGTGGCCCCAAATGATCTGTCCACCTCAGCCTCCCAAAGTGCTGGGATTACAGACATGAGCCACTGTACCTGGCCTGCTTTATTATTTTTTGTAATTGCTTTCTCTGCTTCTTCCATTTTGTCTTTGTTTTTGTCAGGACATGGTCCTTTGAAAATATGCCAGCTATTTGAAAAGAAGGAAAAATTAACAAAAAGCTACATTTACTGTGTTAAATCTTGGTAGCCGAATATCTGTTGTCATTGCTTATCAAAGCCTAGGAGAGGTTACCCTTGAATATTAAAACATAGTTTATAAAAAATTTATATTAAAATGTTTATATTAAACAATCTTTAAATTGTATAAATATATATTAAATGCTTAAATTGTGTTTCCTGTTCAGGGAATAACTATTCGACCACTGGTGGAGTTTCTTGATGTCAAGAGGTCCAATACGAAACAACAAGCTGTCAGTGAAGAAATCTACTGTCGGGTAGGTGTTAAGAAAGTGTAATACCTTTAATGATAAAGGAAAAATATTTGAATTAGTCAGACAGCTTGGTACCAAGTTGTCCATTTCCTGAAGAAGAAAGGAATGGCAGGGTGACAGGGAGGAGACCCTGAAGAGGGAATGTGCTGAGGGAGTATAGAATAGATATGGCCCCACGGTAACTTCTCCAGGTTAGCTTGCTAAACTCCTGCATGAGTAGAGACACAAGAAGATCCCTCTTTTTACTTCCCTCAGTCTGGAAATGTTCCTACTGGGAAATTATTACCGTATTTCATACTTTTCAAAATTATTAACAAACTGTTATAGGTGAGCAAAATAATCGAAGACTTATCTAATACTGACATGACAAACATTTCATCAATTTGTGTGAAAATGAACTGTTTTATTGCTTTTGGTAATAAATCATAAACAAATAAGAAGCAAAAGCCATGAAGGTCTTCGGAGTTTAGAAATGATCTAAGTAGAGTGAAAATTATTGATTTCGGGTAAAGACTAATCAATTGGCCTGCTTTTTCTGTTTTAGTTGTTTGATCATGTGAAGACTGGAATTGAAGATGTTTGTGGACATTGGGGTCACAACTTTTGGAGAGACAAGTAAGAAGGTCTTTTGGGTTATGCCATTGGGTTATGAAGTGGCCCAGGATTCCTCTGAAAGCAGGACTTACCGATTTGTATTATTTTTTAATTGGAAATCTTTCCTGTGTTGTACCATAGTATGTCCTCTAAGATAAAGTTCAGCTATAATAGAGATGTGGAATAATAGTAGCTTAAACAAGGTAAAAGCTTATTTCCCTCTTCTGTAAATAGCCAGAGATAGGCAATTTACGTTTAATAGATGAGTTTTACTCCAAGACTCCCCAGGGTCTGAGGACCCTCTGTCTAGTCGATCCACTAAGAGTAGCCTTCATTTCCAAGACTGCCTCTTGAACCACAATGGCTGCATCAATATTAGCCATTAGAGGCAGCAAGAAGGATGAAAGATGATGAGGAGACAAAGCATATGTGCTATTAATAGCTGCCTTCTAACTGAAACCATCATAAGCTGCCATATGATTCTTCCGATGATTGGCTTGGACTCAGTCATGTGGCCATTCCTCTCTGCAAAGAGGACTGAGGATTGCGATCTATTTGGCTGAAAACTAGGGCTTCCATTACTATCCATTTTTCCACACGTGGTGCAGGACTTTGTCAAATGCAGAGATTGAGACCATCTAAGCATGTAAACAGATGAGCAGAAATATATATATATATATATATACACACACACACACACACACACACATATATATATAAAATTATCTGAAAAATTACATACATTTATATAAATGCATATACACACAGGCGCGCACACACACAAACACACACACACAAACACACACACAGAGTTTACTGCTCTGTAAAAGGCTCTGTGTTGGATAAATACAATTCAGTACTGGTCTTCAAGGATCTTAAAGTTGAAGTGGAGAAGGTAGACTAGACAGGCAGAATTAGATGCATGCTTTAATATAAACTGAGAAACAGCGTCATGGGTCGAGAAGTTAGGGCCAATTCTGACAGCAGAGCTAGGAGCAGTGGGGTAGAGAAGCCAGCTCCCACCTGCTAGTGGGACCTCATCACGTACCTCTCTTCCTGACTGCACATTTGGCACTGTCCAGAGTGGTTGCTTGAATCAGGGCTTACATCATGGAACTTACAAGTGCTACAAATCAAGGCCCTTTGTTTTCACAGAGCAATTTGTTAAACATTTATTAGCACATCACTGGCTAGGCGAGACTTTCGAAGGCAGCATTTAAGCTAATCCCTGAAGACAGAAGAACGCGTTTTAAACTATATTTGGTAGATCAATCTTGTTTTATTTTTCCTAACTTGCTAACAGAACTTTTTCCCTCCACTGCTAATTTATATTAAATTTACTAACCTACCAATGTCTGCAAGTTAACACAAGGGAATTTTTTAGTGTTTCCTGTTTGCTCATATATGCTGGCATAATATTGGGCTACATAAGAAGTACAAGCCATAGACTCAGGCCTGAAATTCTGTAATATTATAGACACAACAAAGCAATCACACAGCAAGCAGACTCCTGTGTGTGTGTATATATATGTGTGTGTGAGAGAGACCATTAGGTAATATAATGAGTGACAGAGACTTTCAGTGCTAGAACAGCCTTTACGAGCTTTACAACACTGTTTACTAATGTAGACAGGGCCCTGGGACTCAGCCTTACTATATAATGAAAGGAAAAAGATTTTGTTTGTATGGAGAGCATGCCCAATTAGCTACATGGGAACACAGGGTAATAAAATTAAGCAAATTATATTCTCCATTATAAAACAATTTTTAAATGGCCATTTCTCATGGGAAGTACGTCCTTTTCTGGAGGCAGGTGGTAGACCAGAGATCCTATACATCTGCCCTATGACCGTTGGACCTTTATAGCATGGAGGAGTCCTTGTCTGTGCCAAGTCAGTGGAACAGACCTTTTTGCCTCTCTTCTCCACTGTTTTCATAGCAATGCCTATTTTCTGCCTACCTTGTTCCTTTCAACCCAACCACTTTCCTCCCTTTCCCTAGCATCCCCTCAGTATTTTCCTGAAATGACATACGAGAGACGTAACCCAGAACAGCTGGCTCCCTTTCCAAAGTGAGTATTAGGTTCAAAATGTCTACTGCTGCTCTGCCTCCCACATGGGGGAATAGAGATTGGCCTCGCACAGTCATCAGGCCACCTGGTCCTGGGGCATTGTCAGAAGAAGGAAGAGGTAGATGCTGTGGTCATGTGGGTTTGGTCTGGAACTCAGGAGAAGAAATGTCAGAGAAAGTCTGGCTACGTCTGTCTTTCAGGCAGAGACATTATATCTGGGGTCCATGAGTCTGCCCTAGGAACACATCCAAAGGCTGCCAGACTAATTGGCTGTAAGTGCTAAAGATGAGAGAGCCAACCTTGCCCCATGCCTGAAAGGGAATGTTACGTGGCTAGCATTTGCCACTGCAGTGGATACACTTCTTTTAATAATTTTGAAAGCATTGATGTATTTCCGTGCACAATTTTTTTTCCAGGAAAATTTCAGTTTCCGGGATTGTCAAAGGCACACAGGTAGAGCAGGGAAGTGGGTGCGGCGGGATGTGGTGCTGACACAGGACATTTTTAAAATGAGTTCTGCTGAGATCACATCCTTGGTGATTGTTAATGTTACTAAACAGCAGCATCAAAAAGAAGCGATTGTTTCAGGCATGTTGAGTGTCTTTCCCTTTTCTCTGGAATCCTTACGCTGTGGATTTCCAGTGGTTCTGCCGGAGAATTCTTGAGGTATTTGATCCTTTGAGAATGAAGGGGGATACGGCAGGGACCCTTCTCAGTCTTGGCACAAGCAGTCTAATGATGGTGAAATAGAACACCTATGTGTAGCTTAGCAGAGAAATGAAAGGCGTGGAACTGAAGCAAGGAAAACACACTATCACTACACAAAATAGAGCAGATGCCATTGTCCTTGGTGCTTGTTCTTCCTTTTACTTCTCTCTAGTGAAAAGCTCAAACAACAACAACAATAAAAGTTTGAAAAGGTGTGTTGCTGCTAGGAGTCCTGGCCCAATGGGCCTAACATAAAACTCCAATTAAAAGTAGACAAAAGTAGACCCAATCTTTAGTGGCCAAAAACAAAGCACATTCAGGATGGCTCTTCTTTAATTATTCAGAGCCCTCCAGTATTTAGAACAAAGGACTATCAACAAGAATGTGGGTTAACACTGATTCCTTTCACGGCACAGGTGTGTCTATAAACCTCCTTGGACTTGTGGTGACCACGTAGTACACTTAATTCTTTCTCAACAAATATTTATTGCATGCTGCTTCACTTATGTATTGACATTATAATGTTGTGTAACAAACCATCCCCAAAACTCAGCTGCTCAGAACACGTCATTATTATTAAAGTGCATGAGTCAAGAGGCTGACTGGGGTTGGGCTTGGCCAAGTTGAGGCCGGGCTTGTTCACGTGCTCCAGTGGGTTGGCTGGCTGCCCGCTGATTCTGGCTGGACCTATCTGGTGTGACTGGGGTGAGGTGACTCTGCTCCATGTGACAGTCACCTTTGTCCTGGGACTAAGGAGCCACTCTGTATATTTTTCTAATAGTGATTGTTGAAGCACAAGATGTAAGCCTCCATGTGCAAGCCCAGGTTAAGCCACTGCTTCTTTCATTGCGTCTGCTAATAGCCCACTGACCAAAGCAAGGAACATTATTGAGCATGCTGGCAAGGAACAGGGCAAAGCAAGACATCTAGGCCATGGTGGAAGGCCATTGCCAAGTAATATGGCAGAGGATGTGGATACAGGGAGGACGTGGGACCAAATCATTCATTCTACCACATGTGCTTATAGTGTGCCAGGCACTCGTGATATGGAAAAAAAAAAAAAAAACGCTGCCCATGTAGACCTTACATTCTTGTGCCAGGAGACAGAAAGTAAGACAAGTACATTGTATGTCATGCTAGAAAGTGGTAACTACTATGGAGAAAAATACATCTGGGCAGCGAGATGGGGACTGCTGGGAGAGGAAGGCTGTGTGCAATTCTAACAGGATGGATAGGAAGGGCACTTTTTGAGAAAATGATTGTCAAGGAAAGACTTAAAAGAAGTGTAAAAAGTGAGCCCTGCCGGTATCTGGGGAAAAGGATTCCTAGTAGAAGGAATAGTAAGTATAAAGACTCAGAAATGGGAGCACTGCTGGTAAGTCTTTAATACAGGAAGGACACCAGTGAGGTTGCAGCTAAGGAAGAGGGGCACAGTACCAAAAGGGGCAGACCCAGATTGTGTAGGAAGTCACAGGGCATTGTACTTGTACCCAAGGAAGATGCAGAACAGTTACATCGTTGGACATATTTTAACAGGAGCACTTGGGCTTCTGTAGAAATGCAATGGTGGAAGTAGAAATGCCAATTAGGTGCTCACTACCAGAATCCGGTGAGAGAGAATGATGTTTTGGACCAGGGCGATAGCATTAGATGGGGTGGGAGATGGCTGGATTTTGTATATATTTTGATGGTGGAACCAACAGAAATTGCTGATGGAGCAAAGATTTGGAATACTGGTCTGCTAGGGCTGCCATAACCAAAGTACCACAGATTGAGTGGTTCAACAGAAATGAATTGTCTCATAATCCTGGGGGCTAGAAGTCAGACATCAAGGTGTCAGCAGGGCTCATATCTTCTGAGGGCCATAAGGGAAGGTTCTGTTCTACGCCCCTCTGCTTGGCTTGTAGATGGCTGTCTCCTCCCTGCCTCTTCACATCATCTTCCTTCTCTCTGTATGTGTTGGAATCCAAATCTCTTCTTTTTGTAAGTGCACCAGTCATTTTGGATTTGGGCCCATTTTGATGGCCTCATCTTGACTTAATCACTTCTGTAAACACTAGATCTTCAAATGTGGTCACAGTCTGAGCTACTGGGGATTAGACTTTAGCATATGAATTTTTGGCGGGACACAATTCAGCCCATAACATACAACATGAGAAAAGTAGAAGAATCCAGGATGACACCAGGATTTTTGACCTGGTGGAGTCATCGTTCACTAAGATGGGAGGACTCTGGCAGAATGTCAGTTCAGTTGGAATATGTTAAATTTGAGATGCCCCAGAGCTATCCAACTGCAGATGTTGAGTAAGTAGCCAAAAGCTCATATCTGGGGTTTGGCCGAGAGGTTGGAGCTGGAGATACAAATGTGGGGGTCATTGGCATAGAGATGCTATTAAAAGCTAGGAGACTGGGCAAGATGGTGATGGGAGTGAGTGGCAGTATGAAAGAGAACCAAGAACTGAGGCCCAGAGCACTCCCACATTAGGAGGTCAAAAGAAAAAAACAAAACAGAGAGAGGGTGAGAAAGAGGTTGGTGTACCCCAGGGTGGTATCCTGGAAGCCAAACGAAGACAATAGTTTAAACAAGTGAGGGCAGGAAAGATGAGGATTCATAATTGCCCACTGCAATTATATCATGTGGTTCACTGACCACTTTGATAAGAGTAGCTTTAATGCAGTATTGAAGCAATGTGAATGTTCAAGAGAGAATCAGAGGAGAGGAATTGGAGAAAACAAACAGTGAGAACCTTTCTGAGCCATTTTGCTAAAAGCAGAAGTAGAGAAATGGTAAAGAGAGAAACATATGTATTTTAATCTGTAATTAGTGAATACTAGATTTATGTGCATCAGGGTCATATATAAAAATGTAGCAGTATGTGTCATATATACATATATGTGTGTGTATATATACATATCTGTGTATGTATACATATCTATATGTATATGTACATACACATACATGCATACATATGTATAATACACACACACACATGCATATGTGTATGTGTGTGTATATATATATACATACACGTACATATGTATATATACACATACACATTTATACAGGTAGGCACCTACTAAATATATAAAATGACCAGATTAGCTAAATGCTGTTACTAAGTATTCTCCTGGGAATGGTGGAAATGACTTTATTGGTAAAAACAACAACAATTTTCTTAGTCAATCCAGTATTAATTTATTGAAAGTTTCTTTATTTACAGGTTTAAAAAGTTTGATGATAAATATCTGCGGAAGCTTTTGATTCGGGAAAACCAACCAAAGTCAAGCATTGTATCTTTATATAAGAAGCTTGAAATAAAACATGCCATTGAGATGGCAGAGACTGGGATGATAAGTACTGTCCCTACATATCCATCTCTAAAGTAAGTATGGTCTTGCAAAACAAAAGTTAGTATTGCTAAATATGCATTGATAGTATTTTGAAACTAGTAATAATAATTTTGAAAAATTGACCCAGGCCAGGTGCAGTGGCTCATTCCTGTAATCCCAGCACTTTGGGAGGCCGAGGCAGGCAGATCACTTGAGGCCAGGAGTTCAAGACCAGCCTGGCCAACATGGTGAAACCCTGTCTCTACTGAAAATACAAAAATTAGCTGGGCATGATGGTGTGCACCTGTAATACCAGCTACTCAGGAGGCTAAGGCATGAGAATCACTTGAACCCAGAAGGCAGAGGTTGCAGTGAACCGAGATCGTAGCACTGCACTCCAGCCTGAGTGACAGGGTGAGACACTGTCTCAAAAAAAAAAAAAAAAAAAAAAAAATTGACCTGTGCCCTAGAAAGATGTCTTAAGATCTCACAGCAGAATGAGATTCTGGTTAAAATATGAAACCTTAGACATGTGTATGTTATGTTATTTTATATGTTTTATGTCCTGTTTTGTGTTATGTTATTTTAGACCCTTGAGAGAAACAAGATTAAATTACCCAGGGAGGAAAACAAGGATTATAAAGAGCCTTAAACTGCTTCTATGAATTTTCCTAAACAATATCCAACTGATAAAAAATAACCAAATGTATGAGTAGACAAGAAAATGTGATTTAGGCCAGGCGCAGTGGCTCATGCCTGTAATCCCAGCACTTTGGGAGGCTGAGGCGGGAGGATCATGAGGTCAGGAGATCAAGACCATCCTGGCTAACACAGTGAAACCCTGTCTCTGCTAAAAATAAAAAAATTAGCTGGGTGTGGTGGCAGGCGCCTGTAGTCCCAGCTACTCAGGAGGCTGAGGCAGGAGAATGGTGTGAACCCGGGAGGCGGAGCTTGCAGTGAGCCGAGATAGTGCCACTGCACTCCAGCCTGGGTGATGAGCAAGACTCCGTCTCAAAAAAAAAACAAAAACAAAAAAAGAAAATGTGATTTAAAACATTAAGAAAAAGAAACAAAATAGTTGTAATAAGCATAACAGGAATTCAGATAACTGAATTATCAGACAGACTTTTAAAGTATAAAATGTGTGTGTGTGTGTGTGTGTGTGTGTGTGTCTGTGTCTGTGTATGTTTAAGGAAAGAAAATTACATTGAAAGTTTTGGCAATATCATGGAGATTATTAAATGGAAATTCTTGAGCTACAAACAAAGTAACTGACTTTATGATCTTATTTGATGTGTGTAGCAGCAGATTAGACAGAGTTAATGAGAGAAATGCTTAATTAGAAAATAGGTAATAAGGAAATAACCAAAATAAAGAAAAAGAGAAAAATACAGAAAGCTACATATTGAGTGCAAAACAGATAAATTAAAGACAATATTACTAGAAGAAAAGAAATACTCAATATTGTTCAATTTTAAATTTTCCTCAAGCTGATATTTGGATTCAATGACATGTCATTCAAAATCCCAGGGGGGGTGTGTGTGTGTGTGTGTGTGTGTGTGTGTGTGTGTGTATGTTTAGATCAGTTGGTCCTAAAGTTTTAATGGAAATACAAAAAGTCAAGACAATTTTGAAGATGTACAGACTTGGAAGGTTTACATTATTAGATAACAGGACTTCATATAAAGTTACATGATTAAGACAATATGATATTGGAACAGGACAGATAAGCAAGCCAGTGGAACAAAATAGTTCAGAACAGACCCACCAATATATGGAAATCTGATTAATGACAAAGTTTACAGAATAAGCAGTGGGGGAGAAAAGATGCCTTGAATAAATGGTTCTGATCAATTAGGTATTCATATGAAAATAAAATGAAATTAACCACTGCCTCACACTATCAAGTCAAGGTATACTGTAGATCTGAATGTGAGAAGTGAAACAATAAAGCTTTTGAAGATTCTGTAGGAACATACCTTAATGTTGTGATAGGAAATTACTTTTTTTAAACAAGCTCCAAAAAGCACAAGCTATAAAGAAAAAGATTGATATACTGAACTGTATTAAAATCATGAGATTTTGTTTAGCCCACTACATCCTTAAAGAGGTGAAAAGGCAAATCACAGACTGGGAGAAGATACTTGCCTCACATAACTGACAAAGGGCTACAGGAAAAAAGACAATCCTATAGAACAATGGACAAGGAACTTGTTCAGACACTTGATAAAACAGGATATGCAAATGGCAAATAATCATGTGTGTTCTAAAAAACATGCATGTGAATATTCATAGAAGCATTGTTTGCAATATCCAAAAATTGGAATTTAGCCAACTATACATCAACAACAAAACAGATGAACTGTGGTATACTTATACCATGGAATATTATACAGCAGTGAAACTGAATGCATTATAGCCATATGCAATAACATAAATGAATCTTCAGCATAATGCTCAGGAAAAGAAGCTAAATGCAAAAGACTACGTATTATACTGTTTCATGTATATAAGGTTTAAGTTCAGGCACAATGAATCTATGACATTAGAAGTCAGAATAGTTATTACTGTTGGCAAAGAGGGAGAGAATTAGTGATTGGTAGGAGGAACATGAAGTAGTTTCTGGGATTCTAGTGAATGTTCTGTTTCTTGACTTGAGCAGTGGTTGTCTAAGTATGTTCACTTCCCTGAACATATAAGATTCGTGTAGTTTATATTACATTTTATAAAAAATTGTTTAAGTATAAACAGGGATGTAGTCGTACACTTGTCACTAGATGTATGCAAAAATATTTTGGTAGGAATTTGGTGTGCACATTATATAAGAAAATGAGATATCAAAAAGATAGATCGTTACTTAATGACCTCTTATATTCCTTCCGACTCTGAAAATCCGTGAATTAACTTTGATGATCAAAAAAAAAAAAACCTGACTAGAAAGTGGGACAACTGTCTCAACAACAACACCTTTCCCTGAGAAAATGCTTCTCATAAACCATCTGAGCAATTGAGAGGAGGCAAAAATGAATCATCCAACTCTAGAGAAGTCTGTCCCGCTGAAGCATCAGTTCTGTTTGCTCCTCTCTGTGTATCCATTACCCACTGTGCACCAGGTTTTGTACCCAAGTAATTACTTTCATGATTGGTTCACAGCAATGCTAAATTTGCATTGAAAAATACAAGAAAACTATGCTCTTTAATTTCTGTGTCCTCAGTGCCTCTTCTAGAAGACTTGCATTTATGCATATTAACCTTCCTGGCTTTAATTTGTTTTCTTGATTTTTCTTTTCTCTTTATTTTCTCGTACTACATATTTTTGTAGCCTGCCTCAAACCCTTTTTTGGAAGGAGTTAGAATAAAAACATATAAATGCAGTCCCAATGGTCATTCTTTGCGGTGGTTACATTCCATAAAGTAGCCTCAAATACTGACACGCAAATACTGAAAGCTTTTTTTTTTCTTTTTTTGAGGCAGAGTCTTGCTCTGTCACCCAGGCTAGAGTACAATGGTATGATCTCAGCTCACTGCAACCTCCGCCTCCCGGGTTCAAGAGGTTCTCCTGCCTCAGCCTCCTCAATAGTTGGGATTACAGGCGCCCACCACCACGCCCGGTTAATTTTTGTATTTTTAGTAGAGACTGGGTTTCGCCATGTTGGTCAGGTTGGTCTCGAACTCCCAACCTCAGGTGATCCACCCCCGCTCATCGGTCTCCCAAAGTGCTGGGATTACAGGCATGAGCCACTGCACCTGGCTGCAAATACTGAAACGTTTTTCTATGGGGACATACAACATTAGGTTCCTTTGAGCCTCTGGTCACAAAATTTTCATCAGCCAATCGATATGTAACCTATTTTATGTATGTTTATGTTTACAGATACCTTATTTAATATACATCACTAATTCACTGACATTGAATTCATGGTCAAGAACACTATAAACTCATGTATGACCAAGCTTACTTAACACATTTTCTCTGTAAGGCACATCACAGGCTTCTTGTGCTTGGGAACTCTAGACAGCACTTCGGCAATGCCTGGGGGCCATTTAAAGCAGTAGAATCACCAATAAATAATGTAAAAATATAAATAATCATAGCGCTAAATAGACTGTGAGAAGGACATTATTTATAGTACGAGAGTGGAAACAAGAAAGCAGACGCCTCCTTGTTCAACATCTTCAGGGAAAGTGTGTAAAATGACTCAAATTTTTTGTCACTCTGCATATGTCTGTGAATAACTGCAAAAAGACTGAAATTCTGATATTGGGTTTATAAATCAATACTAGCAAGTAGGTGAGTTCATGATTATGGAACCCACAAATGAGGATTGACTGGATATACGTACATGTTATAAACGGTGTGTTTGCAAATATTTATGATGAGGTTTTTAAAATATGAAAACTTAATGGTAAATTGAAGTCAATTAGGTTTCTGTTGGAGAAAACTATTCTATTTTACTTTATTTATGGAGTGTTAGAAATAATAAAGTGATGTAGCATTATAAGCCATTGTAGTTTTTCTTCCTTGAAAATATAATGACATGAATAGACTCTGAAAACTTGTGAATTGTTAAACGTGCCATGAATGATTTTGAAACTGAAATAAGAGTTACAGAATTTGGAATTATTTTAAGTTACTGAATAATCCCCAAGGGCTATTTTTAAAACTGAAGACTCGTCTTAAATACTTATCGCTCTAAGGAAGAAAATCAATGATTCTAATATTTGTTGAAAGGTAAAATATTCTTTTTCTAAACTTTCACAGTGATTGTCGTGAAGAAAAAATAAGGAGGGCCACATCTACTGAAACTGATGAAATTCGAGAACTCCTATCAAGAAATCTCTATCACATCCGTCAGCGAGTGAGAATAATTTATGTAGCAAAATATTTACTTACCGTTGGCTAACAGGACACCTTCTGGTTTTGCGCTGTAATTGGAGACTGCACCATGACACTGGGCTCAGCAGGTCCCATGCTGGGCATCTTCTCTCCTTCTGCTTCTCTCCACCCTGCTTCAGGGTCTTACTATCCTCCTGGACACCATGGCTGAAGCCTTGGGGTCCCCTGGGAGTTCTGCTGCTGTGCTCTTAGATATAAAGAAATGCACATGTAGACTAATTTTAAAGAAATGAATTGATTGCTGTTTGTTTTAAAGAAATAGTTTTATAGCTTAGACTTTTAAAATGGAGCTCACCCTCCTTGTTGTTTATAAAGTGCTATAGTTTCTTCTCTCCTGAGTCACTTCTTTCACTTCGTTTCCATTGTTAGCACCTTATTCTAATAATGTGCTAACAACACAGCTAAGGAATAGAGAGTGCCCTCAATTTTCCAAGCCCCATTTCAGTGTGTTGCATGCGTTAACTCATTTAATCCTCCAATGAGTGGTAGGTGTTACTGTTGTCGCCATTTCACAGATAAAGAAATTGAGGCACAGGGAGGTGAAGTGGCACTTGGGCTTGTCAGGAGTCCTCCTCACTCATGTGGGGGTGTTTCAGCAGCTTCTTAGCTGGTCTCCCCACAGGGTGTCCCCATTCCATCCACATGACTCTTACCTGACCCTTTTTCCTACAGTACCTTTTAATTTAAAATGAAACAAAACAATAGTTGTGGCTCCCAAGCTAAACTATTCATTGAAAATTTGGACTCTATTTCCAAGTTCCACTTTATCCAACCGTATTTCCACATCTCCCTCACCCATCTGCTCCCTGAAACACCCAGGGAGTGAGAGGTTCTGTTTTTGTACTTTGGCCCAAGTGGATTTCTCACTATCCCCCGGGAGCATCTCACACCTTCCTGTCAGCTGGTCCAAAGCCTCCAGTGTTTAAGGCTCCCCCAACAGCCACCATATTATTCCCATCCTGTGGTTAAATGGAATAGCACTTGGAGCTTATACGGTACCATGTAGTTGCAGCACTTATTTCCATGATTTTGTATAATTGTGTTAGCCTTAGATGCTCAATGAGATAGTAATCTCCTCAAGGCAGGAATGAAGCTTTGTTCTGTGTTACGTTTGCATCTCTCAATAGAACCTAATATATTTCTGGACATGGGGATATTCCCAAGAAGTACATGTTTATTCTATCAGAAATGAATTTAATTATTTATGATTTATTTTAGGAACCACATTTTTATGTACCCTATAAAACTAAAAGCGGATGCCATGTACAGCCCTGGTTTAGGAATTTTATTTTTCAAACACTGGAAGGTAATCATTGTGAGGAGTGTCACCAGCTCTCTTCATGTGACAACCCAGTTGAAAAAAGGGAACGTTCTGAAGTTAGTCAGAAGGGCATGGCACCACCAAGTGGCTCAAAGTGGTTTGTTTTTAACGTCAGTAATTCCTATTCAAAAGAGGCTGTAGCATGGTGACTTGTATTTTATTTCCAGATGTTAATGATGGCTAAATACCTACAAGAGACATCAAGGTAGACACGGCACTTGATGAAATCAATCATTTTTCTCATTTATGAAAATCACACTTTTCAATGAAAAACAAACCTTATGATCTGACTTTTATTGAAGGATGAACTATACATACCTGTAATACCGACTTGGAAGGCTGAGGTGGGAGAGTTGCCTGAGCCCAGGAGTTGGAGGCTGCAGTGAGCTATGAGCGCCACTGCATTCCAGCCTGAGTGACAGAGCAAGACCTCAACTCTAAAAAAGAAAAAGAAAAAAAAAAACACAAAATGAAAAGAAAATATAAATTCTTTGAAGATCTGAAAACTGTTTGTTAATTTTTATACTCTTAATTTTTTGCTCTGCACAGAAGTTGTAAGTGCTTAGCTGAGGTGCAGATCCAAAGAAATGTGGTAAAGTCTTGGAATTTCTGGGGAAATGATCAGGTTTTTTTTTTTTAATGTCCTCTATGTGTTTCATTTCAGACTTTATCCTACAACAGACACAGTCTGACTGCCGACACAAATGAGAGACAAGCCAAGGAGATTCTGATTCGCCGGCGGCACAGTTTGCGAGAAAGCATTAGGAAGGACAGCAGCTTGAAACGAGAACACAGGGTAACTGAGTGTGTGCCTCTGGGAGACTTCCAGGGGTGGAGCCAAAGCCCTTCCATTGATCAGCTGATGGTCATCATCAGCTCTGCCAATCAAGTGGCTGTTGACAGTTCTCTGAGAAGCTGCAGGAAGGCCAGGTGGCTGGGGGATGTGAGTGTTCGCAGGTAGTGTGGCCAGCATTGCAGTTGGTTCAGGGAACTGTCAATAAATGAGGAAAGTCATTTAAAAACAATATTGTGGGCCTGGTGTGGTGGCTCACACCTGTAATGGCAGCACTTTGGTAAGCCGAGGTGGGTGGATTGCCTGAGCTCAGGAGTTTGAGACCAGCCTGGGCAACATGGTGAAACCCCATCTCTACTAAAATACAAAAAACATTAGCTGGGTATGGTGGCATGCACCTGTAATCCCAGCTTCTTGGGAGACTGAGACAGAAGAATAGCTTGAACCGAAGTGGAGATTGCAGTGAGCCGAGATCGCGCCACTGCACTCCAGCCTGGATGACAGAGCGAGACTCCGTCTTAATAATAATAATAATATGATATATTGGCTTCACGTAGCAAGAATTGAGGCTTATTTTTAATAATATCCTATATTGGGTTGTCAGAAATCAAAATGGTTATATGTGAACAAGGAGTTACTTTATGTGTAAAATGTAGCAGTGTTAATTAAAAGTTAATTTAAAACACTAGTGACTGCGGTACTTGAAATGCCAGTAAATTAGCTGTAGTAATACTTTTTGTTCTATTAATATCATTTTAAAGATTTATTAAAGTAAAAAAAAAACCTTACATATATATATTTGTAAACATATCTTCTTCCCCATACGTGTAGGTTCTAAGTCTTTCTGGCAGTACTTTTATACATAGATGTTTCAGTAGCTTTTCTTTGAGAAGAGCCAGTGGTTTTCATATGTGTTTCTAATTTATTTCCCACTTATTTCTATTTCCCTTTGTAGGGATCTCCATTCTATTTTGGAAGGGATTTAATTATTTCAAGTTATAACAGTTACAGCCCTCCACAAAGTAATTTTGGAATCAGGAATTAAAATTCTGGTTTTTATCATGAAGTTTTGCCATACAATTTTTAATCTTTAATATACAATAAGTGCCACTTGTATCATTTAAGTACGATTTTATATTTTACAGGCTTCCACTTCAACCTCCCGATATTTATCCTTACCTAAAAATACAAAGCTTCCAGAAAAGCTACAAAAGAGGAAGACTATTTTTAATGCAGGTAATGAATATAGTTGGAGCTGAAAAACTTTAAATTTATTTGCCAATGTTTATAAACTAGACAAATTTTCCTATTATTTTTCTTCGTTAAGCGTGAGTTCCAGAGTTTGCAAATCTAAAATAATAACTGGGTGAATTTTACTCCGCATTACAACGTTTTGGAAAGGCATTCTGTGCAGATTCTCAAGAATCCAATCAGTTATTTTCCAGCAAATATTGTCACCATGGGGTTCAAGGGCAGGTAAACAGAAAGTTGTAATTCTGCAAATGTTTAAGTAATTAAAATTTCAAAGTAATTCCAATATATTTTCATGAAAGCAGCCATATATTTATTCTGGCTATAACGATAAAGCTTTGTTACAATGTCTAATATCTTTTTAATGTGATAGTTATCTTTATGTAGACACCGAAGACATTGTCTGTGAACCCCAGAAGAACTATATTAGGATTTCATGTTATTAAAATGTGGGATGTCTAAGGGACTTCATGCAGAAAGAGAAAACCAAATACCATATATTTTCACTTACAAGTGGGAGCTAAACATTAGATACACAGGACACAAAGGCGGGAACAATAAACACTAGGGATTTCAAAAGGTGGGAGGTAGGGAGCCGGGCAAGGGGCAAGGGTTGAAAAATTACCTGTTGGTACTATGTTCACTACTTGGGTGATGGGATTTTTAGAAGCCCAAACCTCAGCACCATGCAATATACCCATGTAACAAATCTGCACATGTACCCCTAGAATCTAAAATAAAATTTTCTTTAAATGTGGGATGGAACAATCATTACCCCTCTTTTTTTGGTGGGGGGGCTTGCTTAATTAACTGTGAAGAGGGAAGTCTAAATGATGGCTGGTGGTAAAGGAGGGTGAGGCGAGAATAATCGGGGGAAGACAAGGCAGCACTGAATATTTAGAACAGTGGCCCTTGGTCCCACCAGCAAACATGCTCTCAGTTCCCAAGAATGTCAACTCCTGGACAAGCATTTTGTTCACTGCCTTACCCACAGCGCTCCAGCACCTGAATCTGGTTCCAAAGCTGTCTCCTCCCTTTGTTTGCAAAGGGTTTTGGCCCTTTTGTGGACATGTAAAGGAAATCAGCAAAGCCGTGTTTGAGGTTCCAGATCAAGGCAAGAATCTTCTCCATAGCATGTGATTATCAGACCGCCTGCTGTGTGCCAGATGCCAGGCTGAGCCCTCCTGGGATCATCCCTGTGGGGCAGATGAGCACAGCTGCTACTACCAAAGGGGCTCGGTTGGAATCCCAGCTCCACCACCTACAGATACCTCTTGAACCTAGTTACCCCATCTGTAAAGTAGGTGATTGTGAAGACAAAATGGGCTAACGCATTTGAAAAGACTTAAGACAATGCCTGGCACACAGTAAGCTCTTCAAAGTTAGCATGAATATATACTTGTGGGCATGGGTGCTCGCAGGGGTTATGTGAGATGCACAAGGCCACTCACCTAAAATTAGCACAAGCCCGCTAACCTCCCCTCCCCAGAGTCCCAGGACGTATCAGTTGCCTGACCCACTAAGGTACTGAAGTTTCTTGCAATGCCTTCTCTCTAAAATGCTTGCCCACCTTGTCTTTTGCTCCGTGATAGATGGCAATAGCAGTGACTCAGACACAGATGCCGGGACCACCGTGCTCAATTTGCAGCCCAGAGCCAGGCGCTTCTTGCCAGAACAGTTCTCCAAGAAATCCTCCCAGGCCTATAAAATGGAATGGAAGAATGAGGTAGATGTTGAATCTGGCCGAGAGAAGCCCAGCACCCCCCCAACACCCCACAGCAGAGAAAAGGGCACCCAGACGTCAGGCTTACTACAGCAGCCCCTTCTCTCTAAAGACCAGTTTGACCCAGAGAGGGAAGACAGTTTGACTGAATGCATCCCGCCCAAGCCACCACCACGGTTGGTCTGGAGGGCATCGGAACCTGGAAGCCGGAAAGCCAGATTCAGGAGTGAGAAGCCTTAATAGAAGCAGCCAAAGCAGATGTGAGTGTCTGACCCAGCACAGCTGTGCTTTGTTACTCTGAAACCCGACAAAACAGTGGAATCCATGAAAACTCTCTGTGCATCTAAATACTTCCGGGGCGCGATAGATTCATGGCACGGATAAATGAGGCAAATCCGAAGAAAAGGAAAATCCAATAAAAAATAGTCCCACAAAATGCCTTTTGTGACTTACAGGTGGCAATTGTATTATTTGCAGGCCTGAAAAAAAAAACTGGTAATGTGTGCCTTTATTGAACGTGAATGACAGAACTTGAAATTTTTAACACACCCTTGTCGGTGAAGATTTTAATATATTACGTATGTGCTTCAGATTTTATTTATGAAAAAATATGTATATCTGTAATCAGTCGTTAAGTGAATGGCACTAAAAGTATGGAGAACAGCTTTCTTTCCCAGGGGAGAAGGATGGCGCTTGGGGGTGACTCCTAAGCTCAGGGTGGAAGCTTTTCCCTGTCCTGACCCGATGAAGCAGCTGGTAAGTGAAGAGCACAGCTGGAAGCAGAGACACCTGATGACTCAAACTGGGCAAACAATCAGAACGTCATCCTGAAGGAATGGCCTGACTCCCAGAGCGCAGATTGGAGGTGCCAGGACTCCTATGAACTACTGAGAGTCTGTTTTTTAACTTGTTCCTCTGTCTACTGTGTGTTTGGGGGTGACATCAAAATTCCATTTCTTCTTCTTGTTTAAATGGGGCAGAGAGAAAGGATGCCCAAGTATCCACCAGCTTATTGTGTTGACAGATTTGGGAGCAGCTTTTGATGAAGTTCCACCCATGAGGGTCCATGTGGCAAGTGGGGGCACAGGGCAGCACCTGGTTACAACTTGCTGGTGGGTTTTATGTTGTGCAATAGTAGGAGGAGGAGGCAGGTGATCTATGCCGATCTATGATCACCTGCTTTAGCAGAATTTTTCTGTAGAGTGATGCTTGAATTTTGAGCCTCCAGGTTAGAGGCTCCAAGCAGACAAGGAAGAAAGTTTATAGATACAATATTCTAAAGTTTAACAAGTTGAGTTGGTGAGATATCAAGTTTTGAATTTTATTCGGGAAGCACTTTGGAGAATGTGGGAGTCCTACTGTTTTGCACTAGTCTGTAATTTGTTACCTCTCCGCATTCGATAATATAGTAACTCAGAATTTTCATATAAAATTGAATTATACTCATTGGAGTACTTTTTAAAAGTACAGCAGAAAGAAAAGAAGTGGAATATAAGCATTAAAGATTAGTATTTGATTCTCTATCTCTTAACTGTAGATTTTATTGGCCTGTCTTTCTTCTAAATAATTCTTTAAAACTTGACTGGAACACGCTCTGCATTTCTGAGTGTAGAAAGTAAATGAAGCCACTCACACAGTCCTTTGATTTCCCACTGAAGATACCCCAAAGGATGCAAGTGCCTACTGTATTATCAGGAGGGAAACATGAAAATCTTAAGACAAAAATCCTCAGAAGTGGTTTTCCACCCCTTCACCACCTCCACCAACAAGGAGAAGTAAATCTACACCTTTTTCTCATGTTCTAAAGTCTTAGAATACTGCTGGATTGTCAAGCATGAGACACAGCAAAGGTTACATACACAAGGTACAAGTTCATAGGAGCACAATTCCTTGATCCAGGGAAAGTAGCATAGAATGCAATTTGAAAACTACAGGCTTAGGACTTTGTGCCAAAATCTCTATTTTAAATGAAAATATTTATATATATAAATACATTTATTCTGCTTAACACAAATGAAAACTGACATAAAATTTTATAACATGATTCATCAAGATATGTGATGTAGATTTTTGAGAATGCCAAAAATCAATTTTCAGAATAGCTACAGTATGAAATCTGAAAAGAAATACAGAAATTGAAAGTGACCTTAAAGAATAAATTTCCTCATTTTTCCTGGTTTCCTATGTTTATAACTATTTTAAAGAGTTTAACTTTCTGGAACTGAAGGGGAAAACATGAAAATGTTTACATCACTTCTTGTTAAGCAGGTAGACCAAATTCAGCTTTCAGTAATTCATCCATATAGAATTTGGATGACCATGTATAAAGGAAAACTTAAATCTTAATTACTATCAGTTTTTTTCTTGTTTGTTGAATGACAAAGGCAATAAAAATAAATTTGACTTTGGCTTTTTCTCTATACTTTCTTCTTTTTGTAACTCTTAAATTCTAGTCACTAGTCATTATGAAGGAGAGTACTGACTAAATATTTTCATAATCTAAATACTGTCACAATCTAAATTTCTGTACTAGAGAGAGCCCTAGTCCTTTGTAAAGCCCTTCCTTCGTCCAAACAACACTTGATCCAACCAAAGTTCCAATGTGACTGTAGATTTTTGATAGGTCTTCGGTGTTGGTTGTAACAAAATTTGATTTGAACTACCTATAAGTGAAAAGTCGGGGTTTATTACTTTATATGTAATGCTAAGGGGAGACTGTTGGGAACAGTTATGTCAGTGAGCAAACTAGAAATTGGCTTCAAAGTCTGATACTTTTAAAAGCATGTGTTTTGTGCGTATGCTCACAAAGTGTCTGTGAAGAGATTTCTTTCAGCTTTTGCTCAGCTTTATGGTGGGGTGTATTATTTTACCTGGGCAGTGAGGGTATTGATTTACATAAAAACTGTAGAGAAACACAGTTAGTACAAGTCTCAGCACGTTTTGCATTTATTGTACTGCCCAAATTGTGTTTATGTTAAAAGTCGTGTTTCATAATCTGCAATATTTTTGTCAAAGTGCACACTGTACTTTCTTCTTAAAAATGTGATTAAAGAGATCACTTTGTCCGGATGAAGCAGCTGTTGGCATTATCTGCTGAGGTTTGACCACCACGTGCTGATTCTCTCATCAATCTGAAAAAGAACACTCTGGCACACACGAGGTTAAAATGTGTGGCTCGCTGCTACTTTTTATCCCACTTTTTAACCAACCCTTTCTTCAACCCCCTTCTAAGGAAAGCAGAAGCCCCGTTTGGTTACCAGCTTCGTGGCATAACCATGGCTCCTCGTCCCTGACAGATGACACCTTCCTTTAGAATCCCCCCAGCGTCATCCACTCTGTGTCTAGCTGACACCCTCAGACGGGTCAGCCACCCTGGGGGTGTGCAGGTCAAATATGCAGATGGGGACTTTGCAGACCACTTCAGTGTCACGCTGGCACATCATTTTTTGATCCTTTTTCTTTTTAAACTTCCTGCACCTTTTCAGATAAAGTCATATCTTACTAAGTGTAGCTAATACACTGTAGCTTTGTTCTCTTAATTGCATGGTCAAGAAATGAGTTTTTCTAGGTGTAGAGTTAACCTGTCTACGGTGAATGGATTATTACACACTTTTCAATCTACACAGCGTATGGATTATGTTGATGACTCAGAATGTATTCTAAGACCTTTCAGTATGTGCAGAGGTTGTATGGGAATCTGTTGTTCTTCTACTGGAGGGTACAGAAATGTCACTGCATGAGATGCCCAGCAGACAGAATACCGACACAGAGGCTGTGATTTTTCTGATTTCTGGAACAAAACATCTTGAATTAAAAATTCAAACATTTTTATCCTTTTTTATGTTATTGGCTCCTGTTGATTCATAAGTATGACTGGAGACTAAATTTCTAATTTAGATGAAGCTGTTTGTATCCAGTTAGGATAACCTTGCTTACCAAACGAATTTTGTATATGTACATGGACAAAGCAAATTTTTCCTTGTTTCTATGAAAAATCTTACCAAAGTTTAAATATTAAATCACATGTGGCCGGGCGCGGTGGCTCAAGCCTGTAATCCCAGCACTTTGGGAGGCCGAGATGGGTGGATCACGAGGTCAGGAGATCGAGACCATCCTGGCTAACACGGTGAAACCCCGTCTCTACTAAAAAAATACAAAAAACTAGCTGGGCGAGGTGGCGGGCGCCTGTAGTCCCAACTACTGGGGAGGCTGAGGCAGGAGAATGGCATAAACCCAGGAGGCAGAGCTTGCAGTGAGCTGAGATCCGGCCACTGCACTCCAGCCTGGGCGACAGAGCGAGACTCCGTCTCAAAAAAAAAAAAAAAAAAAAAAAAAAAAAAAAAATATATCACATGTAAACCTTTAATCACTTATGGAGAAAATGGTACATACGTGAAAACAGAACCGTCCCAGTTTTTATATTTGTGTATGAAACCACTCTCGTTTGTGTTGAATGGGATTGTGATGGCTAAAATTCTTGAAAGGTAAGAGCTTCAGAGTGTTGAAAATTTCAATTCTTTTAATTCCAAATGCATATATCTCAGACTAGGCTAACTCTATTACAGTGTAACAGAACCTGATTAGAGGAATAAACATTTTAATTGGTTCATTAATTGTTATATCTAAAAAGGCTCTACAAAAGGGCTCAAAGATGGTATATGCTTTTAAACATTAAATACGGCCTTCCCATGCAAACGTAAAGAAAAAAAGTTAATTCCAATTATTGCCTTACCAAATAATTTTTAAAGATTATGCAAAAGACATGTATTAACACATCAAATTTTAGGTTTCCATAAATAGTTTGGCATCTGATTAATAAACAGTGGATTTCCTACCATAACCATATCTTACTATTAAACCTTTAGTTTAAGTCCTTTTTTACAATAAAGTAAGCTAGAGAAAAAGTGTTAAGAAAAAGAGAAAGAATATTATGAAGTGGAAATGGAATCATAAGGGTCTTCATCCTTGTCACCTTCATTTTGAGTAGGCTGAAGGGGAGGATTTTTAGCTAGAAAGTTATTTTGAATGGCAGTTACAGTTCATTCATTTCAGTGTTCCAGTTCATTTCAGTGTTATTCATTCCAGAGAGATACACAGTGAAGGTACTTTGAAGGTGACCCAAGGAAAATGCTCACCCTTGTCAGTGATGTCACAGACTGGGCCTGACAGATGTTAGGCTTTGTGATGGCCAGGCCTGTGCTTCAGCCCCACAGAACAGATAACTTAAGGCAAACGCCTACCTAGTCATGTACATACAGACCCACAAGGGTCCAGCCCCAGAGTCAGCGGCGGAACACCTTTATTAGGTTTGCCTTGGATATTTTATGTGGTTCCAATTTCATTAAGCAAACTTGGGACAGGTGTACGTAGGTAAGCTCTCACACCAAAAACTAGTTCTCAGTCTGGACAAGAGGCTGCGTCTCAACTACTCAAAATGGCATGGGGATTCTTTGGTAAGCCTGAAGGAAGACTGTCTTCTATCCATGTTATCAGTTGCAATCATTAATAGGTATTTTAACCACTTTCTTCCCCTACAGTGGATGCTTTGAAAAAAGAACTGTATCAAGATGTAGAACTGATCAAAATACAATGCTTTGTTCAAACAAGATCCTTACAGTTCATTCTTATGCTGTGTGAATTATCAGCAATAATTAACACTCCTTCCTTAATGTTTATAATTAATTATCTTCTCCCTGGAAGGAAAAATACAAGCTGTGTGAAGTCATTTTAAAAAATAAGAATCAGTGGCCAGGAACCGTTGCTCATGCCTGTAACCCTAGCACTCTGGGAGGCAGGCAGAGGTGAGTAGATCGCCTGAGGTCAGGAGTTTGAGACCAGCCTGGCCAACATAGTGAAACCGTCTCCACTAAAAATACAAAAATTACCCGGGCATGGTGGCAGGTGCCTGTAGTCCCAGCAACTCGGGAGGCTGAGGCAGGAGAATTGCTTGAACCCAGAAGCAGAGGTTGCAGTGAGCCAAGATCGTGCCACTGCACCCCCGCCTAAGCGGCACAGTGAGACTCCATCTCATAAATAAATAAGAATCAGTAACGTTCCTTTTATTGAATCAGGAAAACGGAAGTTTTGCTTTTATTGTTTTAGTAGACAGTTATCTATAAAATGGTGTTTAGATACCTGTTTGGGAAAAATAAGAGACCTAAGTATTTGTGCATCTGCTTAACTAGAAATAAATCCTATTGTGAGACGTTACCTTAAAACTACAGTTGACCCTTCAACAACACAGATTTGAACTATACAGATCCACTTAAATGGGGATTTTCTTCCACCTCTGCCACCCCTAATACAGCAAGATCAATCCCTTCTCCTCCTCCTCCCCTTCAGCCTACTCAAAATGAAGGTGACAAGGATGAAGACCCTTATGATTCCATTTCCACTTAATAATATTTTCTCTTTTTCTTAACACTGTTTTTCTAGCTTACTTTATTGTAAAAATATAGTATATAATACATGTAACATAAGAATACATGTCAATTGACTATTAATGTTGCTGGTAGGGCTTCACGTCAACAGTAAGCTATTAGTAGTAAATTTTTAGAGAGTCAAAAGTTACACTCAAATTTTCTACTGTTTTGGGGGCTTGGCACTCCTAACCCCTGCGTCGTCCAAGGATTAACTGTCCTCTATTTACTGGCCCTCAGTATAAATATCAGATTACGTATATATTTGGTATCTGCATAATGGTTTTAAAAGCCAAAGCCTTGTTTTTACTATTATGATGTGTTCTAGCATACTGGAGATTACATTTTTCAAAGCACTTCTGGATCCTGAATTGAAATACGTGGCAAGATACATCAGTAACTTCTAAAAATACAACTTATAAGAATAAATGGGCCGGGCGCGGTGGCTCAAGCCTGTAATCCCAGCACTTTGGGAGGCCGAGACGGGTGGATCACGAGGTCAGGAGATCGAGACCATCCTGGCTAACACGGTGAAACCCCGTCTCTACTAAAAAAAAATACAAAAAAAATTAGCCAGGCGAGGTGGCGGGCGCCTGTAGTCCCAGCTACTCGGGAGGCTGGGGCAGGAGAATGGCGTGAACCCGGGAGGCGGAGCTTGCAGTGAGCCGAGATCGCACCACTGCACTCCAGCCTGGGCGACAGAGTGAGACTCCGTCTCAAAAAAAAAAAAAAAAAAAAGAATAAATGATAGTACCTCATTACAATTATAAAGGAGTTTTTTTTTTCTTTTTTTTGAAGAGAATTATCATGTGACTGGCAAAGTCAAGAACAAATAATTAGGGCTGAAAAAAAAATTATTTTAATTCACCAACCCGTCCCAAGAAAAGCTGTGTCACACATCATCCTGGCTAAATCTGTGGTAACTCTGTCTTAGAGACTTCATGAAGGCTATTATGAAGTTAGGTTTTGGGGGCAAAGAGGCATGGAGATTCAGTCTCATGGCTTTTATTCCAAAAAAATGGTTTTCTGAATACAGTTGCCCAAATACCTACAATTTTCTGACTTGGCTGATTCTCACTCCTGATAGATTTCTAAATATCTTACAGAAGTGTCTTCAGGAAAAGATGCCAAGCAACGAAATTCCTCAAAGCTGCACACTCAGCACCTGGGAATCACTCAAAGCCTCTCCTGCAATCTCCCTGAGGGCCACAACCTCTGCCTGCTGTCCCTGTCCTCACAACCAGCTCTCCCTCAGGGACCCCCTAAAGTTACTGCCCCAGAGTCCAGACTGCTCCTTGGGCCCCCAGTGAATCCACCTTGCTGTGGCTGGAGAGCTCTTTCTAAAACGTGTGTCTTCAGAGCACTCTACCGCAGGAATTCTTCGGTCGTTCCCCTTCATCCGTCAATACAATCTCAACCCCTGAGCACGGCAGCTGAATTCATTCTGAACTCAGTGATTTCCAACTCCAGATGTTCACAGAAACACCTGGGGTGCTTCAGAGTCTGGTTCCCGTGGTCTAAGGCATGCAGCCAGGATCAGAACTAGTGATCCCAGCTCCTTCTGTTGGTCCCAGGA